>NC_142765.1:3000000-3600000 GCF_054948205.1 Urtica dioica subsp. dioica | reverse complement strand
AACCGCGCAACGACCTCCGGCTCGCGAAGCTCGACGAACATGGCGGTGTGGTGATGATGCAGCATCAACAGTAGATGATGTAACCTCCGCAGCACTACACGGCGGCGTACGGACACCACAACCCTTACCAGAGCCCGTACGGCGGCGGCAGATACCAGAGCCACATGAAGCAGCAGAAGCAGGACGAGGCCTACCTCCACCCCTGCTTCTCTCCCACCAGACATGTTTTTGTTTCTTCCGCGATTCCTCTTTTTTTTAGGTTTAGTGGATGTTTCAATTTGGATCGTTTTGCGGTGTTTGATTTTTTAGCGTTCTTAGACCAAGTCCATCCGAACTCTATTTGACTGATTTGGTGTATTGATTTACTCCAGCCGTACGCCAAAGAAAACACTAAAATAGCGCTGAAGTGACTTTTATTTTTTTGGTGCGCTATATATAGCGCTTACTGTTCATTACGCCAAAAATACTTTTTACTTGTTATTTAGTCCTTGTAAAATGTATTATTTACTCAATTGTCATTATTTTATAAAATTATTTCATATTTATCTCAAAAATTATTTTTATGTATTAAATATTTTAAAAGACCACAATATTTTAAAATACAACATTGACATTTGGAGTTTGGGAATAACTAAAATGACATTAATATTAATACCGAAACGAAATAACATTACAACGACATCGAAATGAAAAAAAAAAACATTAAAAAAAACACAATACAACAAAATAAAATTACAATACATAAACTAATACTCAGGGAGATTAGCGTCGGATCCTCCAAGACCGGTGAAATATTGCGAATATGAATCGGAATTAGGAAATGGTGTTTGAGATTGTTGTTGTTCGGCTCTCTTTTGTAAAACTTTGGCTTGTTCAGCTTCCCAAAATGCACGAACCTGAGGATCTGATATTTTATTTAAATTCATTTTCATTATTTTATTTTCTTCTCTGATTGTTTTCAAATTATTAGCCATATCTATACTTTCTAAGAGGCGTTCCCTCATATCACCCGACTTCTTCATCTGCTCAAGAAGTAGCTTATTTCCTTCATCAAGCTTGCTGATGGAGGAAGCTACTTTGTCATCCGTTTTCATTTTTAGTTTAGCTTTTTTCACTCCAATCGGTCGCTCAGAAGGAGATGGTTGTCTAACCGACTCAGGAGTTTGTTGTTCGGACTCCGAAAAAGAACACGAACCTCGAGATGTTTGTCTCGCACTTGAGGCTCCGTCTTGAAATTTTTCAAAATTCTTGATGATGTTCCACACATGATCAAACTTCCAACCTTTCTTGAATTTTTCATCATCTGCAAGCAACACTTTAGCTTGATCCATCTGCAAGTCGATATATAACCAATTACAATAACATAATATTAAAAAAAAAGATAAAAATAGCTAAAATACTCACAATATCTTCAGTTGAAGCACCGCTCGGGTGTCTATTCTCAATTTGCCGAATGCATGCATGCATTTTCCTTGTAGCTTTCTCAATTACTTGGATTCGGGACTGAATTGATCGCTTCGAACGCATCTCCGAAGTTGGTTTTTTTGCATTGTTATAGCTGTCTTCAACACGGCTCCAAAACGTATCAGATGATTGGTATATACCAATGATAGGGTCTTGAGAAATCTCCATGTAAACTTGACAAAGAAGTCGGTCTTCTTCATGAGAGTATCCAGAAGCTCGACTTGTCATTTTCTTGTAATGTATCGTACTCAAGGCTCAGTAATTTTTTGGATGAATAACACAACTTATGGAAGATAATATTTATAGAATATGTTCTTTCGGATGCTGGCCTACGGTCTTCCGGCAGATGCCACAGACGAGTACTGCAAAATAGCAGAGTCCACGACAATTGAAAGCCTGAAGAGGTTTTGCCGAGCAATGGTTGAGGTATTTTCTGAGCAATATTTAAGATCACCAACTCCTAATGACGTTGCTAGACTTCTCCATATAGGTCAACAACGTGGCTTTCCGGGAATGTTGGGTAGTTTGGATTGTATTCATTGGAAATGGAAAAATTGCCCTACCGCGTGGGCCGGACAATATACGGGTCGTAGCGGAAAACCTACAATTATTCTAGAAGTTGTGGCTGATTATGATCTTTGGATATGGCACGCTTATTTTGGCATGCCGGGAAGCAACAATGACATCAACGTGTTAGAGTCTTCTCACCTATTTTCCAATCTCACTCAAGGTATTGCTCCTCCCGCTCATTATATCATACAGGGAAATGAGTATAATATGGGTTATTATTTGGCTGATAGTATATATCCAAAATGGTCTACTATTGTTCAAACTATTCGAGAACCCCGTGGCCGAAAAAAACAATATTTTGCAATGAAGCAAGAATCCTGTAGAAAAGACGTAGAACGTGCTTTTGGAGTTCTCCAAGAACGGTTTGCAATTGTGGCGGGACCGTCAAGATTTTGGAGAAAAGATGTCTTAAAAGATATAATAACTACATGCATAATAATGCATAACATGATAATAGAAGATGAGCGTGATCTCAACGTGCCCATTGAAGTTAACATAGAAACGCCACCATTGGGGGTTGAATTAGCGGAGAATGATGATACACGATTTCATGAGTTTTTTCAGTCGCTACAGACAAATAAGAGACAAAGATGCACATATCACGCTCCGAAATGCATTGATCGACCATTTGTGGGAGAGATATTCTAATTCAGATGTGTAATTGTACTTTTTTTTATTTTATTTTATGTTATTTGTTTTGTATTGTATTTTGTGTTTAATAAATATTAAGTTTACTTTGTGTTAATTTGTATTTTCAATAATTTTATGGAGTAATACTTCATTATTAAATAATGAATAAGTGGTATAATTAAAATATATTAAATAAATATAAGGGTATATAAATAAATAAGAGAAAGTTGAATATAAAATTAATATTTCAATTTGGTGTAAAAAATAGAGTTCGGTTGGAGATGAGGTAGTGTTTGATGTGACATGTACTGTAAAATAGAGTAGAAAATGGTGTTATCGGATGGAGTTGATCTTATCTTTGGATGTTTTTTAGTTCCTCCTCCGTATCGGAATCTCTCTGTAGCTATCGTGATTTCGAGTCTCTGTGTTTGATTTGAGCTCTGATTTTTTCGGACCGCATTTCAGTTACCGGTTATGTTTTGTCTATAAATTTTGAGTTTGGTGCATCGAAATTGTTTCATTAGTTTCACATCTGTTTGTTGCGCCTGTATGGAAACTGAAATCTTGGAGGTTTTGTTACTAGAGTCTCTGTGTTTACAAGTTTCACATTAATTCAAAGTTTAGTCGATCGAAATGAAATTTACTAGAGGAGGTGCACTTGGAACCTCCTTCGCCGTCGCCGCGAACGGCCTCTGGCTTCCTCCCTATCGCGTCAGCATCTCAAACAAGGCCTCGAATCTTCTAATATCAGGGTGAGTTTTTTTGTTAATTAGTGTATATTTATGTTTATTCGTGTTAATATAGTGTATATTTATGCTTCGTGTTAATTCATGTTAATTCACTGTATATTTGTTAATTCGTGTATATTTTTATATTTATTCAGTGTTAATTCTTGTAATGCAATGTTAATTATGTGATAATTCTTGTTAATTCATTGTTAAATTTCACTATTAATCCTTGTTAATTTGAAGGCGGCGAAAGCGAAGGAGACTCTGCGTTTTTGGTTGAAAAATCGGTGATTCAAGTAAAAAAACGACGAGCCTTTTATGGAGTCGGTGCTTCGGGTAGAGCAGCTTTTTTTTTCCGCAAATGCAAGCAAAACTACATTTAAGTTAAGAAAGAAAGAAAAAAAGTTGGTACTCCATACCCCTGAGGTGGAGACGATGAAAGTGAGGGAGGCTCGGTGTCTCCGATCGGAGAATCGGCGGCTCAAGACGGATGGCGCATTGGTGGTGAAGATCGTTGTCGAAGATCTCGTAATATTTTTAGAGAATTTTTTAAATTATTAATAAAAGAGTTATTTATTGTAATATTTTTTTATTTATTAATTTTATTTTTGTTAATTAATTTATATTTGGTAACCTTTCATTTTAAATAAAGGACATTTTTGTCTGATCAAGTGGGTTATTGTAGTTTATTGACTATTTCGCAACATAAACCAAACATTGGCTATTTTGACAATTTTATGTTTCTGATTGACTAGATTACTCGAGCTCTTTTTTGCAACAAATCGAAAAAATTGAGTATTTTTGTCGCCAAATAACTCTATTAACTAAAAAAATAAAGCATTTGATTGTTCTTCAACAAGCTTAAACAAGAAAATTGTATGCCCTAGCTTGAACAATTTTCATTAACTGGAATCGTTCGGCTCAAAATCTCGACTGCCTGATCGAGCTCCTCATCCATGATGATCAACGGCTGGACGTTGAGAACTTCCTCTTATTACCTTTTTTAAATTTTACATTTCAACTATTTGAGAACTTCCTCTTATTCTAATCCATCCAACTTCCTCTTTTTAAATTTTTCACTTATGTTTAAAGAAAAGAAATACTTTTTTTTAATGGAAAAAGTGTATCTAAATTACAGCTGCTTTAATTTAAAAAAATGTCTACTCGATATATAACTTTAGGAAAAAAAAAAAAAAAAAAAAAAAAAAAAAGCATTTGATTCTTCTCAAACAAGGCAACTATTTCCCCTAGCTCGAACCATTTTCGTCAAGAACTGATATCACTAGACTCAAAATCTCGACTGCCTGATCGAGCTCCTCATCCGTGATGATCAACGGCGGGACAAGCCTCACAACATTCCCACTCCCAGCAGTCAACACCAGAAGCCCCGATTCTTCGCATGCGTTGACCAGGGCTTTCGCGGGCACGTCGAGCTCGATCCCGACGATCAATCCTAGCCCTCGGATCTCTCTCACGTGGGGATTTCCCCCGAGCTTTCTCTCCAAAAGGTCCTTCAAGTAGAGACCTTTTCGAGAGACTTCGCTAAGGAAACTCTGGTCCGAAATCTTGTCGAGAACGGTGAGCGCCGCTTTGCAGACGAGAGGCGAGCCGGCGAAAGTGCTTCCGTGGTCTCCGTATGCTATTGAAGAAGCGACTCTTTCGGTGACCAACACGGCTCCGATTGGCAATCCACCCGCCAAAGGCTTGGCCAGAGTCATCATGTCGGGAAAAACACCGTAAGCCTCGTGGGCCCATAGGTGACCCGTTCGGCCCAAACCACATTGGACCTGTTACAAAAATCTGAATCAGAACATGTATCGAAATAAAGGAGTCACACAAACCATTATTTTTTTATCCACTCGTTTGAAACGCGGAAAACACGACGGAAATAATGAAAATAAGTAACATTTTCTTTGGATCAGTAGTAAATTAATCCTGGAACTTTATGATTAAAAAAAGTTAAAACTAAAGTGCAGATTCCATTTTCAAAATACCTTAAAAAATAGTTATAACCAACAAAATTTAAGGCAGCATTTTATTTTCCTATCTCAGACATAGCGTGCTTGCTAATTAATTTTTGTATGTATACTTTTGATTTTTCTTAGCATATCTACTCTCTTTTTTTTTTCCTTTAAATTTTCGATTGACTTGAAAAAAATAGTAAAGCATTTATTTTACTTTTCTTTATATTTCCCACTGAATTTGAAAGGCAATAATTTTTCACTTTCCTGACCTGAGTCCCGAGAACGTAGGTTACATAACGCATTGTCGAATATCATTACCTCGTCAAACACGAGAAGAGCGCCGGCCTCGTCGCAGGCGCTTCGCAGAAACCGCAGGAACTCCTCGGTGGCGCTGTGGATGCCCCCTTCGCCCTGGATCGGCTCAACGAACACCGCCGCGGTTTTTCCCTTTTGGATCGCGGCCCTGGTGGCTTCGATGTCTCCGTACTCGACGAAGCTCACTCCGGGCATCACCGGCTGAAACGGAGTTCTGTAATGCTCTTTGCTCGTCAGAGCCAGAGCGCCCATTGTCCTCCCGTGGAAGCAGTTGGTGAAGGACACGAACTCCGTGGCCAGATTTTCGATGGACTCGGGGTTCGAGTGCCTCTGAAACTTCCGAGCGAATTTGATGGCTGCCTCGTTCGCTTCGGTCCCCGAGTTCGTGAAGAACACTTTGTCGGCGAATGAGCCTGACACCAAACGCTCTGCTAGCTCTACCTATGAGATATCACCATTACAAAATGTCAAAAACATTTATCATCTACAAGAAGGCAACGATTATTGACTCTTGATTACTGATCAGATCACGTTGTAAAGACTTTCTAATTTCTGAGTCTGATAATTGCACTCTAGTTCATATTTTAACCTCATTCTATTCATGGTACTATTTTATATTAGCTTGATAGTGCTCCAATTCCATGATATCTCGAATAAAATGCAACGGATATTCTAAGTAATATTCCCTCCTTGGAATGCCTTTCAGATTAAATTCAGAGTTTGGTTTTTCTACGCCTTCATTCAGTTTCATCAAGGGTAAAAACTTCTATTATAAGACTTTTGAACGTTAAGGTTCTTATAAAGCTATGCTAGTAAATACATCTAATTCTCTCCAAGTTTCCATTTTTTGTACTGATAAGCAACAAAAATTGATAACTTTCTTGAGAACAATATATGAAAGAAAATGTACAACAAACTATTAAATGAATTTCACTCGCTATGTTGTCAAATAGCCCCAAACTAAATCTTTACAATCCCTAATTTCTAAGTCATTATAGCACTCTTGATTAAAATGTTCAATCTCAATACCATGACTCCCAGTGTTGATGACTTTTCTCAGCAACCATACATAGAGCAAATGTATATACCAGAGAGAAAACTCACACCAAACTCTTAAAACGAATTTTCACTTGCTATGTCAATTAGGCTAATTGCAAAAAGGCATTCACAAACCAAGAGCTGATATAATTTTCAAGCTAAACCAAACAGAAAGAAATCAAAACGGAAAGAAACAAAAAGTACTCACCGAAGGGACGGAATAGAAAATATTGCTAACGTGAGTGAGCTTCCCAGCCTGGTCAACCACCGCACGAAGCCAATCCTCATCGCCGTGCCCTAGGGCGTTGACGGCGATTCCCGCCGTCAAATCCAAATACTCTCGCCCCTCGAGGTCGAACAATTTACATCCCTTGCCACTCGCGAATACCAGCTTCGACCTCGCGTAGGTTCCGACGATAACCTTGGCCTCTCTCTCCCTCACGTCGCCGCTTCTCAACGAAATCGCCGTTTTCTCCGGAGCCGACGCCGGGGATTCCACGGCGAGGCACGCGATCGGAGACGATCGGCGGCGGCGGAGATCGGCGGTCGTATGGTGGTCGAAGGTTAGGGTTTTGAGAGACACGTGGAGAGAGGTCATCGTGAAGAAGAAAATCAAGGGAAA
This sequence comes from Urtica dioica subsp. dioica, assembly GCF_054948205.1. Taxonomy (NCBI): domain Eukaryota; kingdom Viridiplantae; phylum Streptophyta; class Magnoliopsida; order Rosales; family Urticaceae; genus Urtica; species Urtica dioica. The sequence goes on along the minus strand of NC_142765.1, from coordinate 3,592,669 downwards.
GTTTGTGCCTCCCTCTTTGGATGATAATCTGTACAATGTGGAAAAGCTCAACACGTGTTCAATGCCAAAGTTTATTTCATTCCACTCCAACCCCAAATAGAGACAAAAGAAAAGTGTATCCGATAAATTTATATATATATATATATATATATATATATATATATATATATATATATATATATATATAAAAATAATAAGTTGTTTCTGTTATGAAAACCAAATGGATAACTTAAATCGAAAACTCTTTAAACACTTAAGGTATAAATTTTAGAAGAGAGAATAGAGAAGTATGAAGAGTAAATTGTAGAGAGAAAATGAAAGAGTAAACGGTAGAAATTGGGATGGATTTTCCCTTCATCATCCTCATATATTTACAGTAAAATTTGTGTACATTAGTCAATAAGTTAGGTGTAGGGTAATTAATTATTTACATCATATTTTTTACTTTTTTAGCATACCAATTATTTACAACACTCCTCATTTGGGATGCTCATTGTTACATTTACGTGTTCATGTTGTCTCGTTAAAAACCTTACTAGGAAAAACTCAGTGGTGTAAAAACCTCAGTAAGGAAAAAAAGAGTACAACTATGCAAAGCCCCCCTGATGCAGACATAGGTGCGTTCTCTCTATAAATCTTGCAGTTTACGCATTCCAATGTCATGAACATGTTTTCTGAAAGTTGAAGTGGGGAACACCTTTGTTGTGACGACCCAACTTTTCGGACCGTCTTACTTATCGTACTTTTTAAAACTTAAGAAAATTTGAGGTAAATTTTTTTTTTTAAAACATAACTTAAAATATAAAGTTTGAAAACTCGTAACCCAAAAATAAATTTTCATTTAAACTTGATGAACGAAAACAACCAAAAAGTCGAAGTTGCATAATGGAAATTTAAAACCAACAAAATACCATCGTAAAATAAATACCATAAATAAAGTCGTAACCTTTAACGAAATTGAAAAACATAACTTAAACCATGAACAATACAACCTTGGGTTTGGATTATTGAAAAACTGAAAGCAAAGCGGAAGTCTTTTATTTTCGAAAACGGCAACCATAACCCAACCCTCTCGCTATCGCCGCCGCTGATCCACCCTCCTCACTTGTTCATATGTTGTTTACATACAACACGGACGTATATACATAGAGTGAGCTAACGCTCAGCGAGAATAACTATAACTCACAAAACATAAGTGATAAAATAAAATGCATGAACCGGTTATTAGTACTTTAAATTTAACCGTGACATGAGATACCCTATTTAAACGTCTATCGTATTTTAGTTCGGGGGTCCCCTAGAGTAGCCGTACCGATTTCAGTGTACACTTTGGTAACGAACCATGGGGCTGCGACCTCCCATAGAACGCCCCGTCACATACATAAACATATGAGGAACTCTCTATGTGAGCCCGTAGTTCGGCTCGAGAAATTCCTCTAGTTACCTCCGTAGTTCGAGGCGGTACGACTCTCTTGCTTACTTAACTTATTAACCGTGTTTATTACATTAAAAGCATGAGCGACATAAGATAAAAAAAACATACATGATAACATAGCTAGCAAGATAAGATGTGTTATAGATATTCTAATACACACAACATAAGATAACATAACTCACATATCGTTATACCAAGCACATTCCGAACAAACACACACACAAAAATTCACACAATACATAAATACTTCATATCACATAATACTTAGTATATTTTGAACTAATCCGTGTTGCAGTGAGATTATTCTCACTTGGATATCGGAATTACGATCGAAGACCGTCGAAGGAAAATGATGCTCTTAATGACTCGGAACCTAAACGGAAAATGTTGACTATTACTTATCAGGTAAGAAAAGGATTTAATACATGACTTAGTTTCTGGAAATTTCAAAATTTCGGCTGAAGGTGTAAATTACGAAAATACCCTTGGGGTCGATAAAATATTTTTTGAAAAATAAATCTATAAAAATTACTGTGAGAGAGAAAAAATATTTGGAACACTTCATACTTCAGAGGCATATACAAAATATGTTCAGATTATTTAATAAAAATTCAAAAGTATAAGAAAGCAATATTTAGTCTTTTTAAAAAAAAAAAACTGTTTTGGAACGATTCTGCGCACCGTTTGGATTTTATCCCAAATATATTCTTTGGGCATCCAAAAATTCTAAAATTTGGAGTAGATATCATAAACATATAGAACTAGGCCGTGTATAAAAATTAGCTCAAAAAGAATTTTGTAGATATATAAACAAGACGTTTTGTTGTAAAAAGATCAGGGTAAAAACTAGTTTGCGCACTGATCGCAATTAATTCATAAAATAATAATGAGAACTCGAAAAATTCTAAAATTTAAACCACAATTAAATAACATGTGAAAGTATAATCTATAAAAAAAATTAGATTCAAAAACCGTTTTTTGCTATTTTAAAACGTGCGATTTTGACACTGCTTAAAACTGATTTCTAAACAGGAAATATTTAACCTAATCTTTCTTATGAAAAACGAGATAAAAGCATAAAAAAAAATTAAGGAACAGTATGAACTGAGCATAAAGAAAAAAAATACCTTAAAAGAGATTGGAAAAACTCACTAACACTTCTTGAACCAAAACTTAGAGATTAAGGTGACTATCTGGTGATTAGGGTTTTTATTTTTATTGTTGGGAAAGAAGAGAGGGATAGAGAAGAAAAGGGAGAGAGAGAGAGCAGAGTATTCAAAAAAAGAAAACGGAGGCTGAAAGCTATTTATATCCCAAAAAAAATAAAACCCTAACTAAAACAAAGCCCTATTTTTTTTTTTTTTTTTTAAGAAACTTGCGTACAAAATAGGATTTGTGCACACCGAATATATTGTTTTCCTTTTAAACACACAACTTTTCACGCGTGATCACTTCTCCCCTTTTTTTTTCTTTAACAGATTATAACTATCTACATATGTACCTATATTGACACTGTTTAACAAAAAAACAACTTGACTTTCCGTATATACTTATAATATCCTAATAACATATTTTATCTATTAACTTTATATAAATATCTATATAAATAAAGACTAAAGACTGAAAGTAAGACTTTCACAGTAAACGTGTATATATATATATATATATATATACCAAAGTATATGTACTTCAAGTAAAACATTTATTTCAGTAAACTTCACTCACACATGTATATATGGACTACATAAATACCAAACATCATAAAAAAAATGGATAAAAAAATTATGACAAGACTTCACTATTTTCTAATAGCTTAAAAAAATTTGGGGTTTCACAATCTCCCCTACTTATTAGAATTTTCGTCCCGAAAATTAGTAGAAGTCGAGAAAAGAGGTTCAAGGTCTCACCTTGACATACTAAGCATCTTGGAAAAGATCGGGATATTGCGATCTCATATCTTCTTCCCGCTCCCAAGTAGCTTCCTCTATCTTGTGATTCCGCCATAGCACTTTTACCAAATGAATCACCTTGTTCCTCAAAACTTTCTCTTCGCGATCGAGAATCTGGACAGGTTTTTCTTCATATGTCAAGTCTTCGTGTACTTCGATGGGCTCTTGGATTAAGTCGTGCGTTGTGTCAGGTAGGTACTTCTTGAGCATCGAGACGTGAAACACATTGTGCACCAATGCTAACTCGGGATTCAGAGCTAGACGGTAGGCTACATTTCCGATTCTTTCTATGATCTCGAAAGGGCCAATGTACCTCGGGCTCAATTTTCCCTTCTTGCCGAACCTCATCACACCCTTGAGAGGTGCTACCTTTAAGAACACAAAATCTCCGACTTGAAATTCTAGTGGCCGCCTTCTCTTGTCGGCGTAACTTTTCCGTCGACTTTGGGCAGTTCCCATTCGATCACAAATTTTCTTGATAGCCTCTGTTGTGTCTCGGATAAAATCTGTTTTCTCGAGATTATTTTCTCCCGCTTCAAACCAGTGAATTGGAGATCGGCACTTTCTCCCATAGAGAGCTTCATACGGTGCAACGCCGATTGAGGCTTGGTAGCTGTTGTTGTATGAGAATTCAATAAGTGGCAGCCTCTTACTCCAACTCCCACCAAAATCCATGACACATGCCATTAGCATATCCTCTAGGGTCTGAATCGTCCTCTCGGATTGGCCATTCGTTTGGGGGTGACAAGCGGTGCTAAACTTCAGTTGCGATCCCAGCGACTTTTGCACGCACCTCCAGAAGTTAGAAGTGAAACGACCATCGCGATCAGAGATGATGGATAGAGGAACGCCATGCAGTCTCACCACGTTATTCACGTATAACTCAGCTAACTTCTCCACGGAGTACGTGACCTTCATCGGGATGAACCTAGCAGACTTGGTCAAACGGTCCACCACTACCCAGATAGCATCATAACCCTCAACCGTCTTAGGTAATCCAACCACAAAATCCATTGTGATTTGTTCCCACTTCCATTCAGGAACTTCGATTGGCTGTAATTCCCCAGCTGGTCGTTGATGCTCGGCTTTCACTTTCTGGCAGGTAAGACATTTACTGACAAACTTTGCAACGTCGCCCTTCATTCCGTTCCACCAAAAGTGTTCTCGGAGGTCTTGATACATCTTCGTGGAACCTGGGTGGACTGAATACGGTGCCTCATGTGCCTCGGTAAGAATTTTCCTTCGTAACTCATCTTCGTTGGGTACACAAATCCTTCCATCGAAAAAGAGTACATCATTCTCCGAAATGGAAAATTTTGACTCTTGGCTTTCCAACGCATCGTCTTTCAACTTTGACATCTCCGGGTCACGCATTTGCGCTTCCTTGATCCTCTAAAAAAGATCTGACTGTAAGGTCATATTGGCTAATGATTGTGTGACAATTTCAACTCCCAAATTGTTGATTTCATCAGTGAGTTGAGGTGATAATGCTCGCATCATCGTTAGTCTAGCCTCATTCTTCCTACTTAAGGCATCTGCTACCACGTTTACCTTTCCGGGGTGGTAATGGATACCACAGTCGTAGTCCTTAACCAATTCTAGCCACCTTCTTTGCCTCATGTTCAACTCCTTTTGAGTTAAAATATACTTTAAGCTCTTATGATCGGTAAATATTTCACACCGAACACCATACAGGTAGTGTCTCCAAATCTTGAGGGCAAAAACCACTGCGGCTAACTCCAAATCATGAGTAGGATAATTCCTCTCGTGATTTTTGAGTTGTCGTGATGCATAGGCCACTACTTTGTCATTTTGCATTAACACAGCACCAAGACCTGTCTTTGACGCATCGCTGTAAATAGACAAAGGTTCTCCACTTTCGGGAACTATTAGGATTGGCGCGGTGGTGAGTCTTCTCTTTAACTCGCGAAAACTCTCTTCACATTTCGCGGTCCACTCATACTTCTTATCTTTCTTCGTGAGGGCGGTGAGTGGAGCGGCTAATGTAGAAAACCCTTCAACAAATCTTCTATAATAGCCTGCTAAACCGAGAAAACTCCTGATCTCCGTCACACTTCGAGGCGGTTTCCAATCATTGACGGATTCTATCTTGGAAGGATCAACAGAGATCCCGTCCTTAGAAACCACATGACCAAGAAAATGCACCTTATCTAGCCAAAATTCACACTTCGAGAACTTGGCATACAGCTGATGTTGTCTCAACGTCTGTAGTGCAACTCGCATGTGCTCTTCGTGATCTTCGGCACTCTTAGAGTAAATCAGAATGTCATCAATGAAGACAATTACAAATTTATCCAAGACGTTGCTAAAGATCCTATTCATCATGTCCATGAATGCCGCAGGTGCATTAGTAAGTCCAAACGGCATGACCGTGAACCCGTAATGACCGTAGCGGGTGCGAAAAGCAGTCTTTGGAATGTCGTCCTCTTTGACTCGTAATTGATGATAGCCGGATCGCAAGTCAATCTTCGAAAATACTTTTGCTCCCTTGAGTTGGTCAAACAAGTCATCAATCCTAGGAAGCGGATACTTGTTCTTGACGGTGACCTTGTTAAGCTCTCTGTAGTCGATGCACATACGGAAAGATCCATCCTTCTTCTTCACGAATAAAACCGGTGCTCCCCATGGTGAATGACTTGGGCGGATGAGTCCTTTATCCAACAACTCTTGAAGTTGTGTTTGTAGCTCGTTGAGTTCAGCTGGCGCCATTCGATAGGGTGACTTAGAGATTGGTCATGTACCAGGTAGTAATTCAATCCCAAAAGAAGTCTCACGCTCTGGAGCTAAGCCTGGTAATTCTTCTGGAAAAACATCAACAAAATCTCCCACCACGGGCACGTCGTTTGGAGTTGCTTCTACATCCTTAGTCATGTCCACCACCGATGCTAGGAATCCATAACACCATTTACTCATCAATCTTCTAGCTTGTAATGCTGACACCAACATCTTTGATTTCTTGAGTGGTCTTCCTTCAAAGGTGAACCCTCTTCCCGTTACCGGTTTGAAGATTACTCTCTTATGATGACAATCGATCATTGCATTATTCTCGCCTAAGAAGTCCATACCCAAGATAGCATCAAAGTCTCTCATTTCTAAGACAATGAAATCGATCCTTAACTCATGACCACCAATTATTATCGGTACTCTTTTTAAACAGTACTCTGATAATAGCACATCGCCAGACGGTAATGCCGTCCTGAAAACCTTCCTAGTTTTCACTACACTATCGCCTAATTTCCTAGCCAATTCTAACGAAATAAAACAATGTGTAGCACCAGAGTCAAACAATACTAAAGCGTCAAAATGAGCTATAGGAAGCTGACCTGCTACCACATTCGAAGAGCTGGCTAGAGCATCAACGTTGGTGTAGGCATAGATGCGGGCTTGTTGTGGTGGTGGAACTTGGGTGGTTGGAGGTGCTTCTAAACGACCTTGGGAAATCTCTGGCCCTTCGATGGCAGCTTGCATGAAGTTAAGTCGTCCATTTGGGTTGTGCTGCTGATATTGTCCATTCTGAGAGGAAATTGATTTCGGACCATCCTTGAGAAAGTGACCAGGCTGACCACACTTGAAACAGGTCATAGTTCCCTTCCGGCACTCTCCAGGATGCATCTTCCCACAAGTCTTGCATACTGGAAAGGTCGTTCCCTCTACCTTGACCTTGTTGTTGGCGTTGCCACCGTTTCCAGGATGACTTCTCTTCTTTCCATTCCCATTCCATTGGGGTTGTGCCTTGAAGCCTTGACGGTGATGGTTAGGCTGGGGATTTCCTGTTTGGTTTGGCTTCCTGTTGTCGGGTCCTCTGCTTTGACCTTTCTCCTCTTTTCGAGCCTTGTAAAACTGAGCTCGTTCCTCCTTTACTTGGATCAAGTGGTATTCAGCTCGCATGGCACGTTCGAGGCAGTCGGCGACTGTGGTAGGTGGCTGACTTCCACTATCAATGGCTAAGGCCAATTCCGGTCGGAACATTCCCATCATCCTCCTAACTCTTTCTGTCTCTGTTGGAACCAAGTGAGGACATAGTCTGGCCAATTGATTGAACTTACTAACAGCTTCAGTCACAGTCATCGTCCCTTGCTTCAGCTCCGCAAACTCATTCTGCTGAGTGTTCATCGCTCGCATGTTGAAATACTTACTGTTGAACTCCTCAATGAAGTCTTCCCAAGACATAACACGTGTGTCTCTTCTAGCAGCAACTGTCTCCCACCAATATCGTGCATCATTCTTCAGAACAAAAGATGCGCATATGACTTTCTCAACTTCCGAGATATTCATGAAGTTGAAGATCTTCTTCATCTCTGACATCCACTCATCAGCCACTAAAGGATCAGTGGAACCTTCAAAATCTGGCGCTCTCATCCTCCTGAACCTTTCGAAAAGATCATCAGCCACAACAACTTGGCCCATCTGAGGTACACCCTGAGGAGGTACTGGTGGTGCTTGTTGATCCTCTCCCATATTTTCATTCACTTGGGGGAGGTGGTTCCTCAACTCTTGTATCTCCACTTCTTGGGCTTCGATACGTTGTAGCAATGCAGTAACGAGTACCGCAAGCTCTGGCTGGGCCGCTGGCTGAGGTGCGGGGGCTGGACCATCGGGATTCACTGCTGCTCCTTGTTGTGCGGGAAACGGAGCAGCATGATGAGCATCTTGCATTGGGACATCAGCGACAACTCTGCCTCTTCCCCTACCTCGGCCTCGTGGCCTACCTCTACCTTGTCCACGAGCAGCTTGAACGTTTTCCATCTAAGATTTCGAAGACATTTTCGCGATTAGAGTTTTTGCCTACCATAACTATTAGGATTGATTATAGAAAACACTTAACATTCAAAACACCCTCATACATAAACTTTATAAAACTTTTTAAAGAAGAGTGCATTTCCCATTAAAAAAAAAAAACTAAAACACGCAAACCAGTTCGAGCATATCACTCAAACTAAAGCAAAACCAAAACCATAACAAGAGTATAAAAAGTATTTCAAACTTAAGGGAAAGACAAATAAAACAAAAAATCCTAGAATAGCAAGAAGAATTTAATCCTCGACTGGATCATCCTCAGAAGGATCTTCCTCTGATTCTTCCTCTACCAGGTCCATATTGGAATCGCCCTCTGGAGGTAGGTCATCGTCGACGAGCTCCATATAATGCTTAATATATCTATTAAACTCTTGGAAAGTTATTCCAGGCGCGGGTTCATAGGTGCAATACTTCCCTTCCTGTTTTTCAAAATCAGAAAGCCCATTCCAGTACACACTAATCGCGTCTTCATCATCCAAATGAAAAGGAACGTGGGATAGCATGTCAGAGGTTCGATTATGGTACTCCTTTGCAGTCTCCCCATCAATCATCTTCCATGACCTCAAAACATGACGATAACGCCTTCTTTCCATTTTCGCACGCCAGCCCTTATTGGTGAAATTTCGTATAACCCCATCCTTCATGTACTCCCATCCAGCTCCAAAGTGATCCCTTAGCTTTCCTTCCCAATACTCCAATACCTTCCAGTGGACCTTTAGTTGTGCAAAGGATACTTGCAATCTCTCTGGAACTTGCAACACCTTAAAACGGATGTCTATGTTATTGCACCACTCTCGTGTGCCGACGATATCTGTCGTCGCGCTGCTAAGAACTGGAGGATTTGTCTCTAAGAATTTGATCATGAGGTCACCATCAGCAATGCGGCTCTGGCTTTCCGCGATCACGTGTTTTGTTACTTCAACGTCAATCTAACACAGAAGAAAGAGAAAAGCTAAACATACAACATAATAAAACAAAATTAACTTACTTGAGTAGGGGGAAGCCGTGCGATCGATAGCGAAGGGGGTCGTAGGTTCGTTGCTCTGATACCAACTCTGACGACCCAACATTTCGGACCGTCTTACTTATCGTACTTTTTAAAACTTAAGAAAATTTGAGGTAAATTTTTTTTTAAAAACATAACTTAAAATATAAAGTTTGAAAACTCGTAACCCAAAAATAAATTTTCACTTAAACTTGATGAACGAAAACAACCAAAAAGTCGAAGTTGCATAATGGAAATTTAAAACCAACAAAATACCATCGTAAAATAAATACCATAAATAAAGTCGTAACCTTTAACGAAATTGAAAAACATAACTTAAACCATGAACAATAAAACCTTGGGTTTGGATTATTGAAAAACTGAAAGCAAAGCGGAAGTCTTTTATTTTCGAAAACGGCAACCATAACCCAACCCTCTCGCTATCGCCGCCGCTGATCCACCCTCCTCACTTGTTCATATGTTGTTTACCTACAACACGGACGTATATACATAGAGTGAGCTAACGCTCAGCGAGAATAACTATAACTCACAAAACATAAGTGATAAAATAAAATGCATGAACCGGTTATTAGTACTTTAAATTTAACCGTGACATGAGATACCCTATTTAAACGTCTATTGTATTTTAGTTCGGGGGTCCCCTAGAGTAGCCGTACCGATTTCAGTGTACATTTTGGTAACGAACCATGGGGCTGCGACCTCCCATAGAACGCCCCGTCACATACATAAACATATGAGGAACTCTCTATGTGAGCCCGTAGTTCGGCTCGAGAAATTCCTCTAGTTACCTCCGTAGTTCGAGGCGGTACGACTCTCTTGCTTACTTAACTTATTAACCGTGTTTATTACATTAAAAGCATGAGCGACATAACATAAAAAAACATACATGATAACATAGCTAGCAAGATAAGATGTGTTATAGATATTCTAATACACACAACATAAGATAACATAACTCACATATCGTCATACCATATCATACCAAGCACATTCCGAACAAACACACACACAAAAATTCACACAATACATAAATACTTCATATCACATAATACTTAGTATATTTTGAACTAATCCGTGTTGCAGTGAGATTATTCTCACCTAGATATCGGAATTACGATCGAAGACCGTCGAAGGAAAAGGATGCTCTTAATGACTCGGAACCTAAACGGAAAAGGTTGACTATTACTTATCAGGTAAGAAAATGATTTAATACATGACTTAGTTTCTGGAAATTTCAAAATTTCGGCTGAAGGTGTAAATTACGAAAATACCCTTGGGGTCGATAAAATATTTTTTGAAAAATAAATCTATAAAAATTACTGTGACAGCGAAAAAATATTTGGAACACTTCATACTTCAGAGGCATATACAAAATATGTTCAGATTATTTAATAAAAATTCAAAAGTATAAGAAAGCAATATTTAGTCTTTTTAAAAACAAAAACTGTTTTGGAACGATTCTGCGCACCGTTTGGATTTTATCCCAAATATATTCTGTGGCCATCCAAAAATTCTAAAATTTGGAGTAGATATCATAAACATATAGAACTAGGCCGTGTATAAAAATTAGCTCAAAAAGAATTTTGTAGATATATAAACAAGACGTTTTGTTGTAAAACGATCAGGGTAAAAACTAGTCTGCGCACTGATCGCAATTAATTCATAAAATAATAATGAGAACTCGAAAAATTCTAAAATTTAAACCACAATTAAATAACATGTGAAAGTATAATCTGTAAAACAATTAGATTCAAAAACCGTTTTTTGCTATTTTAAAACGTGTGATTTTGACACTGCTTAAAACTGATTTCTAAACAGGAAATATTAAACATAATCTTTCTTATGAAAAACGAGATAAAAGCATAAAAAAAAAATTAAGGAATAGTATGAACTGAGCATAAAGAAAAAAAATACCTTAAAAGAGATTGGAAAAACTCACTAACACTTCTTGAACCAAAACTTAGAGATTAAGGTGATTATCTGGTGATTAGGGTTTTATTTTTATTGTTGGAAAAGAAGAGAGGGATAGAGAAGAAAAGGGAGAGAGAGAGAGAGCAGAGTATTCAAAAAAAGAAAACGGAGGCTGAAAGCTATTTATATCCCCAAAAAAATAAAACCCTAACTAAAACAAAGCCCTATTATTATTATTTTTTTTAAAAGAAACTTGCGTACAAAATAGGATTTGTGCACACCGAATATATTGTTTTCCTTTTTTTTTTTTTTTGAGGAAACGTGGTCGGTGCCACGGAATGACATAAAAGCCCTCACTTATGGCGGAGGAATACCGTGGTTACAAAGATAAGAGTGAAACAGAAACCAACGGTAAGGAAAACAGGAGACTCAAATAAACAGGCCCCTAGGAGGCCGCGCGGGACCTCAACTCGCGATCATCGGCTCTAATGGCCTCTTCCGAACAAGGCGGGACTAAACCCAGCCAGGTCGAAGACGAGAGATGGTTAACCGCGTAGCGCGCTAGATTATGCGCAGCAACATTACAAAGACGGGAAATATGCAAAATGCGAAAGACCTCAAGCTCCCTCACCTCTCTGATGATGCGATGCAGGATCGTCCCAAGCTCTGTCGCAGGTGTCGCGCCCTCATCGATCATCCTCACCACCCCCAAGCAGTCAGACTGGATCTCCGCTCTCCTGCCACCAACGCTGCGAACTAGCTCTATGCCCTGGAGGACAGCATACGCTTCCGCAAGCTGGGGGGAGAACCCCCTAGCCAGGAAAAGCGTCTGCGAGGCGATCACCTCTCCGGTGTGGTTTCGAACTATACAACCGACACCGAAGCCTCCACGGTCGCGAGCGAGTGCCGCGTCGACGTTAATCGAGAGGGTCCCGTCCCTAGGGGGGGTCCATCTGGGGGTCGTAGTCACCCTCATGCTCGTCGGAGTATCCCCAGCCGTAGCCGCCCTGTACTCCTCGAGGAAGCTCACCGTCCACTGGACTAGCTGAGGTTGGCTCCAAGCTGATCTCCCGGCCAAGACGTTGTTCCTGTGGTTCCAAAGTTCCCAAATAATGGTAATGAAAAGCTCATGGAAACGAACCTCAAGGGTCTCCGTCGCTCTGAGGATAGCGTCGAAAGCATCGCCGTCTCTGAAAGGCGGAAGAATGTGGCCGAAGCCCACCTCTTTCCAGACTCTCCTGCTCCACCTGCAGCCCCAAAAAGTGTGGAAAACAGTCTCTCTCGCCTCCTGACAGACAGGGCAACTGTCGTCGGAGGTGATCCTCTTCTTGGCTAAGACTGCTCTGGCCGGGATCTGGCCTAAACAGACTCGCCAGGAGAAGAGTTTCACCTTAGGAGGAGCTCTCAACTGCCAGAACTTCGTCCACCACTTCTCCATCACCGTCGGATCGGAAGAGCTGGCGACCGGAGTACTGGCTCTCTCCATCGCGACACGGAAGCCACTCTTGATGGAGTACTCTCCGTTCTCAGTGAACCGCCAGCGTCGCACGTCAGGAATGCCCTCACCCCCACACGGAATGCTCAGAATCGCCGCAGCGTCCTCCTCCCCGAACATCGCAGTGATAAGATCAACGTCCCAGTTACCGTCAAGTCTCATAAGCTCAGCTACCCGCATATCGGGGGGGATCCAAGGGGGGTCGATCCAGGTGGCCGGTCTGTCCCTCGGAACCCAACTGTCGCCCATGACCAACACAGACTCCCCGTCCCCGATCCTCCATCTCGAACCAGACTGAATGATATCACGGCCCCAAAGAAGACTGCGCCAAATGGAGGAGCTACACGAACCAGGGAGAGCTGTCATAATATCAGCGTCGGGGAAGTAGCTCTGTCTATAGACTCGACCAACCAGACTATCCGGTCTCCTGAGAAGCCTCCAGACACTCTTAGCCAGAAGGGCCTGGTTGGACTTCTCCAGATCTCTGAAGCCCATCCCGCCCTCTGACTTGTGGCGCGTGAGGACCTCCCACTTACACCAGTGGATCTTCTTCGTCGCCGTTCCGCCCCCCCACCAGAATCTGGCGATCGCCGAGTGGATGTCTCTAATCAAACGCAACGGGATCCTGTAGCACGAGGCCACGTAACTGGGGATCGACTGAAGGACGGATTTAATGAGGACCTCTCTACCAGCCTGCGAGAGGGAGAGGCCATTCCAGCTTTTAATCTTATCCCAGACACGGTCTCTAACAAACCCAAAAAGCTCCGACTTCCTCCGACCAGTAAACGCGGGAAGACCCAGGTATCGCTTATGGCAGTCCGTCTTCCATATATTGTTTTAAACACACAACTTTTAAACACACAACTTTTCACGCGTGATCACTTCTCCCTTTTTTTTTTTTTTTTTTTTTTCTTTAACAGATTATAACTATCTACATATGTACCTATATTGACACTGTTTAACAAAAAAACAACTTGACTTTCTGTATATACTTATAATATCCTAATAACATATTTTATCTATTAACTTTATATAAATATCTATATTAATAAAGACTAAAGACTGAAAGTAAGACTTTCACAATAAACGTGTATATATATATATATATATATATATATATATATAAAAGTATATGTACTTCAAGTAAAACATTTATTTCAGTAAACTTCACTCACACATGTATATATGGACTACATAAATACCAAACATCATAAAAAAATGGATAAAAAAATTATGACAAGACTTCACTATTTTCTAATAGCTTAAAAAAATTTGGGGTTTCACATTTGTAAGGAGATCAGATGAGTTATCACAAGAACGAATATACTGGATGCCGATAACATTGTTCTTCTCTAGCTCTTTAGTTAATGAAAAGAACTTCGGAGGAATGTGTTTTGTTCCATCACTCTTGATGAATCCTTCCATCATTTGAGCAATACATGCGGCATTATCTTCATAAAGTGTGATGGGGTACTCGATTGTTGGAAGACCACTGGTGGCTCTAATATGTTGCGTCATTGATCTCAGCCATACACATTCACGACTTGCTTCATGTAGTGCTATAATCTCTGCATGATTTGATGATGTGGTAACGAGCGTTTGCTTTTGAGATCGTCAAGAAATCGCAGTCCCTCCATACGTAAACACATATCCAGTCTGAGATCTCCCTTTGTGTGATCTGATAAGTAACCTACATCTGCATAACCAGGATAAAATAATCCTAAATCAATCGTTCCTTAAAGATAACGAAGCACATGTTTGACTCCATTCCAGTGTCTCTTTGTAGGAGCTGAGCTGAATCTTGCTAATAGATTAACTGCAAAAGCTATATCTGGTCGATTGTAATTAGCAAGGTACATAAGGGCTCCAATCGCACTGAAATATGGTACTTCAGGACCAAGAATCTGTTCAGATTCCTTACATTGACGAAATGGGTCTTTTACCACATCTAAGGATCTGACAACCATTGGAGTACTTAAAGGATTTGCCTTATCCATATGAAAGCGTTTTATCACCTTTTTGTGTAATTTGACTAATGCACAAATATTCCATTTTTCACGTGCTCAATCTATAAGCCAAGATAATATTTTTTCTTCCCAAGATCTTTCATTTCAAATTCTTTCTTTAAGTTAGAGATTACTTCTTTGATCTCTTCATCAGTCTCAATGACGTTTAAATTATCAACATAAACATCGATGATCACACACTCGGATGTTGTTTTCTTAATGAATACGCAGGGACAAAGAAAGATATTGACATAACTCTTTTGTATTAAATATTCACTTAAGCGATTAAACCACATTCGTCCGGATTGCTTTAACCCATATAAAGATATTTGTAATTTGATGGAATATTTTTCTCTAGGCTTTGAACTAGATGCTACATGCATCTTGAATCCTTCAGGGATCTTTATATATATTTGAGTATCTAGCGATCCGTATAAATAAGCTATGACAACATCCATGAGATGCATATTTAGTTTCTCATGCACTGCTAGGCTGATTAAGTATTTGAATGTAATTCCATCCATTACAGGGGAATATGTTTCTTCAAAATCAATTCCGGGCCTTTGAGAAAAATCTTGGGCAACAAGTCGACCTTTGTATCTCACAATCTCGTTTTTCTCATTTCTCTTTCGTACAAATACCCATTTGTATCCAACATGTCTCACATCTAAAAGTGTGAGTACTATAGGTCCAAAGACCTTGTGCTTGTTAAGCGAATCAAGTTCGGTTTGAATTGCATCTTTCTATTCACCCCAATCGTGTCTATTTTTACATTCAGTAACAAACCTTGGTTCGAAATCTCCATCATTTTCATCCATGACATCACATGCCAGACTATATGAGAATGCATAATTGATTTCATCATTTCGGTTCCATTGTATACTTGTATTGGCATAATTAATCGAAATTTCTCGATTTCTCGTTTTATATTTCTGGAATACATTCCTCCATTTTGGGGTCATTTTTTCTCTCTGCTCCTTTTCTTTTCCAAGGACTTTTATCTTTGGAACCGAATGGTTTTCCACGCTTCAGGCCTATTGTGACTTCATGAGTGACTTTATTTTCAAATTGTCTTTTTGGGACATCAATTTGCGCAGGAGCATTTGCAGCTGGAATGTATGATTTAGTCACTCTCGTAGTGTCTGTAAACGCATCAGGAAGCTGATTTGCAATACCTTGCAAATGTACAATCATTTCCACTTCTCCTTCACAGTCTTTTGTGGAAGGGTCAAGATGCAATAATGTGGGTACATGCTAAGTAATTTCCATTTCCAGGTGGTTTCTTTCTCCCCCTAATACCTGGAAATTTTCTTCATCAAAATGGCAATCAGCAAAACGTGCTGTAAAAACATCACCAGTTTGAGGTTCTAGATACCTAACAATAGATGAACTTTCATGTTCTACATAAATTCCAAGCCTTCTTTGAGGTCCCGTCTTTGTTCTTTGAGGTGGTGATATAGGCAGATAAATAGCACGTCCAAGAATTCTCAGATGAGATATATTTGGTACTTGACCAAATGCAAGTTGCAGAGGAGAGTATTTATGATATGCACTTGGTCGGATGCGAATTAATGCAGCAGTATGCATTATTGCATTACCCCATATTGAAGCAGGGAGCTTTGTTCTCATTATCAATGATCTAGCAATAAGCTGGAGGCGCTTGATTAGCGATTCAGCTAGACCATTTTGTGTATGTACATGAGCAACATGATCCTCAACATCAATCTCAACTGACATACAATAATCATCGAATGTTTGGGATGTAAATTCACCCGCATTATCTAGCCTGATTTTCATAATTGTATGATCAGGAAATTGAGCTTGTAATTTGATTCTTTGAGCAAGTAATTTCGCAAATGCCATATTGCGAGTTGATAACAGACAAACATGCGACCATTTTCTAGAGGCATATATCAATACCATGAAGTATCGAAATGGACCAGATGGTGGGTGAATAGGCCCACATATGTCACCTTGAATACGTTCAAGGTGTTGTCAATGGTGCCCACAAGAAGAGTAGTAGTGTCTATTTATGTACATTTGATGTCATATAGTCTTACGAAGACTCTTGCTTGTAATTGTCTATTCATTCATTAATAAAGTTGAAACGTTCATTCATTCTTTCTTTGTTTGAAGCTTTATGATAAAACCTTAGTCTTTTAGTCCATAAACAAACTTAACAACTTACGAAGAGACAAATGTAGATTTGCATGAACAAACTCTTCGTAGTTTGCTTAAAACGATATATTCGCAATCTTAGGGTCAAAGGACTATTGACCTCAGTATGATTGTTAGAAGAATCTATGATGTCTGGTTATGAGGCATTGAGAGTTGGGGACTCTATAGTTCTTCTAGGTATCTTCCGAAGGTACTGAATTGACCAGTGCACTTCTAGAGACAATATAAGAACAAACCATTTAACCTCTTATGTCTCGAAGTCACTATGTATGAATTGCATCATGCGTACCTTAATCCTGAAATGAGACATGCCATTTCACACCTTAGTATTCTCATTTGAGAAAGTCAAAGTTCGGACTCACTATGTGATTCCGAACAAGGCCTATTGGTGAAGTACTAAGTTGTGAGTCTGTCATGAGTAACTTTGTGAAGTTCTCATAGATATGGAATTCATGTACAAGATTGCTGAAATGCAATGTATGTCACCTCATGCTTTGTTCCTTGGAGTGTGAATAAATGAACTGGCCAGTGTCCAAATTGAGTCCTGACTCTTTTGGATGAAACAATGTGACTTGTTAGCTCCTCGTCAATACATTGTTTCTAACTTATTCACAAGCGACAAAGGAGTTGAGGAAATAACAGCTCGAAGGGTAAAATGGTAATTTAGTAAATCCCGACTAGCTGATGACATTCATGAAGGGTAAACATAGATAATATTCAATGGATCCGCTCATCATAATTAGGTCGAATTCTTGAGTAGAAAATAAATTCATTTGAACCGAGAGATTTTCAGTGTCAGCTCTTTAGTGGAGTCAGTTGGCATTAAGCTAAACTTGGAAAAGGTTTGTGAACTTTTGAGTCCAAGTGTTTAGCTCAAGCTTTGTTCATTTGGGTCCATGAGGTCACTGTCACGAATCACATCGATAGGAATAGTTAAACTGGAAGCTAAGTCAAAACAAGAACGAGACAGTTTTACGAAAATTGTCAAAAGGGTATTTTTGTCTTTTTGGACATAGGACGAAAAGAATGTCAATAAATTTTTTTGACATTGTCATATGATGACAAATGAAATAAATATTACTCAGCCATATTAGTGTAATTGGGCCTTGAGGATTAATTTCATTTCATAGAATTTTACTTGAAAATTCTTAATGGGCTTTTCTTATGTTGTCATGAACAAATGAAGAAACATCTACAAGCTCCTTCTAGAAGCTCAAATTTCGTCCAACCCAAGGAAAATAAGGCTGAATTTTGTTCATGCCATAGTGGGAAAGAGAGTTTATTTTGTGCATTGATGTATGAAGATACTTGCCAAAAGAAAAAGGGGAAACAAATTTCCTTAAGAAGGAAAGTGCATTTTCGGCCAACTAAGAGGAAATCAAATGAGGAAACAAATCCTAAGCCTTCATGAGGCATGTTGGACGTGCAAGGCAATAGGAAAAGAGGAAACTACCTTTTGAAGGTAATCCTCCTCCTATAAATAGGAGCCTCATTCCTCACATTTCATTCATCCAAGTTTAAGAGATTTGAGAGACTCTCTCTCTAGAACTTTGGCCGAAAATCCTCTCTCTCTCTCTCTCTCTAGTTTATTTTCGATTTTTCTTGTCTTGGCACCTAGGTCCTCACTCGACCTAGTGTTTAGCTCTGCGACTTCGAGACTCGTTCTTAAGTCGTAGTGTTTAAAAGTGCCCACTCACTGATTCCTTCTTTTCGAGTGATTTAGTGATAGAAACTTTCGTGGTTGCTCGAGGTGCCGAGGAAAGAAAGAGAGACGTGCTGCGAGGGGAGACGAGCATTGCAAACTTTCCACAAGCTTCTTCAAAGTTCAAGCTTTAAGAAAGGTTAGTAAACTTCTAGCTCATATTGGTTTTTAATTACATGTACTTGCACTTGTCTAGGTTAGTAAAAACTGTTTTACTTGTAAAAGAAAATTTTTAAAATTCCGCCGCTTACCGAAGCGTTAATTATTTTCTCAAACCCTAGATCGATTCCAACACAAGGAACGTAGGTGATTCTGTTTCAACTTTTCTCGGTAAAGGCCTTATAATAAGCTTTCCGAGAGAACAAGCTTTACATGGGATGCCCATGTGTATTTTCAATAATTCTTCGCATCATAATAGAACCACGATGACCCAAACGATTATGCCATGTCGTTAAAATTGAAGACTCAATGACTACCAAATTTGATTCTATCGCATTTATATACGTGTAGTGCAATCCAATAGGGAGCATAAGTAGTTTTTCTAAAATTTGTCTCTTTCAAAATTTGGATGTCGTAAGACACATATATTTCATGGTACCTTCCGTTATAGATTGAGTATTAAATCCATGAGAATATATATCATTAAAATTCAACAAGTTTCGTTTGGATCTCGGTGAAAATAATGCATTATTTATAGTGAATTCTGTTCCATTCGGCAGTGTGAAATTTTCCTTACCAATACCTTCATTTAGATCTACATTATTTTCACAAAAGTTTTCGTTGGCTTTATCATTAAGAAAAACTTTTTATCATTCAAAATAGTATGCATTGTTCCACTATCCGGTATGCAAATTTCTCCAGTACCAACTATTTGGTTCGCCTCACAATTAGCTTTTTCATTATGATAACTTCAAATTAAAACAAAATAAAGTTAATGGGGGAAAACATACTTATATTATATAATACTAATTTGCTACATAGTCTTGAAAAAACAAAATATATATATTACACATATTATACATACTTAAATAGTCAGGTAAAACATTGGACCTATTTGTTTCATTCCCAGAAAAACATACATGCATCGTAAATCTATATCACTGAAGTTTTCTGTGAAAGCAGCAGAACCAACAACAGTGTGCGCAAGATCACCATCGAAGTCGGAAGCATCAAGTCGATTTGAGTCATCTAAAGATTCTTGGTCAATAAAGTTGACCTCCCTTTCTTTCCCCTTCAAGGATGCTTTATATAGATTGCACAAATGCTGAGGAACACGGCAAAGTCTAGATCAGTGCCCTTTTGTGCCACATCTATGACAAACATCTTCACTACCCTTGGAAGAACTTGGGTATTTTTCCTTTTTGTGGGGATAATCGTGATTCTTTTCATCTTGCTGCTTCTTATGATAATCGTTCGTGGTATTGTAAGGATGGTTATGATTATAACCACGACCACGTCCGCATCCACGTCCGTGACCACAACCACGACCTCGTCCTCATCCCGGAATATAGTTATGTTGTTCAGGTTCTTCGAAGTTAACGGCGTTTACTTCAGGTAACGCTTTTGAACCTGTCGGACGAGATTGGTGATTCTTTATCAGCAATTCATTATTCTTCTCTGCGATTAGATGACAAGTGATTAGTTCAGAATATTTTGTAAATCCTCGAACACGATATTGTTGTTGCAAGGTTACGTTCGATGCATGGAAAGTGGTGAACGTCTTTTCCAGCATGTCATGATCGATCTCAGATGAGATACTATTCGGAACATCGCAGAGTTATATTCGCTGACTTATTTGAAATCTTGGAACCGTAAAGCGTTCCATTGATCACGATATACTGGAAGCATGATCTTTTTTTGGTGAAAATACCTATCCCTCAACTCCTTCCAGAGTAAACTTGGATCTCTAGGTATTCACTTTTAAGTCCATCGTCAAGATGTGGGACGAAGAAAAATTAAAGATTTTGCCTTTATTTGACGAGGCATTTTTCTCAGAAAATGTTTCTAGTAAACCCAAAGATTCCAGATGCATCTCTACAATGTGTAATAAACAATATGTAGATGTACGAGTATTGAAATGACATAGCTAATCAAAGTAAAATATTAAGTAGAGCAGTTAAAATAAATTTGCAATTAATAACATTTTTCTATAAGGTGGCTGTCACGCCCCGGGAAAGGTGGGGTGTGATAAGAATATAATTAAGCAGTAATAAACTTTACAAAACTAACCCACGGTGCATACTCAGTTATTTACTTTACAAGTCCAAAGATAATAGAAAGAAAACGAAAAATAAAACCAACCTTCGACACTTGATAGACTATCCAGCGAAAACCTTCCAACTCTCGACCACACTTAACTCCGAGGTCTTCCTAACCCTTCTCCTTCTCACATCCTGATTATAAGAAAAATTTGAGGGAAATAGGGGTGAGCCTGAGGCTCAGTAGGTACTATAGTAATGGTTTGATTTAAAAAAAAAAATCGAAAATAATACTTACTTTATAATAATAATATTCTTGTCCCGCGTAAATCACCATACACGTACAAGTATAATAATAGTCTTATACGTGTAAATCACCATACACGCACAAGTATAACTTGCAGGAATGTAAATTACATGAATGTAAATGACAGAAATGTAAATGACGGAATGCTGATGCTAGAAATGTAAATGCAAGAAATGCAATTGAATTTAAATGTGCATCTACGCCCATTTAAACTTATACTATTTCCTGAGCCCCTGTCAACATAACCCGTGACAGTCCTCTGATCAGAATGGTGCACTCTCCACACCCTTATATATATACGACTGCACTATCCGCTTCATATATATACGTTCCCGGCTCTATCAGGATATACAAAACCTTTTATTTCGCAAATACAGGATATATGTATAATATCGAAAATATTCCCAACTTCATGATCAGATATCCTGAGATGAAGTTCCGCCACATTTTCTAAGAACGGTTTAGGTTTCGTGGCACGTTCACAACCATTTTCATTTCGAAAATAATATATACTTGAGGCCAAACCATAAAATCAGGAGAGAAGGGTTATAATAACCTACCTCGAGATTAAGCGTCTACGTCGCTCGTCCACGAGACGTTCGCTCGCTCCGTGAACCCAAACGTTCACTAATACCGAGAATCCAGACGTTCACTTACTCCGTGAACCCTCTAAACGACTTTCAGTCTTGAGTCCTATCACGGTCAATCAAACCGATCCTGAATCAGAATCCTATGAGTAGTCCACAATACTCAAACTCAAACGTACGATTTAATAATCGTAGAACTCAAAGACATTTCTAACAATAAAATCCAAAACTCGCATTCCTTGAACGAGTCTAATTTCATTTCCATAATGAAATTTGAAAATAATTCTAACGAAACAAGTATCATTCTTTTCTTTTCCAAATCCAGATTCAATAACTTATCTCAAGTCATCACTTATCCATACTCAAACTTTTCATAAAAAAAAAACACATGATCAAAGACAATAATTACACACGGCCACTATACAACTCTCAGCCAAACTATACAACACACGGCCAAAGAAGATAACCCACACGGCCAAGCTCATAAATCCAAACCAAACGTCCAAAGTCAAACCCAATACATCATAACCACAATTCAAACACAGAAACAACTCAAGAACATCCAAATCACGGCCATATATCAAAACCCCCAAAAATTCAAACTCACAAAAACCCTAATTTCTCATTTTCATCCGAAATTCAAAGAATTTCTCAAGATAATAGTCTCAAACTCATGATTCCAAGTGATAAACAATCTAACCCGAACTCAATCAACGTCTATAATAACTTAATTCCATCAATTAAACTCGGAATAAGAAAATCCCCAAAATGATATTCAACCCAAGATCTCCAATTCCATCTCGGGTTTGATTTATTACCCAATATCTGTGAATTTGGACTCCTCGGCGTGCTCTCTCCCTTTCCCGGCGTCTCTTTCTCGGGCGGCGGCCTCGGCGAGCTCGCGGCGATTTCCTTTCCTCGGCGGGGCGCGCGCGGCGATACTCGGTGTCGGGGCTGGGTCGCGCGAGGAAGAGCTGAGGAAGAAGAGTGAAGAAGAAGATGAGGGAAGGGTGATGGTGGTCGGGATGATGAGGTTTCTCGGTGGTGTTTTTTTTTTCTTTTCTCTGCTCTCCTTTGCAGGTGGCGTGAGCGAAAATGAGGAGAAGAAGAAGAAGTGAATCGAAGAAGAAGAAAAAGGAAAGGAGAAGAAGAATGTAGAAGAATTCTTCAAATTGTTTTTTGCAAATAAACCCCTTTTACTTTCCTTTTCCATTAAACTGGCCCAGAACTCAAGTTTTCTTTCAAATCAGCCCAGAAAAACATGACGATTACATCCTAGTCACAAAACTTTGTGACTTCAACCGTAACTGAACGAACATTTAATTTAGAGCTTCAAACCGAGAATTTTCTCGTCCTTTTGATTAACTTAATTTACAAGATTAATCTTAAAACTTCGAGTCGCTACAGTGGCAGAGCCTCATGTATATAGAAAATTGATATTAATTACAAGTAAGATGTAGTTCACATCACTTTACTATAAGGAGGCAGAGCTTTTCATGTATTATTATGATGTTATACATTAACGAAGTTAAAATATTGTAAATCACAGCATATTACCATAAGGTGGCACAGTCTCCTGTGTATAGTAATCTGATGTTATACAATAAATAATAGTTATATGAGTTTTAGTGTTTAGGGTATTATACCTCCAAGTTGATCTTGACGAGAGTGATCGTGCTGATAACGTGTTATGAAAACCAAATGGATAACTTAAATCGAAAACTCTTTAAACACTTATAAGGTAGGAATTTTAGAAGAGAGAATAGAGAAGTATGGAGAGTAAATTGTAGAGAGAAAATGAAAGAGTAAATTGTAGAAATTGGGATGGATTTTCCCTTCATCATCCTCATGTATTTATAGTAAAATTTGTGTACATTAGTCAATAAGTTAGGTGTAGGGTAATTAATTATTTGTCCCATATTTTTGACTTTTTGAGCATACCAATTATTTACAACAGTTTCTTATTATTTTGTATATATTTTTTTTTTTTCAAAAGTTGTTTTATGATGCAACTCCAATCCAATGGGAGCTTTTAAACTATCATTTTGAGGGTTTAAACTTTAAAGTGTTTCGATGGAGATTATTAAACAGCCTCAAAGCTTTATTTTGAAAGTTTGAATAGTGTACTTTCATATTTGAAGGTCCACTGTTCACCCCTTAAAAAAATATTTTATATTAATTATTTATTTTGTATAAGTTGTTAAAAGTGATCCCGTTTTAAAAATTTAATCAAATATTTTATTTTTTTAGTACATAAAGATAAAAAAAATTATAATCAAATCCTTTTAATTGAATAATTTGATGTATTTATTAGTGGATGAATAAAAAAACATAACACAATGTATAATCATGTTATTGAATATTAAAGACTAATATGTAATTTATATATAAAAGTATAAACAATGTTTAATATTATTAAATATTTAGGACTAATATGAAATATAAATAATTTTTTGAGGGTTTAGGATTTTCAAAATGAGCGTCCTTATTTTCATTTTGAAGTATAAATACTATGAAATATGAGATATAAACAATGTTTAATATGAAATATAAATAATAGAGAGTTGAGAGCCTTTAAATTCCTCATTTTGAAGTTTGAAGATTCTCAAAATGAGGAACCCATTGGAGATGCGCTTAGGCATATGATTTATTGGTACAATAAATTTTGAAAATGATGTGAAATAGTGCATGGAATTTAATTTCTAAAAAGAACTAGTCATAAATATGAAAATATGTATATTTTGACCGGAATTTAATTTCTATAAAGAATAGTCATAAATATGAAAATATATATTTGGACCGAAAAATCATTCCCTCTAACTGATTGCAGTGCTGTTGACTGCAATCAATCATGGTTGACCGCAGTCAGCTCTGCGGTTAACTATGATCAATTTAGTTAATTACGATTGATTTAAACATTTTAAAGTTAGATTATTTTAGAGATTTGTAACTAGTTAGACCACTTTAAACATGTTATTTTGGATTTAGCCTATGTTTGACAATTTTTAGGGATATAGTCAAATAGCTTATGTGGCAATAATTAAGGTCTTATTTGCCCTTATTTATTAATAAATTCGTCACTTTCTCTCTCCTATTTTTTTTTTCAAATAATTTTTTTTGCATCAAAACTTCAAAAATTTGTATCTTTCTCATACGAACTCGAAATTGAGTGATTTCAAATCCTACAAATTCGTGGCGTCGAGATCTTCAAAAAAAGACCCATTGTGTTTGATGAAAATTATTTTTAATGTATCATATTTACATTTCCATTTTTTTTTTTATAATTTCAAAAAATTTCAGTTATTTCCATATTTAAGGTAGATTTTTCTACATCTATGGTATTAAATATTATTTTTCATCAAACACAATGGATCTATTTTTGAAGATCTCGGCGTCACAAATCCGTAGGATTTGGAATCACTCAATTTCGAGTTCATATGAGATAGATATGGTTTTTTGAAGTTTTTATGTAAAAAAAGTGTAGAAAAAAATAGGAGAAAGAAAATGACGAATTTATTAATAAATAAGGGTAAATAAGAGCTTAATTATTGCCACATAATCATATTTGCTATTTCCCTAAAAGTTGTGAAACATAGGCTAAAAACAAATTTTATAGTTTCATTTTGGCTATTTCACTACAATGCCCATTATTTTATTTAAAATTATGCATATATTAATTTTTGTGCAACCCCTATTTATCTAGTGTAAAAGTTACACAAAATAAATGGAGTTACACTAAATTTAGTGTAACATTGTTTATTTTATAAAAATATAATATTAAATATAATTTTTTTTATTCATACATTGTATATTTGTTTAATTCCAGGAAAAATTTTAAGCTCAAATTTCAAAGAACTTGTAAATTGTTTTTGCGTGGTCTTGAACCCATGTTTTCTCGTAGATGGAGACCTTATAGACAAGATGTAGTGTCACCCAAATTAGATGCTTGAGCAAATATAAAATTTTAGTATTGGAGAATTTCAAACCTTATTAATTGTAATTTTTTATTTGAGATATTCTTACATATTATTCCATATCACTGTGTGTTTGATCAATTTCATTTTTGCAAAACGAGCTCATTAATACTCATTTTTCTAAGTTGTGTCTAAAGGCTACGAACTCAAATTTTGTACAAATTCTGCGTTTTTCTTTATGCTTCCTTGCACAACAAGTACAAGTCATATTCTTCAAGGCAAATTTGCTCGATTTTCGATTAATTATGATGTCAGTGGCCAAACTTTTCCGTGAGCAGAATCAATTGTGATTTTCCTAGAGACATCACTACTACAAACAGGGGATTCCACAACGATACAGTACCGTTGTGGAATGATTCCATAACGGTTCTGTACCGTTGTGGAATCCTCCGCTGTGTAATGATTCCACAGCGGTACTCGTACCGTTGTGGAAAAATTTAACAGATTTAAACATTTCGCCGCGGCAACGTGTATAGTTCGCCGTGGCGAATCTTTCCACAACGGTACAATTGTACCGTTGTGTAAAGTTTCGCCGCGGCGAAATATACACGTAGCCGCGGCGAAATTGTGCCTGAGAGCTATTTTTGTAGTTTTCTAATTAAAAAACCTGAAATGAAATTATATATCCAAAACAAAATATTCATAACATCCAAAACCAAATATATATAAAAAAAACATCCAAAATAAATATCTATATCATCCAAAATCAAACTAATATTCACTTGTACGTAAAATACCAACTCTTCTCGAACTTTTTCTAAGTTACCCGGTGTATATGACTTCATCAATTGTACGTAAACTTTGATTGACTGTTACTTCGGGCTCCTTGATTGTCAAGCTTGAAATCCGAAAAAAAATCATTATACGCACAACAACAAAAAACATTAGAAAACAAATATTCGTGTAAATTCAATACTTCAAATAACATGTAATTAATTTACCTTTTTATCAACTTCCTTGGTTGTAGTAGACATAATCTATGAAAAAACAAAATTAAATATAATCTCAATTCAAACCAATTCTAATAGAAACTCAAAACGAAATTCAATTTCAATTCAAACTAATTCCGACATAAACTTAAACCGAAATTCAATTTCAATTCAAAACAATTCCAATACAAACTAAAACCGAAATTCAATCTAATATTCTAACTCAATTCCAACCCAAACTCAAGGTAATCAAATATTCTAACTCAAATCCAACATAAACTTAAACCAAAATTCAATTCCACACTCTACATAAATATCAAATTCAATATTCAATATCTACATAATTTAGACACAAATAAAAAATTCTAACCTAATTAATTTCAACATAAAAATACAAATTAAATAAAAAAAATACTTACCCCGAGTGAAGACGACGAGCATGGGGCGTGGTGAGTCAATGAAGTTGTCGGAGATGTGGGTTGTGGTCGGAGGCAAAGTTTTCGTTATTGTCTACTACAACAACAAAAAACATTAGAAAACAAATATTCGTGTAAATGAAATACTTCAAATAACATGTAATTAATTTACCTTTTTATCCACTTCCTTGGTTGTAGTAGATATAATCTATGAAAAACAAAATTAAACATAATCTCAATTCAAATCAATTCCAATACAAACTCAAACCGAAATTCAATTTCAATTCAAACTAATTCCAACATAAACTTAAACCGAAATTCAATTTCAATTCAAAATATTTCCAACACAAACTAAAACCGAAATTCAATCTAATATTCTAACTCAATTCCAACTCAAACTCAAGGTAATCAAATATTCTAACTCAAATCCAACATAAACTCAAACGAAAATTTAATTCCACACTCTACATAAATATCAAATTCAATATTCAATATCTACATAATTTAGACACAAATAAACAATTCTAACCTAATTAATAATTTCCACATAAAAATACAAATTAAATAAAAAAAATACTTACCCGGAGTGAAGACGACGAGCATGGGGCGTGGTAAGTCAATGAAGTTGACGGAGATGTGGGTTGTGGTCGGAGACAAGGTTTGTAGGTTTGTGTGGGGGTGGGTCGGAATGTGTTGGTGGGTTTGTGAAGAGTGGGTTTGGTGGGTTTGGAAGAAGGAGAGGCGGAGAAGAAGAAGGAGGGTGGAGAAGAAAATGAGGACGGGGGAGAAGAAATGGGCGGAGAAGAAAAAGGAGGGCGGGGAAGAAGAAGAAGGGCGGAGAAGAAGGAGAGGGTTGCGGGGAAGAAGAAGGGCGGGGAAGAAAAAAAGGTGAGAAGAAGAGAAGGGCGGAGGAAGAAGAGAGAAGAGAGAGAGAGGGCGGCGACGGCGGCGGAGGAAGAAGGAGGGGCGGCGAGTGGGCGTGGGTTGGAGAGAGAGAGAGAGATAGTGGGTTTTGGTCGGGGAGAGAGAGAGAGAGAGAGAGAGAGAGAGAGAAGAAGAATAAGAGAATGAAATTTCTGAAATTTTTGAAAAAAAAAATCGCGAGGGAAGTTTTTAAGTTCCAGTCTGCGACATGTCGCCGCGGCCAAATATATACGTGGTCGCGGCGAAATGTTTCCACAACGGGTTATTGTACCGTTGTGGAAACATTTCTCCGCGGCCAAGGCTTAAGCTCGCCGCGGCGAAATGTTTGGTTTTACAGATCTCCCACAACGGTACACTGTACCGTTGTGGAAGCGTTTGGCCGCGGCGAGTTGATGCATTGGCCGCGGCGAGATCCAACAACGGGTCACTGTACCATTGTGGAATGTCCGGGATTCCACAACGGTACAACTATACCGTTGTGGAATCTTTTTCGGATATTTCACAACGGTACAACTGTACCGTTGTGGAAGCATATAGATTCCACAACGGTACTGTGTTCCGTTGTGGAATATCCGTTGTGTAATCCAACATTTGTAGTAGTGCATTTACCAAAATGAAGTCATTTCCAATTATTTATTTATTTATTTAATAACTTATAACAACCCGTTTAAAGTATAAAGTAGTTTGTGTTGTATATATATCTTACTAGTTTTGATCTTCCGTGTGCTTATTGATTTCAATTTTTCTACGAAGAAATCGTCCATTCCGAGAACTTTTGCCGTGAATATGGAAGTAACGTAGTCGAAGATCTTACCCAAATATTCATTGGTTTCCATGAAGACCTCCAAGTCCATGTCGTATTCGCTTAAATCGACACATTTCGGTATTATTAGAGCTCCCATCGTAAGACCTTTCCTCGATGATGGTGTATTTATTGTCATTATGTTTGGTGGTACACCGTAAGCCTCCTGGGCACATAGTTTGTCCGTCCGGTCAAATCCACTTTCACTTTGTGCCAAATAATTAAAGTTTTTAATTTTTGCATATGAAAGATTAGAGTTTTTTATACGATTATATAAAGATGACAAGAGACTAACTCAAAGATTATGTTAACCATATCTACCATAACGGAATTTGGTTTCTACTGATTCTGAACTTCTAAATTGAAGCGCAACATCAAAGAATTCGTAAAGAATAATAGATGAATAAATATTTAAAAAGATATATAAATATTAAAAATGACTATTTATGAGTTGAAAACTTAAAAACAGTAAAACTCCAAACTTTTAGACACTTATTTTTAAGATTAATTAGAAAATGAAAAATGGTAAAAAATAGCAATTTGAAAATTATGTTTTTAACTTTTCGACAAAGTAAAATAGCCAAAGTTTCAACTTTTCGACAAAGTATCAAAATTATGTTTTTAAAATTTTTTTACCGCTAAAATTAAAATTTTTAACAATTATTATAAGTAATTTATCACTTTAAAAAAAATTACTCTTGAGTAAAAAAAATTTTGAAATCAAATTATTGCACGTTTTAACTATTTAACTAAATTAAAACAAATTTTGACTATTTTATAAATTCATAACTTTAAATTTACGCTACATCACCAATTAAAAAATATATAGGGAAAATGACACATAAATACCTTGTGTTTTAGTGAAATGTCGAGTTTAACCTTTAGTTTTCAAAAATATCGAGTTCATGCCTTCTGTTTAATTAAAGTGACGAAATTATACCCTGAAATAGACAACAGTGCCACGAATATTGTATTTCTTGAATTTTTATTGAATTTTCACTGACGTTGACTATAATATAATATATATGTAAACACCAATTATCTGTGTTCATTCGCGCCATATATGTAATTTATTTAAAAACTAAAAAGTAAACAACAGTCTCTTAATCGTGAAGAGCACAAAAAGAGGCAAATCGGTAAAAATCGACAGTTGATAGTCATCAAAATCATAGATTCGAACAGAGAATCCATGATTCAGAGGTTCAATTCGAACACAGAATTAAGTCATCTTTGTAGAGATATGAATTTTATTATTTCATTTCAATTTAAGGCTATTTTTATTTCAAAATTGGGATTTTGAAGTTAGGGTATTCATTTGGATTTGATTCGGTTTTTGTTATATAAGACTTAATATCAATAAAAGGGAGATTTGTGACAGTGTTATCCATTTCACGGTATAATTTTTTCATTTTAGTTAAACAAAGTGTATAAACTCGATATTTTTTAAAACTAAAAGTTAAACTCGGCATTTCACTAAAACACATGGTATATATGTATTATTTTCCCAAAAATATATAATCTCATCCAAGTTCCCATGTGGTTTTTTCTAGAGTGGAGCCCGTGTACATATTAAATAAGAAGACCCTTAGCCAGTGTAAATTCGTTTTAAGAGCTTGGTGTGTGTGTTTTCCCTCTTTATTTTACTTTGCTCTGTGTTTTGTTGCTGAGAAAAGTGTCATCGATTTTGAGAGTTATGGTAGTGAGATTGAAAATTTTAATCAAGAGTGCTATAATTACTTTAGAAATGAGGGATTGTAAAGATTTAGTCTTTATATTATGATATTATTAAGCTGAGATAGCTGGCTAACTGTTTGGTAGAAAGCTTATTCGAGGACCGAGTATTTTTCGTGAAACCGTTTTCATTCGCTTGGTGTACAATTTCATTCTTAAATCTATGGTTCCCGAGAAAGCTATGAATTTTGTTGCTCATCAGTAGCAAAAATTGGCAACTTTGAGAGTCTAATAATAGAAGTTCCTATACTTGATGAAACTGAATGAAAAGTTAGGGAAAAAAAAAACTAAACTGAATCTATTTGAAAGACATTCCAAGGAGAGAATATTACTTAGAATACCAATAGCACTTTATTAGGGGTATCACTCCAATTAAGTTCATGCCATCAATACAATGAGACGGAAATATGAACTAGAGTGTCATTATACTAAGAAATAAGGAAAGTTCTAGTCTTTACAACGCGATGATAAATGATTTTGACACTTTGTAATGGTGATATTTGATAGTAGAGCTAGGAGAGCATTTGGTGTCAGGCTCATTCACCGACAAAGTGTTCTTCACGAACTCGGGGACCGAAGCGAACGAGGCGGCCATCAAATTCGCTCGGAAGTTTCAGAGGCACTCGAACCCCGAGTCCATCGAAGATCCGGCCACGGAGTTCGTGTCCTTCACGAACTCCTTCCACGGGATGACGATGGGCGCTCTGGCTCTGACGAGCAAAGAGCATTACAGGGCTCCGTTTGAGCCGGTGATGCCCGGAGTGAGCTTCGTCGAGTACGGAGACATCGAAGCCACAAGGGCCGCGATCCGAAAGGGAAAAACCGCAGCGGTGTTCGTTGAGCCGATCCAAGGCGAAGGAGGCATCCACATCGCCACCAAGGAGTTTATGCGGTTTTTGCGAAGCCCCTGCGATGAAGCCGGCGCTCTTCTCGTGTTCGACGAGGTAATGATATTCGGTATTGATTATCGGAGTTTTTAGTTGTCATTGGAAGCCGGTGAGTACATTTTTTTTTTTTTACTATTTTTTTCAAGTCGATTTGAAATTCAAGGAAAAAAAAGCGAGAGTAGATTTATATTCTCATTCCTGAATAGATACGTTGAGAAAAATTAAAATTTTAAAAGATAGGGAAAATTAAATGCTGCCCCTCCATGTGAAATACTTTTCGAGTTTTCATTTTTCTCACTATCATTTAAGGAAATTTGAAGATATAAAAAAATTTATTCGTTTTTTTAGTTTTTGTTTTTTTACCTTCAAATTATCGTTGATCCAAGGAAATGTTTAGGATTTTCATTATTTTCCCCTGTATTTTTTAGGGTGAAATATGGTAGATTGTGTTTCCTACTCATAAATTCGATGCATTTTCTGTCTCGGGTTTGTGTAACAGGTTCAATGTGGTTTGGGCCGAACGGGTTACCTATTGGCCCACGAGGCTTACGGTGTTTTCCCCGACATGATGACTCTGGCCAAGGCCAAGCCTTTGGCGTGTGGATTGCCGATCGGAGCCGTGTTGCTCACCGAAAGAGTCGCTTCTTCAATAGCTCAAGGAGACCACGGAAGCACTTTTGTCGGCTCGGCTCTCGTCTGCAAACCGGCGGCCATCGTTCTCGACAAGATTTCGGACCTGAGTTTTCTTAGCGAAGTCTCTCGAAAAGGTCTCTACTTGAAGGACCTTTTGGAGAGAAAGCTCGGGGGAAATCCCCACGTGAGAGAGATCCGAGGGCTAGGATTGATCGTCGGGATCGAGCTCGACATGCCCGCGAAAGCTTTGGTCAACGCGTGTGAAGAATCTGGGCTTCTCGTGTTGACCGCTGGGAGTGGAAACGTCGTGAGGCTCGTTCCGCCGTTGATCATCACGGATGAGGAGTTCGATCAGGCGGTCGAGATTTTGAGTCTAGTGATACCAGTTCTTGACGAAAATGGTTTGAGCTAGGGGAAATAGTTGCCTTGTTTGAGAAGAATCAAATGAAGTTATATATGGAGTAGACATTTTTGAAATGAAATGTATGAGTCTAGTGATACCAGTTCTCTGGTAATAATGAAATATTATTATTACAATCTCACACCAGTAAATTGTTTAACAATATTCATTCGGAAATTTGTCTATTTGCCGAATTAAATATTTATTGTGGAATTAATTATTTATTGTTGGATTAAGTAAATAATTAATTGAATTTTAAGTTGGGCCTTATGGACACTATAAAATTATAAATTCCTTGGCCCAATACCAGTCATGTTGGGCGCCTACTTTGGGTAGATAATACCAAATAGTTCTCTCTTTAATTAGTTGCTAGATTTGTGAAAAAGAAATCAGGTAACTAATTAAATAAGAGAGAATATAATAATGGTAGGATATATTCTCTCCATTAAATAAGGAAATAAGATATTGTCCTCATTATTCTCAAAATCTAGATTCCTTAAATATAGGAGAAAAATAAGAAAATATAATATTATGGATTATGATCTGATGGATGAGAGAAAAAGTAGGATTTGTAGTCAAGATCCAACGATTTATGCTCAACTACAAAATAATAAATGAGAATAAAATATATTTAGGAGATTCCTAGAATATCTCATTTCTACCACTATGATGAGGACATGCCCCAAAAGGAGCCGCAAGCAAAATACCAAGTGCCGGAAGGACCCGTGACGAGAGCTCGAGCGAGGAGATTCAAGGAGGAGCTTAACAATCTGATCATCAAGCTCCAAGATGAAGAAGGTGACAAGCTCGCAAAGGAGAGGATTCAAGGAAGCCAAGAAACAACAATGAAGAACATTATTTGGGCTGAATTGAATTAGTCAGACTATTCCTATTTTTCTATTTTCAGTTTATGTTATTTGGGCCAAGACATGTTATTTAAAACGCCCATAATGGTTTGTATTGGGCTGGTCCTTTTGTTTTATGCTTATTAGTACTTAAATAAGGCTAAATGGGCTTATTAGGTTATGGGGCCCATGGAGCTGCGAATTTGACCTTTGTAAACTCTATAAATTAAGCCTTTAGGCTGAATGGAAGAGACAATTCTGATTTCGAGTTAAACACTTTTCTGTGAGGATTTTCATTCTCTCTTTGGTTCGTTTAGAACTATTCGAGTCTCTTACAAAGCGGTGCGTGTAGGAGTTCGAGCCCGACTCATCAGACGGCCATTCGCATCCGTTCGTGGCGTCATACGATCCACCTTCGTTCCTAAAACGTAGACGATCCGTCGCTGTGCTATTGGGGTATCGGGTCTCGGAGCTTAGTCGGCCTAGGTTCGTATCAAGTGGTATCAGAGCTAGTCTCTACTTTTAGGTCTGCTTATCCTTTGTTTTCCTTGTTTTTCTTTTCTCCATTTGTGTTGTGTTCATCCCGTACGTACGTATTTGTTGTGTTGAGTCTGTGTTTGTTTTCTTCGTATTAGGTCTGTGTTCTTTTCGTGCTAGGTCTGTGTTCTTGAGCATCAAAAAAAAAAAAAAAAGAGAATCCGTGGAGTTCAATTTTTTTTTTATTCAGTGGGGCTACATTCTAATTATCGCAGTCTGTTTTAGGAAGTCCATGTTAATCAGTTTCCAGATTTTATCATTTAGTTCGGAAATCTCATTGATTCCTAGTTTCCTGAAATCGGTTTTTCATTTAATTGCTTTTATTTCCCGAATCCTCTCTCTTGCATTTCCTGTTTTGTGTGTTCACAATCCATTTCGACATTCAAGTGGATTTAATTCCGGATTTCAGTTAGTTTCCTTATTTCCAGAATCTTTTTCCATTTAATTACCCATTCATTTGTTTCCTGATTTTGTGTGATCACAATCAATTTCAGCGTTCACATTACTTCTGAATTAGCATTTTATTTATCTCCCGGATATCAAAAAAAAAAAAAAAGAAGAAAAAAAAAAGAAAAAGAAAGAGGATCCGAAAAAAAAAAGAATTTTTGAGCTCAAGAAATTTTATTTTGCTGGTAGTTTCCTTGTGTGTTTTGGAGCGTTTTAAGGTACCCTACATCCTATTGAAATTTTGTTTCCGACCATTTGTCACATTTTGGGCTGTTTGTCGCACCTTGGGAGAATTGTTTTTGGGACTTATATAAGACCAAGTCATAACTTTACGTGGTGTTGTCTTTCTTGTTTGTGTCATTTGGGGTGTCGTTTTTATTGTTCGTGTCGTTTTGGTGTATCGTTTTCGATTTCCTTTCATCACCTTCCTGGTCTCTGAGTAGTTCGGTACGAGCCTATAGAGAGTTTGAGTGAGTGGTAAAAGGCAGAGAGAGTATAACTATCGCCATTATCAAACACGAGCGCTGAGTGATATTATTTGAGTGTAAACACGTGAGGGAGAGTTTTGTGAGGTTTTCTTTTGTTACTAACAATATCTTGCAGCAACCATGTCTAACAACGGCGACGCAGATGAGGGAATTCCAGACCGGAGGCTGATGATGCAAGCCATGATAGGAGAAATGCGGAGGATGATGAGGGAAGAGTTGGAGCCGCTACGAGAACGTGTTGAGAGAGTGGAGGAAGGCCAACAAGCTCCCAACAGAGGAAGACGAAGACAGCCTAGGGAGGAGACAGAAGATGAGATGGAGAATGATTTTGAAGAGGAGGATTATAGGAGAGGAGGACGAAACGAGAGAATGTTCGAAAGAAGACATGGAGGAAGGGACAGAGAAGACGGAGGAATTGGTGGCATCAAGCAGAAGATTCCAACATTCCAAGGGAAAAGTGACCCGGACGCCTACTTTGAATGGGAGACCAAAGCCCAGTTTGTGTTCAATTGCTACAACTACACCGAACGCAAGAAGGTAATACTTGCTGCCGCTGAATTCACTGATTATGCTATTGTTTGGTGGGATCAGCTGGTGACGAGTAGGCAACGGGATGGATAGGAGCCGATAGAGACTTGGGATGAGATGAAGGCCATCATGAGGAAGAGATTCGTGCCTCGCCACTATTACCGAGAGCTCTACCAGAAGCTTCAGCGCCTACGGCAAGGCACTCGCAGTGTTGAGGAGTACTACCGGGAAATGGAGGTTGCCATGATCCGAGCAAATATCGAGGAAGATCGCGAGTCTACCATGGCCAGATTTATCAACGGGCTGAACCCTTACATAGCGGACAAGGTGGAGTTGCAGCATTATGTCGAGATGGAGGATTTGGTTCACTTGGCCGTCAAGATTGAGAAGCAGCTCAAGACGAGGGGTAGCATGCGGGGAAACCGATTCTCAGAACAACCTGCATGGAAGAAGACCTTCAACCGAGACGAGAAGAGCAGTTTCAAACCACGAGGGGACGTAGCCAAGCCAA
Source organism: Urtica dioica subsp. dioica (assembly GCF_054948205.1). NCBI lineage: Eukaryota > Viridiplantae > Streptophyta > Magnoliopsida > Rosales > Urticaceae > Urtica > Urtica dioica. The sequence goes on along the minus strand of NC_142765.1, from coordinate 3,557,025 downwards.
GCACTTCCACGGCCCCAACCACATCTAATCCTGGTCCCAGTGCTCAAAAGAAACCAGAGAGGTCATTTCAGCGAAATCGTGATATCAAGTGCTTCAAGTGCCAGGGAGTAGGTCATTTCGCGAATTAATGCCCGAATAAGAGGAGCATGACGATTCTTCCGACCGGAGAGATGATTACCGACGATGAAGAGGAAGACCAAGAGTGTACCGGAGAAGAGTCAGACGAGGAAATTGAGGCACCAGCAGAGCTCGTGTTGGTCTCTCGACGAACTATGAACGCGCAGGTTGTACGAGATGATGAGGAGCAGCGTGAAAACATCTTTCACACCAGGTGCCATATTGGTGAGAAGGTGTTCAGTGTTATCGTCGATGGAGGGAGTTGTACGAACATAGCCAGCGTTGCTGTAGTGAAGAAGCTTGGACTTCCCACGACAAACCACCCTCGTCCTTACAAGCTTCAGTGATTTAATGACGGTGAAGAGGTACGTGTCTACAAACAAGTCCTTATCAGTTTCCGGATTGGCAGCTATGAGGACTCGGTGCTCTGTGATGTGGCACCAATGGACGCGGGGCATATACTTTTGGGGCGGCCGTGGCAATTCGACCGGAGGGTGACTCATGACGGCTACACCAACAAGTACTCCCTCAGGCACAAGAATCGTACCATCACCCTCGCACCCCTTACTCCAAAGCAAGTTCATGAAGATCAACTGAGGATGCAACAAGAGAGGGAAAGGTTTAGGACCCTAGAGAAGGGAAAAGAACCAAGGGATGAGGTAAAAACAGAGAGAAAAAAAGAGAGAGTCCCAGAGAGAAAACCCGAGAGGGAAGTGGGGAGTGAAAAAAAAGATGGGGTCATGAAAAACAAAATCGGTGAGAGAAAACAAAACAACTTCTTTGCGGGAAAGAGTGATGTGAGGAAAGCCTTCTTTGCCAAACAGCCGATGATTTTACTTGTGTACAAGGAGGCTGCCTTATTCACTAACCAACATGGCGAGGTTCTACCTACTGCCATTGTTTCTCTTTTGCAGGAGTTCAAGGACGTTGTTGTTCGAGATATGCCAACAGGACTACCACCGATTCGGGGGATTGAGCACCAGATTGACCTTGTACCCGGAGCCTCGCTTCCAAACAGACCGGCCTACCGAACCAACCCTGAGGAAACGAAGGAGTTGCAACGGCAAGTCGAGGAACTTTTGTCAAAGGGGTACATTAGAGAGAGCATGAGCCCTTGCGCCGTACCAGTTCTATTGGTTCCAAAGAAGGATGGGTCCCAGAGGATGTGCGTGGATTGCCGAGCCATCAACAACATCACGGTCAGGTATCGATTTCCCATTCCTAGATTGGATGATATGCTAGACGAATTACATGGTGCGTGTGTTTTCTCTAAGATTGACTTAAAGAGTGGGTACCACCAAATTAGAATGAAAGAGGGGGATGAATGGAAAACCGCTTTTAAAACTAAACTTGGGTTGTATGAATGGTTAGTGATGCCTTTTGGTTTGACTAATGCACCTAGCACATTTATGCGACTTATGAATCATGTTTTGCGTTCGTTCATTGGTAAATTTGTGGTGGTATACTTTGATGATATTTTGATTTATAGCAAGACCCTGGATGATCATGTCTTACACTTGCGTGAGGTTTTTATTATACTCAAACGTGAACAGTTATTTGCTAACTTTGACAAGTGCACCTTTTGCACCGATCACGTTGTTTTCTTGGGTTTTATTGTAAGTTCAAAGGGAGTGCAGGTAGATGAGGAAAAGGTGAAAGCTATTCAGGAGTGGCCGACGCCGACAAATGCAGCACAAGTACGAAGTTTTCATGGCTTAGCGAGCTTTTATAGGCGCTTTGTCAGAGATTTTAGCACGATCGCTGCCCCGCTCACGGAGGTGATGAAGAAAAATGTGGCGTTCGCATGGGGACAAGCACAAGAGGAGGCGTTCACCGAAATCAAAGGGAAATTAGTCAACCCTCCTTGTCTCGCATTACCTAACTTCGATAAACCATTCGAGGTTGAGTGTGATGCATCCGGCGTGGGAATCGGAGCAGTTCTCATGCAAGATCGACGGCCGATTGCGTATTTTAGCGAAAAATTGAGTGGGGCCACCCTTAATTACCCCACTTACGACAAGGAGATGTACGCATTGATTCGAGCTTTAGAGACTTGGCAGCACTACCTTTTGCCAAGAGAGTTTGTGGTCCACACCGACCATGAGTCACTGAAGTACTTGAAGGGACAACAAAAGCTCAAAAAACGGCATGCGCAATGGATGGAGTTCATCGAGCCGTTTCCATATGTCATCAAGTACAAACAAGGTAAGGAGAATGTGGTAGCCGATGCCATTTCTCGAAGGTATGTTTTACTTTCCACTTTAGATGCTAAACTGCTTGGTTTTGAACATATCAAAGAGTTGTATCCAGAAGACCGAGAGTTTAGTGAGATATTTACGAAGTGTGAGAAGATGGCGTCGGGAGATTACTTTAGGCATGATGGATTTTTGTTCAGGCTTGGTAGACTTTGTGTGCCTAGTTGTTCTCTTCGGGAGTTGTTAGTCAGGGAAGCTCATGGTGGGGGCCTTATGGGACATTTTGGGATAGCAAAAACTCTATGAGTGATCCAAGAGCACTTTTATTGGCCTCGCATGAAGCGTGATGTTGAGAGGATCTGTGGTAATTGTATCACATGTAGGAAAGCTAAGTCGAAAGTTCAATCACACGGTATGTATACACCTTTGCCTATTCCTAGCTCACCTTGGGTAGATATATCTATGGATTTTGTGTTAGGCTTGCCTAGGACTAAGCGAGGTCGTGATTCTGTTTTTGTAGTGGTTGATAGGTTTTCAAAGATGGCACATTTTATCCCATGTCACAAAACCGATGATGCTTCTAATGTTGCTGATTTGTTCTTTTGAGAGATTGTTAGGTTGCATGGCATGCCTAGGACGATTGTCTCGGATAGGGATACCAAGTTCTTAAATTACTTTTGGAAGACCTTATGGGCTAAGTTGGGTACTAGGTTGTTGTTTTCGACTACTTGTCACCCCCAAACTGATGGTCAGACCGAAGTAGTTAATAGGACCTTGTCGACTTTGTTGAGGGCAATAATTAAGAAGAATATCAAAACTTGGGAAGATTGTTTACCACATGTTGAGTTTGCTTATAACCGCGCTATTCATTCATCTACTAAGTTCTCACCCTTTGAGATTGTCTATGGTTTTAACCCACTAACGCCATTGGATTTATCTCATATTCCTATGTCTGAGCATGTGAATTTAGATGGTGAACAGAAAGCAAAGCTTGTTAAGCAGCTTCACGAGAGGGCACGACTCAACATTGAGCGAAGAACATAGCAGTATGCGCAGCAAGCCAACAAGGGCTGCAAGAGAGTAATTTTCGAACCTGGTGATTGGGTCTGGTTACATCTGCGCAAGGAGCGTTTTTCGGAGCAACGCAAGTCCAAACTACAGCCGCGTGGCGATGGACCATTCCAAGTTATTCGCAGGATCAACGATAATGCTTACAAATTGGATCTTCCAGGTGAGTATAATGTTAGTGCTACATTCAATGTGACTGACTTATCTCCTTTTGATGCAGATCATGATTTGAGGGCAAATCCTTTTCAAGACGAGGGGAATGATGAGGACATGCCCCAAAAGGAGCCGCAAGCAAAATACCAAGTGCCGGAAGGACCCGTGACGAGAGCTCGAGCGAGGAGATTCAAGGAAGAGCTTAACAATCTGATCATCAAGCTCCAAGATGAAGAAGGTGACAAGCTCGCAAAGGAGAGGATTCAAGGAAGCCAAGAAACAACAATGAAGAACGTTATTTGGGCTGAATTGAATTAGTCAGACTATTCCTATTTTTCTATTTTCAGTTTATGTTATTTGGGCCAAGACATGTTATTTAAAACGCCCATAATGGTTTGTATTGGGCTGGTCCTTTTGTTTTATGCTTATTAGTACTTAAATAAGGCTAAATGGGCTTATTAGGTTATGGGGCCCATGGAGCTGCGAATTTGACCTTTGTAAACTCTATAAATTAAGCCTTTAGGCTGAATGGAATAGACAATTCTGATTTCGAGTTAAGCACTTTTCTGTGAGGATTTTCATTCTCTCTTTGGTTCATTTAGAACTATTCGAGTCTCTTACAAAGCGGTGCGTGTAGGAGTTCGAGCCCGACTCATCAGACGGCCATTCGCATCCGTCCGTGGCGTCATTCGATCCACCTTCGTTCCTAACACGTAAACGATCCGTCGCTGTGCTATTGGGGTATCGGGTCTCGGAGCTTAGTCGGCCGAGGTTCGTATCACACTAGAAATAGGGGTCTAAGAGAAAGCAAAAATCACACAGGTTGATAACTAAAAATTTTGACCAACTCCCCTGTGTTGGACGAAATTCTCTCTCTCCCTCTCCATCGGAATTCTGTGATTCAATTCCCATAAACATGATACGATTTGAAGTTATAAATTAGAGTCGTAGTGAGATTCGGAGTGTGCCTATACTTTCTTCTTATTTGTCTCGGAGATTACGTTTCGAAAGACTAATGTGTCATCATCAAATCCATCACCACGAGAGTACCCGGAGATTTGATCGTGGGAGCTAAAGCTAAAAGATCGAATTATTGGAGCTCAGAACGGGATCTTGAAGAACTCGATTAAAGTTTCTGTAGCTAAGGAGAAACCCGTAAGTTTTTCTAATGACTCTTCTGTTTAATTCAGTTGCTTGATATTGCTCTCATGCTTAATATTAATTAGAGTAAATCTAGATCTTGTTACATATAATCAATATTAATTAGTTCTTGTTAGTGTAATTAATTTTCCGCATGGTTATATGGGTGCATCATCACCAACAGTCTGATCTCACCCCATCAGAATCACCATCACCAACGTATCCATTATTGCAGACGTCATTCACGATTGAGCGCCGATCGAGTGTCTGGGTGTTTTGAACATCTTCATCTTTGTTCGATTCTTCCTCAACGTACTCTTCTTCTTGCAGACAAAAATGTTCGTATCGCCGTCACTGTCGCACCCTTATTGTTGTTCTGACATCTTCTTTTTCAATCGAGTAGGCTTTTTTTATTTCTAGGTTTAGGAAATTAGGGTTTCAAATGGTTTTTTGAATTAGGAATGTCGATGTTTTTCTTTGAGAGTATAACTCTATTACTAATTATATCAGTATGATTAATAATACCAAAAATTATTAAATATTAAGAAATAATAACGAAAATAATAAAAACCAACATATATTAGAAGCTTTACATCTTGGCCGTTCAATTTTAACTTAACGCCCAAAGTACTAACGGCGCTACGAAATAGTAACATCAGGTATTTTTGCCGCAGAAAAAAAAAGTTTAGGTATATAAGTATCGTTTTGAAAAAACTTTAAGTACTTTTGCCGCTATTAACTCGTAAATTTAACAGTAAAACAAGTCTGAATGAACAGTAAAAATGCGCTTTGCTTTATATAAATAATAATTATATATAATAATAATAAATAATAATATGCATACGCCCAAGAAATTAACTAATACTGTTAAAAAATTCTAAAATCTAGATATCCGTCAGGTTTGTTTCTATATCCAGATAATTTAATTTTGGGCCATATATAATAACAAGCATAATGCTCGCGCATTGCTGCGGGAATGCTTGATGTATACTAATGATAATTGGTTTTGTTTGATAAAAAAAATTGATTAGTTGAATTATTCATTACATTTTTTTGTGATGATAAATATGACATATTAATTTCTAAAAGAATATATATACACTAAAAATATTGCAATACATTTTTCTTAATATTACAATACATATTTATTTGTTTTCATTTTTTCATGTTGTTGAAGAGACGATTTATTTTACAGATGCTTGGTATTTCTTAATATTTTTTAGAACTTAATTTTAGACTATATGCAAATAAACAAAAACCATTAAAAATAGATGAATGAAAATGTATGGACTCAAAATCAATGCAAATTGTAAAATGGAACTGATAAAAATTAAAAGTAAGCAAGTAAAATTATCAAAATAAATAGCTTTAAAGTTATTGGTAGTGGTTATTTTAAAACTATTGTACAAAATGTAATATCAAATTTTAATTTTATTAAATATATAACTTACTTGACTTCCCGACTTCGGTAGATGAAAGTGAGCTCTTTTGTGTCAATTTCAAATGTGTTTTCTTGAATCGATAAAATAACATTTTTTGCCTTAACTGACAATTAAATCGCAAAACTATTATGATTGACCACAACAAAGTGGAAAAAAAAAGTAAAAGATATAAATGAGGTATTCTTAATACAAATTATCCATGGTGTATAAAATTCGTACATTTTATATACATAAAATAAATTGCATTTTTTTGTCCGAGTTAAAGTGTATATTTTGGTCTGGTGCTATTATATGGTTGTTTTTTTAATTGTTTTTATATGGTTTTTTTTTAACACTTGAATTGGCTTTTTATTTTGATCTGATGCTCTAGATGAGGTTTTTTCTTGATTTCTTTTACAGGTCGATGTCAAGCCAATATATATACACGTATATATAGACAAAAAAGCAAAGTGAGGTTTTTTTTTTTTTTTTTTTTTTTGAAACAAAAACCTTCCCCAAACCTCTCCGCTCGTTCAGAAGAAGAGCAGTAAAGGGAAGGAAGGCCAGAAAATCCATTCAACAAGATAAAAAACATTCCGCACAAGGGGCGAAAAAGCTACTAATGAGCCAGTTACAAAGGAATAAAATTTCAAAATACAATAAATATCACTAATCCGACTAGACCAGTCACCGCGAATGTTGTCGCCTAAGAACCATCGAGACCTAATCGCAGGACTTAACCTACTCGAGATTTGCCGAAACATTTCTCTATCTCGCAAACGGAGAAAATCTCCTACATACCCAAGGATGACAACAAGAATAGTCATCCGAGCAGCAACTAGCCATAAAATGGCTTCCAACCTCCAAATGGAGGACCACCTCTTGAAACTCGATACCCGCAAATTAAGCGCCGTTTCGCAGCAGGATCTCGAAAGCTTGAGGCCGGCGAACAACCCAACATCTACTTTATGTATATTATGTGCCTGAAATCCCAAAGGGACATCGGTGGAAAAGCACACAACAATGAAAAGAAGATACGGCTGACTAGCAAAAGAAACCAAACAACCTAAGAGATCTAAAGACCAAACCAGATATTTAAAAACACCACCAACATCTAAATAACTAAAAATTGAAACTACACTAGGCAAAAAGCCATCCTCATACACAAAGAAAAAAAAATACCCAAATCCATCCCCCTCCTCGAAGTCCTAATTCAGGGGAATTTTTGTCTGATCGGAACCGAAGCACTTCAACGGCGGATGAGACGGAGATCTGGATGGTAACTCCAATTTCATCTTCGAGACTCGTCCTTAGCACAGGAAGGGCGGTAAGAACCCTAAAAAATGGATCTGTCTTCGTGGACCGATCACTCCAGATCTGGGCTTTAAACTGCGACAGCGGCTGGTACTGAGAAGCTTCCACCCCCGACATCGTAGAAAGCAAGCTTTGTAGAAGACTCCGGCGAAGACGACGACTTCTGACGGGGCTTGGCGCTAAGACGTAGATCTTTACAGGAAGAGGGAATATAGGTATATGCTCTAATAAGTATGAAATGGCTAAAAACATTTCTCCCCTCCCGGTCAGAGCCGACCGATGCCGACGTCCTTCACCCAGGAGGGGAGCGGCGATTTTTCCTAAGAAAACCTAGGGTTTCAGGGGAGAGCCAATGAGTCGTTAAAAGCAAAGTGAGGTTGCCGAAGAGTCAATATATGCACAAAAATCTAGAATTGTAGCCTAGAATAAGAGCATTTTCGATTTTAAGTTGCTTTAGTTCTAAAAAATAATATTTTATAATTGAATTGAGACCCACTTATAAACTAAAGTAAATGTTGATTTAATATTTTATAATTGAGTTGAGTCCCACTTACAATGTCATAATCATTACTATACACATAAACATAAAAAATGATATGACAATTATACATAAGTAACAAAGATTATCTGAAAATTTCGGTGTCAGTTTCATAATTTAGAAGACTTTAAAGATTTTTTTTTAAAAAAAAAAACTTGACTTTAAAGGATTATTTGTAATTTCAAAATATTAAATAGGTATTTCCGATACTGTTCATTGAACATGAGGTAGTATATATAATATTATCTTCCAACTCTGACTACTTTGTACGTACTCTTCTCATGTGAGATGATGTCTCTGACATGAACAGGTAGTGGAAACTATTAATATCGAAAATAGCGGTCTAGAAGATATATCTAAAGGCCCACGACGCTCGAAGCCTCGTCACAAATGTTGAGAACCGTTAATTAGTCAACAAATTTGGCACGTACGTTAATGACATGGAATCTGTAAAAACAAAAAAGGTTTTTTAAATAAAATACGAAAAGTCTTGGGCAAAAGGAGACGTTTACAGTTTGTCTTCATTCCATATGTTCTTCTCCATCTCTTCATTCATCTTCTTTTTCATACCCAAAATCTGGTGTTAAAGCATTTTTTTTTTCAATATTTACGAGACACGTGATGCGAGTTTGTGATGTGTATCGATTTTGAGTTTCAGGAATTCGAATCTCTTATGACTCCGAATTGATCGTAACGAGTCGGAGATATCTCGTGGTGTTATGACCGAGGTGGAGACCTTCGGAAACTCGACGTAGGTCGTGTGGTTTATCGTGATCTCCATTTTCCTTAGCTGAAATAGATTATACAAATGATGATATATAATGAAATATTCATCTTACTAAGTGAATAACATGAGAATTGTATTTTTCAAGTTCTTTGACACTTTTTTAGAGGGAATGTAAGCCTTTGTTTGTGAAAAGAAATGAGAGAAAGAGAGATAGAGCGAGAATAACTCTTCATCAATTCTAGAGAGAAATGAAGTAGATCATTCATCTTTTGTGTTTTTCTAAATCAAATGTGAGAGATGTGGAATAACTATATCATTATTTTGCGGGTATGTGTTGAATGAATTTTTAGAGAGAGAAAGAGAAGTTGTAGTATTTTGCTTCTCTTAGAATTGGTTGTTCTTTCCTCTACATCATGGATGGTATTTATAGGGAGAGTTGAATTTTGAGTTGTCTCAAATTATGGATTCACACTTGTGGGAACCTTAGGGGCTCAAAACCGTTAGAAGCTTTGCATTCAGAGTCATTTGCAGCTCAACTTCCTGAGCCGTTTCGTGACTCAACCTTAAGAGTCGTTTGGTTGTTTTTTTTATTAGGAGTATCATTTTTCGTTTGTGAAAAATAACGGCATAACACGAAGATATATTGGCGATGATATTATGAGTTCAATCATATCACTTCTACGCGGGACCACCTACCACTAGTCTTCGGCCGGAAAGGTTAATCTTCCTTCGGCGCAGAGGCCCAAGAAATTATCCGACCACATACATCTGTAACAGTTACAATAGTATTGTTGAAGCTTACTTGAACATGAGTTATATTCAACCTTCTGTTTTAGTATATGTAAATTATAAGATATAACCAATCTACTTGAGTCATGAACTTTCTACTATTGTGTTGTTTTTTTTAGCAAAATACTATTTTTTTTTTTGCTAATTCTATCATCAGTATTAAATGTTATCAATCAATTTTGCTTTCTTTCTTCGTTTATTTGTGTTTATATTCAATTAACAACTATCTATAACTATTAACTATTTTTGTTTTCTTTGAGTCTTCATCTTCTTCGTCGAAATCATTGTTATTTGCATTTTTTTATTTTTTTTCAAATTCGCTAAATGGTACTCTGTATGATCGAAAAGCAGCATTCGGAGTTGATGATTAACCACATCATTATTTTTTTATGGTTTTAGATTTCACTTGTGTATGTTGTATAGTTAATTATTGTAAATTTTCTTGGTTAATAATTGCTAAGATGCGGTCGTTTTCATCTTGACCTCCATGTTTTTATTTTTATTTTTGGAGTTTCATTGCACTTAATAATCGTTAATTATTGTTAATAAGTGGTCATCTTCATCTTCTTCTTTAAAATTATTTTTTTTCATTCAATTTTTTCTCGTTTTGATGGACACTATACATGTATTAGGTAGATAGTTACCTAAATTGCGGGATTTTAATTATCACACTTGCTTTTTTTAATTTATGAAAAAATAAGTAAATTAAAATGGGTGATTTTCTAGGAAAGGGCAAAATTGATTTTTTTACAAGTAAAAAAATTTGTCACATCATCAAATGATTATTTGACTAAAATTTATGAAACATTGAGTATATTGAAATTTTAACATTTAAAAATGACTATTTGCTAAACTGTGCCACGAAGATAAGAACTTAAGGTGGTGTTTGGTTTAGTTTTCTAAACTCGTTTTCCGTTTTTAAATTCTGTTTTCTGATTCTAATTTTTAAATTTAAAAACAGATTTAGAATTACGTTTAAGAATATTTTAAATGTTGTTTGGTTATGTTTTTCATTCAATTGTTTTAAAATATAAGAGAGATAAAATAGAAAACAATTTTTCATTGTTTTCTGTTTTCTAAACAAATTTCAAAAAAAACAAAAACGTGATTCTAAATTTGTTTTTAAATTAATAAGCAAACATGTTTTCTAAAACTGTTTTCTAAAATTTAGAATAAAAAAACGGAAAACAAATTTGGAAAAGTTAATCAAAACACCTCCTTAATAGTCCATGTGCATCAGTTAATCCCACATGACAGCTAGGCAGTGGTAATTTAAAATGCGACTACTTCACAGTCAGAAGATTCTTTCATAGAAATTCATTAATTATGTTTGACTCTATGTGAGTATCTAAATAGAAACACTCACGCCGAACAAACCCTCAAAAGTGAAAAAGGCCAAAACTTAAACGTAAGAAAAAAAAAAAAAAAAAAAAAAAAAAAAAAAAGAAGAAAGAAGAAGAAGTAGTAGTGCAAAATATTTTTAAAGTTAGTGTACTTTAGGAAAGAGCCTGAGATTTCTTTTTAAAGTTAGTGTACTTTACAAAATCTTTTGTGAACTCCATGAAAAGAGTGCAAAATCTTTCTAAAGTTAGTGTACTTAACAAAATCTTTCCAAAGTTAGTGTACTTAACCAAATCTTTTGTGAACTCCATGAAAATAAAGAATTTTATTGCACGTTAGGAAAGAACCTGAGGTTTTTTGTTTTGAGTAATCCACCATCTCTATTACAAAATCCCTGATCGATCCCATGAAAAAGAAAGAAGAAAAAACGTCCACAAAGACAAACACCACCTAAAATAGATTAAAATAAACTTAAGAAGAAGAGAAAAAAAAAACTCAAACGGGGACAGGAATTTCGGTCCTTCGCCAAAAATCATGACTCACATCACGTATAATATAGCATGAGAACCAAAACTACAGAGACTCCTCTAACAACACCACATACAGATGTTATTTTGCAGCACTCTTATTCTTGGATTTGTATTTGTTATACTTCAGTAAAAGATGTCCTCTATCTATCAAGGATATTAATTGTCTTCACGACATAACACGTGCATAGCACGTGAAACCTCACCTAGTATATATATATACACATATATGTATATATATTTTACCATATTACTTTTTAGTAGCGTGTACTTGCGCCATTACTCTCAAAACGAAAAGCCAAGATCCAACACAAGGTTTTATTTGTTGTCATTATTTATTTATCTTTATTATACTAAAAGTTGATAATAATAATAATAATAACTAAACAAAACACAAAAGAAAAACCTTTCAAAATTCCCAAATTAAGCTTCGTCTGACTCTGACTCTGAGGGTTTCGGCTTTTTCTTCTCATAGAACTGAGAGCTGTAAGCACTCAAAAACATGCAAATTTCTGACTGAGTGCGGCACCATGGAACTGAATCAAGAACTGAGCTTTCCCTTTTTATCATTCTTCAACTGTAAATTTTTTACATCAGTTCAAATTCAAAACTTGGCTTGGTTTCAGCAAAAATAGGCTGATCGAAGTCATTTACATGTTTCTCTGGGTGAGTTAATTAAAAAAATAACAACAATGGAGATCGATACAGAGAAGCAGAACCTACGCCGACGATGCTGTCCTGGGAATCGCTCCAAGTGGATGATCGACCTCATATCCGCCATCGCCGCCGTGGACACCCGATCAGCTTCCGAGATCGACTTTAAGGATCAGAATTTGATTTCGTCGGAGTGAAAAATATGATCGCTCGGTTGTTGTTCGAGGCGGACGGTCGATTCGATTTTTTTATTTTTTATATTTCAAACAGATGAGATTATTAAGGAATGAAGTGAACGAAACGATAGATTAGGGAAGAAGACAGAAGACATTTGGTAAATAAACAAATAAACATTTGATAAAATTAAAAATAAAAACATTAAACACGGATATTCGACGTGGATATGAAAGGACTGTTATTGACCAATCAAGTGTCAAGTGTCAACCAACCCACTGGGCCCCACCCAAGATATGAAAGGACAGCAAAAGGTGAAAAGCTCTTGCCCAAAACTAAAATAAATAAACTCTAATATCACGGCGAGGAATTCCGATCTCGACCTTCGAAGCCGAATTTTTCCGTCCACATCACGACTCACGTTCATAGCACTAATAATGCACGAGAGAGCCGACTACACACAGAGACACAAATATATTAGACTCCTATTCCTATAATAGTATAATAATATATATGTAATGATCATGTGTATGGCCTTTTGGGTTATTTTGCAGCACTCTTCTTCTTGGATTTGTATTTGTGAATATCGGTGGCAAGGCAAGCCTGAACGGAGGGCTGAATGGTCTTTGATGAGCCTTTTGGTTCATAGCTTGTTTTACTCTCCGGCAGTGCAACTGCGACACATTGCTGAATAGAAGGCATCAACGGAGAAGAAGAAGAGTCGGTTTTCCTTGCTGAAGACATTATTTTTATATATCTTTGCCAAGTTATATAAATTACTGTGAAGGTTGCGTATTTATAGAATGAGGTCGGAGGACCAAAAATATGTTTCGCCGATTTTTTTATAATATATTTTTCAAGACGTACATAAGTTTATGGAGAGAGGTCATCGTGAAGAGGGAAATCAAAGGGAAAGTTTGTGCCTTTCTTTCCGAGTGCTGCTATTTATCACGATTCACGATTTCTCACGATCCACTTAATGAGTGACACGTGGATAAAGTTTTTTGGTGTTTATTGTTTTTTGGGTAGTTGTGCGAATCGTAAATCGTGTTAAAAATCATGGCCCCGTTTGGTTATGTTTTCTATTTCTGTTTTCTGTTTTCTGATTCTAAATTCTATAAAACAGTTTTAGAAAAACTGTTTAGTTATAAATTCAGAAAACAGATTTAGAATCATGTTTCTGTTTTTTTTTAAATTTGTTTAGAAAACAGAAAAAATGAAAAGTTGTTTTCTATTTTATCTCTATACAATTGAATGGAAAACATAACCAAACAACATTTAAAATATTTTGAAACGTAATTCTAAATCTGTTTTTAAAATTTAAAAATTAAAATCAGAATTTAAAAACAGAAAACGAGTTTAGAAAACTAAACCAAACGACCCTTTACTGTTTCTTTTTAGACGATAATCTATAGAATGTGGAAAAGCTCAACACGGAAAAATTTGCGGCAATGATTAACACGAATATTGATATTAGCAAAATAACTTTCTATTTCATTTTGATTTATTTTTGATGAGAGAGAATCTTACATTTTCATGGAAGAGATGTGGGTTTAACGTTATTAATTATTGTTTAGTTTAATTTTAATAAGAATCTTCTAACTAATAATTTAGTTATTGATTTTCAGAAGAAAAAATAAATCAAAATGAAATAGAAAGTTATTTTGCTAATGTTAGTCATTGCGGCAAATTTTTTGTGTTGAGCTTTTCCACATCATATAAATTATCTTTACACGTATGTTTTTATACATAGAGTCCTTCTTCTGCGGGCTTTGCTTTTCTTTCTTTTTTTTCTTACGCGCGGGCCCCATCCCACCTCTCTATTCCACATATAAATTTCAGCATCACACACGTATATTCACCGTGGAATCCCATATTTCATAATATTATATAATACTACACTATATATTGCATTTATTGTATAACATGCTGAATCCATGTGAATTAGTCTGATAAAAAAATTTCCCATGTGAAATTTAAATATTAATTATTTCATAAATAGAAATTTAATTCTTGAAATGTAAACTGAAAATCATTCGTCTAGATTAAAATTAATTGAATAAATTTTGATTAATAAAAGAATGTTAGTAATCAAATTTTCTCTTTCTTTCTAACTAATACTATTAGTATTAGGGGTGTAATCGGGTTGAGTTAGTCGGTTTTTTCATGTGATATCAACCCGAACCGCTACAACTAATTTTTTAGTTTTTAAATCCAAACAACCCGATTGAAATGTAAAACCAAACCAAACCAACCCGAAAAAAATCGGGTTGGTTTGGGTTGGTTTTTTCGGATTATAATTCTCGACAAATGACTTTATAACTCGAATGAAAATCATATACGTATATTATATCTAAAAAATTTTGTCAAATAAAATCAAAATTTTACTTATCTTTAGAAAATTTACATATTAAAATAAAATTTACGCATATTTTTAACTACCCGATTTTCATATAGTCACAAAGAATAAAGTATGATATTGAGTATTTTTTTTTAATTATAATATTATTAAAAAAATGATTTTTTTTTAACAATAGTACATATAAAATATTTGTAATCTTAAAAAAATTAAAGAATTAACACTATCGGGTTGGTTTGGTTCGACCTAATCTCACGACTATAAAAAACCAAACCAACCCGAAACAATTGCGGTTTGGGTTGGTTACAAACCAAATTTAATCGGGTTTTAATGGAGCGGTTTAAAAAAGAGTACGATTTAGTTTGGATGATCGAGTTGTTCGATTTGGCGGTTTTGATGAACACCCCTAATTACCCTAATTAGTATTACACAAACTCTTGTACACATGCTCACTTTTAGGGTTATTCTGGCTATTGGAAGTAATTATTCCATTTCCAATAAAAATGGCATACCTTCCATTGCTTAACGTTCCGTTGGACTTTCCCTTTGATGTCCCTCTTCACGATGACGTCTCTCCACGTCTCTCTCAAAACCCTAACCTTCAACCACCACACGACCGCCTATCTCCGCCGCCGCCAATCGTCTCCGATCGCGTGCCTCGCCGTGGAATCCCCGGCGTCGGCTCCGGAGAGACGGCGATTTCGTTGAGCAGCGGCGACGTGAGGGAGAGAGAGGCCAAGGTTATCGTCGGAACCTACGCGAGGTCGAAACCGGTTTTCGCGAGTGGCAAAGGATGTAAATTGTTCGACCTCGAGGGGCGAGAGTATTTGGATTTGACGGCGGGTATCGCCGTCAACGCCCTAGGGCACGGCGATGAGGATTGGCTTCGTATTGAGAATTGAAGGCTTTAAATAAACTCGACCGTAAAACTTCGTGCGGTGGTTGACCAGGCTGGGAAGCTTACTCACGTCAGCAATCTTTTCTATTTTGTCCCTTCGGTGAGTACTTTATTTCTTTCCTTTTTTTAGTTTCTTTCTGTTTGGTTTAGCTTGAAAATTATATCAGCTCTAATTAGTTTGTGAATGCCTTTTCGCAATTTGCCTAATTGACATAGCAAGTGAAAATTCGTTAAGAGTTTGGTCTTTGGTGTGAGTTTTCTCTCTGGTATATATTTGCTCTGCGTTTGGTTGCTGAGAAAAGTCATCAAGATTGGGAGTCATGCTAATGAGATTGAACATTTTAATCAAGAGTGATATAATGACTTTAGTCTGGGACTTTTTGACAACATAGCGAGTGAATTTCATTTTAATAGCTTGGTGTACATTTTCTTTGTTGTATATATTGTTATCGAGAAAGTTATCAATTTTGTAGAGAATTAGATGTCTTTACTAGCATAGCCTCATGAGAACCATAACATTCAAGAGTCTGATAGTTGAAGTTTTTACCCTTAATGAAGCTGAATGAAAAGGTATAAAAAAAAAAAAGCCAAACTGAATCTAGTCTGAAAGGCATTCCAAGGAGAGAATATTACTTAGAATACCCGTTGCATTTTATTCGGGATTTCATGGAATTGGAGCACTATCAAGCTAATATGAAAACAGTACCATGAATAGAATGAGGTTAAAATATGAACTAGAGTGCCATTATTAGACTCAGTAATCAATAGTCAATAATCGTTGCCTTCTCGTTGATTATCACCGAGTTTAACACTTTGTAATGGTGATATTTGATAGGTAGAGCTAGCACACTACAACAAATACGACAATTACCGACGATTTTTTTCGTCGGTAATAACCCGATAATCGTCGCTAAATGTATTTAGCGACGATTATTATCGTCGCTAAATATTCGTGCCTAAATATATTTAGCGACGATTTATTCGTCGCTAAATATTTACCGACGAGATTAGCGATGATAATTTCGTCCCTAAATGTTGTGATGAGAAGTTTTTTTTTATTTTGTGACAGATAATTAGCGACGAAAAAGTCGTCGCTAATACGTTCAATGTTTTAATAATTAGCGACGACTATGTCGTCGCTAATTATTATTATTATTATTATTATTTTTTTTATTTTTTTCGTCGTTAATTATTAATTTTTTATGGTTTTTTATTTATGAAATTCTAAGATGAAAAATCAAATAAAAAGTAAATTATATTGTCCAAATCAACAAATATATAAAATCCGGTTACGTACGTTTTCGGTTATCGAGAAATATGTAAATAATAATCTATTATACACAAAATATCTAATAAAACACTAGTCGCAACGTTTGCTTTGTCGTCCCGCCGTTCGTTTTCCCCCTCCTCGACGTGAAACGCTCTTCGGCTGGCGTTGAGACTCTGCAAGCTGCGGCGGAACAATGTTATGATCAGTAGACTGACTTGGTCCGCCGGGCGTCGTTTGCTGGCTAGCGTCAGGAGTCCTCTACTGGCCGCCCGTCGGAGTGTGGACGCCGGCCGTCGGAGTCTGCTGGCTGTGGGATGATGGAGCGTGCTGCGAACTCTGCGGAAATTGAGGCATAAACGAGCTCAGGTTGAGGCCGGGCACCTGACTCTGTATTGCCTCGGCGAACGAGGCGAAGGTCGACGTGAACACCTCCTGGGAGATATATCCTGGGTGCGACGTCCCAGCCTCCGAACTACCGTAGACTTCGGCGACTTTAGCCGCCATCCGTGCTCCCTATGGCACCAAACGTCCGACGCCGGTCAAGTGATCAGTCCGCGAACCCATAATATCGCGGATCGCCTGCTGCTCTAGGACGGAAATATCAACGTCCGCTCTTTGTTGCTCAGTCTCCGCTCGCAACGTGTTGAACCTATCGACCAGTCGATCCTGATATAATTAACTAGTTAGTATATATTAATCGAAAAATAAGACAAAATAAATGTAAACTTACATAACGTGCGGAGGCTTCAGGAGTCAGCCATTCGGACTTGTCGGACTGATGTTGGCGCTTGTAGTTCGCAAACAAGCTCTCGAAAGCGCCTGTCTCGGCGCTCTTCTGCATGTAAACAAAACTTCAAGTGTTAGATAATTTTAATGATTTGATGTATCATATAAACATAAAACTTACGTTCTTCATGCGGTGGGTCGAGAACCCAATCGTCCCCTGTCGAGTCTTCGTCTTCTTCTTCGCGCGATTCGCCTTGTTCTTCGCTTGTATGGCCTGTAATATAAGTAAACGTACACGTAAATAACAAATCCTTTAATAAAAGGATAAACACATATTTAACGTAAATGATTTGATTACCTTAAACTCATCGCTCGTATATCGTTGTATCAGCGTCTCCCATTCGTTGTCGAGCTTAACGGTCCTCGGTTTCATCAACCGCGCCACCTGTACGCTGCTCTTGCAGTCGATGTCGAACCATGACCGCAAGGTATGCCTCCAATCGCGAAGACGAGTCTTCGCGTCTCGAATGATTGCCGCATCGACAATCGCCTTCTTCTTCCCGGTTGCATCACCATCGACTCGAATGTTGTGCTTGTCTCGAATCGCTGCTCGGATCTCGGCCTCCTTCGCCGGCCCCACGTTCGCATTCGTCCACCTTGGGACCGTAGGCGAGATCTTGTCTCGGACGACCAACTTGAGCGTGTTCGCGAACGTCGCGAAATCCGGATCCATCTCGCGCTCTGGCTGCAAGAACGACTGAAACTCCTCGTTATAAATAACGACTTCCTTCACCCCGGGGCGCCGTGCACGCTCAGATCGAAGCCCGACCGTCGGCCCACGCACGGCCGGTTCGATATCATCGTCTTCTTCTTCGACGCCATCGCGTACGGGCGCCGACTCGCAATAATTCGGGAGACGGGCTAAGTAGTCATCCCCGCCTCCGCTGCCTCCAGCTCCTGTAGCCGCAGCCATCTGAAATTCAAAACAAAATTTATTTAGTTATGCATTCGTAATGATTTAAATCAGTTAATTTAGTAAGTAAATGAAAAACGTTATATACTATCAATCATCGTCGTCTGACAAATCATCTTCTTCCATTAAATCTTCGTCCTCAGTTTCTTCGTCATCGATAAACTCTTCTTCAATATTTTCCAAGTTCACTCCTTCGTTGCTCACGGGCTTTGGTATCGCAGACTGATGACGCGTCGACAGTGAATCTAAATCTGACGGTTCTACTGACAACTGAACTGAAGACGAAGATTGACCAAGAATGATGTCAATATCAGGAAGATCCCACACATTCGCCAACCAGGACCATTCAAATTATCTTCCAAGTAGAAAACTTGTTTCGCCTGAGTTGCCAAAATAAATGGCTCGTCTTTGTACCATTCTTTTGCCACATACACGTTTGTCAAGTTATTGTCGTTGCGTGTCCTTTTCCTCGGATCTTGGTCACCGAACCAACGACATTGAAATAAGACGACACGACAATCGTTCTGATAAGTCAAGACAATGACGTTTTCTACTTGACCGTAGAAGTCGTGACCTCCTTCACTTGGTACACATACCCCGCTATTCTGAGTCGTTCTTCTGCTATCACGTTGACGGGAGATAAATTTAACTCCGTTCACTACACAACGCGGATACGTCTGTGGTGCGAAATGTGGTCCAAATGCCAATGCATATAATTCGGAGGATAGGGGTAATCCGTCTTGGCTCATGCGAAATACCTACATATAACCATTAACGAGTCGGTTAGTGTCGAAGGGAGTTTAATCATATTCTTTAAGTTAGTCAAATACCTTTTCCCAAAACCATTTTGGGAACTCAAGTCGATGCGCTTCTTCAACATCTGGTCGACCTTCTAATTCCATGAGATCTATGTGTTCACTGAAATAAAATTCATGTTCATTTAATACATCACTTCGTATAAATAATTGAAGTTCATTTATTTCACTCATTTACCTCATGAAATCGTCAATTTCGGGACAATTTCGTAAAATGTACCACTCAGCGAGCAATCGTATATTCTCATCTAAGCGTATCGTGGTCATCTTCCCGTAAGGCCGACAACTTGATGACTGAAACACCGATAACTCCTGTTCGACACCTTCGAAGTTAGACGCGACGTCTGTTCGTTGGGGCATGTTGAAACGATTCTCAACGCCTTCTAGATACCTTGAGCAGAATGTCAATGCTTCGTCTACAACATTGGCTTCGGCAATTGAACCCTCTGGTCTAGCTCGATTACGCACAAAGTTCTTGAGCGTTCCAAGGTATCTCTCAAATGGATACATCCACCGCATATGAACTGGACCTCCGTTAATTGCCTCCTCCGGTAGATGCATTACCAAATGAACCATGATTGTGAAGAAATCAGGCGGGAAAATTCGTTCCAGCTTACACAATATAAGCTTCACATCCTCATGCGCCTTCTCAATGTCTGAAATTACCAGCGTTCTAGAGCAAATAAGTCTGAAGAAGTTGCAGAGCTCTATTATGGCATCTCGAATGGTTCGATCCAGAAAATGACGAATATCAGGAGCCAATAGGCGCTGCATAATCACGTGACAATCGTGAAACTTCAAACCCGTCAACCTCCCATCCACGGTAACATTCTTCTTCAAATTCCCTGCAAAACCATCGGGAAATCTGACAGATCTCAAGAACTCAGTAAACCGCTTCCGTTCTGAAAGTGTCAGAGTGTATGACGACGGCGGTTTCATCCATCTATCTAATTCTTGGTACAAATGAAGCTTGTGCCTTATGTTCCAGTCCGCCAAAGTCAACCGCGCCTTATCTGTGTCTTTCGTCTTCCCCTCGATGTTCAGCAAGGTACCCAGAAGATTGTCACATACATTCTTTTATATATGCATTACATCGAGGTTATGCTTCAGCATAAGACTCGACCAATACGGAAACTCGAAGAAAATACTTTTCTTTGTCCAATTCAGCTCACTCGCATAGCGCTTTCGTTTCTTCCCGCCGAAGTCAGGGTGCTTCCCCGGGGTTGCATCTCCCACTAATCGCAATTGTCGAAGTATGTCGCTCGCTGATTTTCTCACTGGTGGTGGTCGTTTCTCATTTTGTACCTTGTACAGTTTGCTCTTCCTCATCGGGTGTAACAACGGCAAGAATCGACGATGATCGCAGTAAACAATCTTGTTTCGAGCCTTAAAAGATGGTGTGTCGTTGTTACACGTCGGACAAGCAAGGTACCCTTGACCACTCCATTCCGAAAAACTGCTTCTCGCTGGAAAATCATTCACCGTCCATAGTAGTACGGAAAATAACCTGAATAGCTCACCGGTCGAACCATCTCTCAACACAACACCGGTTTCCCACAATTCCTTCAGCTCATCAATCAGCGGTTGTAAGAAAACGTCCATGTCTTTTCCCGGCGCACTACGACCTGGTATAAGCAATGTTAACATCAAGTACGATGTTTTCATGCACAACCACGGCGGTAAATTGTACGCAGTCAAGACTACCGGCCACATACTGTACGATAAACTCATGTCACCAAATGGGTTGAAACCATCGGCGGCAAGTCCAAGCCGGACGTTCCTCGGTTCTGCCGCAAACATGGGATATTTTCGGTCGATCTTCTTCCACGTTGCTCCGTCTGCAGGATGTCGCAGTACACCATCCTCCTTAATGCGTTCATTCTCGTGCCACTGCATCTCTAGAGCTGTGTGCCGACTCGCGTACAGTCGCTTAAGTCGATCTTTCAGTGGAAAGTAGTGCAACACTTTATGCGCTACTTTTTTTCCACCGTCTTTCTTCAGCCACCGGCTCTCATTACAAACTGGACACTCGTCTAGATTGGCGTTGTCCTTCCAAAACAACGCGCAATCGTGTTTGCAGACGTGAATCGACTCGTAACCCATACCAAATCAACGCAATTTCGCCTTTGCTTCATAGTGTGACTCTGGAATCGTGTTGCCGATCGGATGAGACTTTTTCAGTACTTTCAGTAGCTGATCAAACGACTTATTCGTCCACTTGTTCATCACTTTCAAATGCATCAACGTGACAACAAAGGAGAGTGACGAATACTCCGTACAACCCGACCATAATTCTGTGTTCAGGTCGCTGAAAAGGTCATCGAACTGTCCACTTTGGTATTCTGCATTCGGGTCAATACTGTCATCGTCACCGTCTACGTCGTTGTGATCTAAGATATCGTGTACAGCATCAAACATCCCGCCTCATCCTCTATAATCCGTCTGATACTGCATTACGTCATCTTCTTCATCCCCGTGAAAGTTCCACCTCGTGTAATTCCTCTTAAATCCTCTGATAAAGAGATGATTCTCTATATCAGGAATTTTTTGTATCAACACGTTGTTACACCTCTTGCATGGACACTTAACTCGTCCTTCGATGTTTACGTGTTGTCGGGCCATTGTCATGAACTCTGTCATGCCAGCCGCAAACTCAACGCTTAAACGTTGGTCCTCGACTATCCAATTCTTATTTGGATAACTCATTTTACCTATAGATTGAACATTTCAAAATTTAGTAGTTTTCGGATTTTATTTTATAATTTCACGATCCTACCGAAATTTCGGCAGAACCTCCTCTATAAACTTAAAAACCCGGCATCAAGCCTTTAACTTAAAAACCTGCATAGAAACATCCTAAAACTAATAATAAATCCAACCTCAGTGGTTCGATTATTAAAATTCATAATCCATATCAACTAATTAATTTCACATTTTTAATCATTTGTAACAAGAATTAAATACAATTTCATTTAATTTACATAAACTAACTAATTGTTTTTACATGTTTTTACATAATTTTACCTAATATAAATATTTATAACTAATTTAAATATTTATACCTAATATTAAAATTTATAACTAATTTAAATATTTGTGTAAACAAAACTAATTTAAATATTTATAAAATTTATAACAAATATATAATTAATTCTATAAATATAAATATTTATACTAAATTATGTAAATATAACTAATTAATTCATTCACATTTATAACTAATTAATTCATTTATATTTATGACTAATATATAAATAAAGTTATATATATATATAAATAACTAATATATATAACTAATATATTAATTCTATAAATAACTAATATATATATATATATATATATATATATATATATATATAAAGTTATAAAAAAAAACTTACCGTGACAGATGACGGCGCGCGGGAAGCGGGGAAGAGCTGCCGGACCGGGGCGGACGAGGACGAGGACGGCGTCGGCGGTGTAGCGGCGACG
This sequence comes from Urtica dioica subsp. dioica, assembly GCF_054948205.1. Classification (NCBI taxonomy): domain Eukaryota; kingdom Viridiplantae; phylum Streptophyta; class Magnoliopsida; order Rosales; family Urticaceae; genus Urtica; species Urtica dioica. Next base: position 3,534,355 of record NC_142765.1, on the reverse strand, counting down.
GCGTCGGCAGCGGAGCGGAGGAGAGGAGCTGCAGACATGAGAGAGAAGTTAGGAGAGAGATGTGAGGATAGAGAGAGAAGTGAGGAGAGAGAGACTTACCGGGGAGGACGAGGTCGGCGTCGACTGCGTCGGCGGCACACGGCGGAGGAGGGCACACGGCGGAGAGGAGAAATCAGAGAAAAAGAAATGGCGATTTTAGGTTTTGGGAGCGAATGAGGGAACTGGGTCGCGATCTGGTATTTAAAGACATTTAGCGACGATTTTATCGTCGCTAATTGATTTTATGTCGTCGCTAAATGAACTTAAATCACCAGACATTTAGCGACGATTTATTCGTCGCTATTAGTATATTTCACATATTTAGCGACGATTTAATCGTCGCTAAATCATTTCGTTTTAATTTAATGGGAGAGATTTTTCCCTCTTTAAAATTCGTTCAAATTCGAAATCATTTAGTGACGATTTAATCGTCGCTAAATTTATAGCGACGACAAAAAACTATTTAGCGACGCGAAAATCGTTGCTAAATGTTTTCGTTTTAATTAAATAGGAGGGATTTTTCCCTCTTTAAAATTCGAAATTAATTCTACATTATTAGCGACGATATTATCGTCGCTACATGAATTCACAAATAATTAGCGACGATAAAATCGTCGCTAATTATTTTCCCGCGAACTTAGCGACGACAAAAACGAATTAGCGACGATAAATTCGTCGCTAATTATCTTTGCCGCCAACCTTTAATATTTTTGGCACCAAAAAATCAGCGACGCTATTATCGTTGCTAAAAGGGTGATTATCGACGATTTATTAGCGACGATTAAGTCGTCGCTAATAGTTTCGTCGCTAAATGTGGTATTTCTTGTAGTGGCAGAGCGTTTGGTATCAGGCTCATTCGCGGACCGAGTGTTCTTCTTGAACTCGGGGACCGAAGCGAACGAGGCGGCCATCAAATTTGCTCGGAAGTTTCAGAGGCATTCGAACCCTGAGTCCATCGAAAATCCGGCCACGGAGTTCGTGTCCTTCACGAACTGCTTCCACGGGAGGACGATGGGCGCTCTGGCTCTGACGAGCAAAGAGCATTACAGGACTCCGTTTCAGCCGGTGATGCCCGGAGTGAGCTTCGTCGACCAAATTTTTGCCAAGGAAAAGTGAAAATGGTGATGATGAGTTGATTGAAGATCATAGTTCTAATTGTCTTTGGAAGCCAGTGAATATATATATATATATATATATATATATATATATATATATATATATATATATATATTCTATTTTTTCAAGTTGATTTAAAATTTAAGGGAAAAAAATGATAGTAGATTATGTACTACATTATATTCGCATTCCTGATTAGATATGTTAAGAATAAAATGCTGCCCCTCAATGTAAAATACTTGGAATTTTTTTTAAGGAAATTTGAAAATATAAAATATTTCAGCATATTTTTTTAAAACTTTTTTGTTTCTTTTTTTACCTTCAAATCATCGTTGATCCAAGGAAATGTTAAGGATCACTAGTACAAAAAAGACATTTGGGTGCGACTTTTTTCGCACCCAAAAGTCAATTTTTGCACCCAAAGATATCTTTAGGTGCGACTTTTCCGCACCCGAAAGTCCGCACCTAAAAGTCTTAGGTGCGAAAAGTCGCACCCAAAACTCTTGACTTTCGGGTGCGACATTTAGGTGCGACTTTCCGCACCTAAAGTCGCACCTAAAAAGTCACCAAAAATAAAAAAAAAATGCCGGCTTTCAGGTTTGTTCTTATCTCTGTCGCCGCTCCTCGCCGCAGATAAGAACAAACCCGAAAGTCGCACACACACATATACACACACAGAGAGAGAGAGGGACTGGTCGGAGGCTCGAGACTGGTCGGAGGCTCGGGACTGGTCGAAACCCGCAAATGGTCGGAGGCTCGGGACTGGTCGGAGGGGCTGCAGCGGAGGGGCTGGTCGGAGGGGCTGCAGCGGAGGGGTTGGTCGGAGGGGCTGGTCGGAGGCTGAGAGAGAGAGAGAGAGAGTGTGTGTGTTAGAGAGAAGGGGGAGAGACAAAGTGAGGATGAGAATCTAAGAGTGAGGGGGAGGGATTACCTAGCCGGAGAGAGATCACGACGACGAAGCTCGGAGTGGTGGCGGCGACGGAGCTCGGAGTGTAGTGGTGGTCGGAGAATTTGTAGGAGAGAAATCGGAGAGAGAGAGAGGCGAAATGAAATGTTTTGGCTCGGATATAATGAAAACCGAGCAAAAATTTGATTTATATAAAACTTTGAATTTGGGTGCGACTTTGTCGCACCCAATGACACTTTTGGGTGCGACAAAAGACCTGTGTCAGTACTTTTAGGTGCGCCTTTGTCGCACCCAATGATTTTTGTAAAAAGAGGGGGAAAATTTGACCGCGAAAAAATTTGGACATTTGGGTGCGACTTTGTCGCACCCAATGACACCTTTGGGTGCGGATTTCCGCACCCAATGATATTTTAACCAAAAAGAGGGGGAAAGTTGGCCGCTAAAATGTTTTCAGTCTATGGGTGCGACTATGTCGCACCTAATAGTTTTGATAGACTTTTGGATGCGAAAAGTCGCACCCAAAGTTAAAAAAATCAGCGAAAATTTTCATATGTTTGTTTGAGTTTTGGGTGCGAAAAGTCGCACCTGAAAGCCTTATTTGGTGCGAATTTTGGGTGCGAAAAGTCGCACCCGAATGTCTTCCGCACCGGAAAACTGTATTTGTAGTATTTTTATCTTTTCGGGTTCCAAACGAGGGGGTAAAAAAATGATAGATTGCATTTCCAACTATGTAATATCGGTACATTTTCTGGCTCGGGTTTGTGTAACAGGTCCAATGTGGTTTGGGCCAAACGGGGTTACCTATGGGCCCACGAGGCTTACAGTGTTTTCCCCGACATGATGACTCTGGCCAAGCCTTTGGCCGGTGGATTGCCAATCGGAGCCGTGTTGGTCACCGAAAGAGTCGCTTCTTCAATAGCATACGGAGACCACGGAAGCACTTTCGCCGGCTCGCCTCTCGTCTGCAAAGCGGCGCTCGCCGTTCTCGACAAGATTTCGGACCAGAGTTTCCTTAGCGAAGTCTCTCCAAAAGGTCTCTACTTGAAGGACCTTTTGGAGAGAAAGCTCGGGGGAAATCCCCACGTGAGAGAGATTCGAGGGCTAGGATTGATCGTCGGGATCGAGCTTGACATGCCCGCGAAAGCTTTGGTCAACGCGTGTGAAGAATCTGGGCTTCTCGTGTTGACCGCTGGGAGTGGAAACGTCGTGAGGCTCGTTCCGCCGTTGATCATCACGGATGAGGAGCTCGATCAGGCGGTCGAGATTTTGAGTCTAGTGATACCGGTTCTTGACGAAAATGGTTCGAGCTAGGGGAAATAGTTGCCTTGTTTGAGAAGAATCAAATGAAGTTATATATGGAGTAGACATTTTTGAAATTATAGCAGTTGTAATTTAGTTACACTTTTTCCATTTAAAAAAGTATTTATTTTCTTTAAATGTTATGGAAAAATTTGAAAAGAGGAAGTTGGATGGATTAGAATAAGAGGAAGTTCTCAAATAGTTGTAAGGTAAATATTTTCATGCTATGTTTAATGGGTTGTTTTCATTATATAAAAATCGTTAACTAAGTTGTTTACATTTCCAGCAAAAACCAAAAATAAAATTAATTGACCTAAGTCTACTTGTTCAAGCAAACATCAATTTGTTTTCTAGCCATAGTGAATAATAAACTTGAACTAATTAATCGACCTTAATTATTATTATTCAGATCAAGGATACACATAGACCTTAATTATGTAAGGAACAAACCAAAAAGACTTGGTATACAATTTGAAAAGAAAAAAAAAATAAAATGAAAAACACCAAGTCAATCCGTACGAGACGTAATTTAAATAATAAGGATCTTGCTTGCAAAGTTCAATAACATCCAAAACAATGGAATAGTTCACATAAGATCGAGGAGAAAATGGCTTCTAGTTTACTTCCCAATGTATCTGATATATTTCTCTTTCTGTTATTTTTGTACGAGAAAGTCCTCATAGCGACGCATCATATATATAAAGAGAGTATATTATTAAAAACTTAAAAGACTCGTGGACATAAACACGGAGACTTATATTTATAAAAATTATTTATGAGCGACATTGATATTGTACCGACAGAATGAGAAGCAGGAATATAAAATGAGATAGGAAAATGACACACACAAGTAATTCGCGTGCATAATATTATTAATCTACGCGTGTCCTATTAGAGATCGATAATTAAACTAACCACCAAGAACAAGTGTAGCACATTCCTTTGCTTCACCGCGAAGCTCTTCGAGCGGCGAGGTTGGACAAGGCAAGAGTCTAATAACCACACGATCTCGGTGAGTGGTCACACGTATAAAACCCGATATTTTAGAGGCCTTTTTCGATGAGACCCGAGGCTGCTTCACGGGCATAATAATAGAGCTCAATTTCTACTAACAATCCAACGCGACGTATTCCTTTCACGTACGGATTTTCCTTTACCTCTCTCTTCAGTACTTCTACGAAGAAATCGCCCTTTTCGAGAACTTCCTCCGAGAATATGGAAGTAACATCGTCGGAGATCTTACCCAAGTACTCATTGGTTTCTATGAAGATCTCCGAGTCCATGTCGTAGTTGCTTAAATGGATGCTTTTTGGCGCTATGAGAGCTCCCATAGTGAGTCCTTTGCTTGACAATGGTGCATTTATTGTCATCATGTGTGGTGATACACCGTAAGCCTCGTGGGCCCATAGTTTGCCCGTCCGGCCAAATCCAATTTCACTCTGCGCCAAATGATTAGAGTTTTAAATTTTGCATTTGAAAGGTTTTTTTTTTTTTTTTTTTCAAACGTGGGCAGTACGACGAAAATTTGATTAATAAGTATCCTTATAATGAGATAATAGGAGGTATTATAAAAAAAAAAAGGAAAAGAGGAACTAGGAAAACAATTTTCTAAAAAAAAATTATTAAAATCAAAGTATCACATACATAACTCTCAATTTTGATCTAATGACGAGATAATGTTGGGTGTTTATTTATTCTCTCTCGTAAAATAAAGATTTTTTTTATTTTTTTTATCGCAGGATCCGAATCATTTGTTTTTGTGTCCATATCCGATCAATATAGGGGATCAAGTAATTGCTTTTAACTTTTTTTTTTAAACAAGAAAATATAATATTTAAAAAAATATTACATAAAAGAACCCTCAATTGTGATCCATCCTGTGTTTATTTATACCCTATAAAAAGTCTTTTTTTTTTTTTTTTTTTTTTTTTTTTTTCCTTAGTTGGTGTCATTTGTCCCCCTTTTGTGTGTCCATCAAAGTCCCTCCAATCAAAACAGGGCACATTATTATATCTTCTTTTTAAAATTAACTTAAAAACTAAAAACTTGATCCCTTTGTCTCCATTAAAGTCCCTCCATTAAAAGAAGATATAATAATGTGACCTGTTTTGATTGGAGGGACCTAGTAGGACGCAAAAATAGAAATACACAATCATTCCCTGTTCAACATTCTATCAGGGAAAAAAAAAATTATATATGTTTACACTAGTTTTAAGCAACTCTAATCCTAGATCTTATTGACTTTTACACGTACATATATATTATTTAAATGGAAAACAAAAACTCTTAAACCATATAATTAGGCAAACATCGACTATAATCATCGTCATGGACCTTATAATAAGATTTTATTAGGCTATTATAAATATTTATGCATATAAAAGCCAACGGAAATCATTGAAGTAATCCGAGTTATTTAAAGAAAATTGTGAACATAAAGTTTTATAAATCACAAACACAAAAATGGAACTTTGTTTTAGTATTATTTTTTTTATTATTATACGAGTGTAAAAACACATGAAGGATTGTGTCAACAAGTAAATATTTGAGAGTTTTTTGTTTGTACATTTTAACTTTTTCTTATAGTAATAATTTAAAACACTACGTATTAAAATTATTGTATCATCGCATCAAAAATAAGGTTTTTTTAATGATGTTCTAACCTCATCAAACACTAGAAGAGCCCCTTCATGATCGCAAGTGACGCGTAAATATTTCAAGAACTTCTCCGTTGTTTCGACTGAACCATCGCCGTTAAGATGAAAGGGCTCCACAAAAACAGCGGCGGGTTTCGCTTTGCTGAACAACTTTTGAGCGGCTTCGATGTCACCGTACTCGATGAAATGCCCGAATAATTCACTTGGCTTCGCGACTTTGCTAAGAGTCTTTTCGTGTAAGCTGTTCCTGAAAGCTACGAACTTAATCTTTGAATCAATACCGCGTTTTTTTTATTTGATGCTCTCTTGCGCACTCCACGGCTGCTTCCAAAGCTTTTTCACCGGAACTTGTAAAGCCGATGCGATGACTCCTGAAATTTCCTTGAAGAAGTCTCCATTTAACTTGTTCCTATACACATGAAAAACTCATATATAGACTCGTTTAAAAAAAGAATGTTTGTCATAATTAAATAGTAATACGATTTTATCCATATATTGTAAAGTATCACAAGGGTACGTATATCTTGAAATCAAGTAGATGACGAGAAAAGTAAATTTTTACCTTATAAACTTTGTTAAGCATGTTTCTTTTATATTTTGCACGTGCGAATCTTAATACATGCTAAGGGATTACACCGTCATTTAATTTTTTTTTGGACCAAAATTCATTGATTGTTTATAATTCCGAAATTTTGACAATTTATTGACTAACTTGTCAATAAATAACTGTCAATAAAATTTGTATTTATTTACAGTTTTGGTATAATGCTATATAATAACGAACGAATCAAGAAGGCTTTGTTAAATTATTACGTACCTTATGTGGGTCAATAGAGTTCCTCATTCCTTCAGTTCCATCGCCCTGCGTTATCTCTGTCACCGTGTATTTATTCCGGATAGTTCTAATGAGGTTGGACGGAGCTTTTTTTGTCGGATTGAATCGACGATGGAAATCGCTCGATGGTGAGATTGGATTTCTCATAGACACCAAGAAAGAAGAAGCCATTTTTTTACAAGATTTGTGAGAGATATAGCAACGCTTGTATGATGTATATATAGTCCCGAAACCAGATTAATAAACTCTGTACACGCAATTGTTTAATTATTTCCTTCTTTTTAATTTTTTTTGGAACTGATTTTATTTTATGTTATATAAGACGAAGTCCTTTACTTCGTAACGGAAATCCATGCATATGCAATCATAGAATGGTTGCCTCAATAATGAAAATGGAATCTATCATATGCTCTTTTCTTATAAGGAAAACAATGCATGTATTATTGTGGCAAGATTCGACTCTAGTACATATGTTTTGCGGTATGAAATTCCATCTCCAGTTTCAACCTGTCCATTTATCATTATTTATAAAGACTCAGTTATATAACAAAAATTAAAAGACTTAAACTTATATAACCTTAAAATAATAAAAAAAAAAAAGTAAAAAAATATAAATTAAAATAACCTTAAAAAAATAGCGAAGTAAATTTTGAAACTGATTTTTTCAAGTCCTTTAATTATTTTATTTATCTAATAAATTTTTAGTTGGTCTTTTTCAATAAATAGCTTCAATTATCAATGTTTACAACAAAATTAACAATTGACGGCTCTAGAATTTCTCCATTATACTCAAATTGGGATTACCTAAACTATGACTACCTATTTTCATGAAGTACAAAAATACCCTCACTTTTAAGAAAATTTTATTTTCTTTCTTATTTCATGAACTACCTATACTGCTTCAACTCAAGGAAAGAAGGTTTGGCTTCAGCTATCTTCTACTCTCTCTTTTCGTTTTTCAGTTCGTCATGAGTAGGAGTTGTTCATCTTCGTTTTTCAGTTCGTCTTTTCACTTTAGGGTTAGAGATTTTCATGAAATTTTTTTGGTCCTATTACAAGTGTTTAAGTCTTTGAATTTCTGTGGTCTTTGAAGTTAAAAAACAAAGAAAAAAAGATTCTCGGGGTTCTGGAAAATTTGGAAAAGTTTCTGAAAATTTCTGAGAATTTGATGAAGATTTATTGACATTGTTACATTTTTATTGACATTAATGTCAATAAATCTTCAACGATTCTGGGAAAATCCTTTGAAGATTATATTGACATTGATGTCAATAAATATTCATTTTTATTGACATTAATGTCAATAAATCTTCACAGTTTTTAAAAATATTTTTTGTTATGATTTGTAATCTTTATAACGGAAATTAACAATCCGATTACACTCTTTTTATACGGTAATGGGTGATATTTTAGTGTATGTCAAGCATAATGGTACATGGTCAATTAACATCATATTCAAAATTACAAAATTAAAACTCATTCAAGAAAAAACGTTTCTTAGGATTCTGGAAAATTTGGAAAAGTTTCTGAAAACTTATGTGAATTCGTTGAAGATTTATTGACATTGTTGCATTTTTATTGACATTAATGTCAATAAATCTTCAACGATTCTGAAAAAAATCATTTGAAGATTTATTGACATTGATGTATATAAATATGCATTTTTATTGACATTAATGTCATAAATCTTCAACGATTCTAGGAAAATCCTTTGAAGATTTATTGACATTGATGTAAATAAATATGCATTTTTATTGCAATTAATGTCAATAAATCTTCACAGTTTTTATTGACATTAATGTCAATAATACTAGGTTTTATTGACTATAATGTCAATAATACTAGGTTTTATTGACTATAATGTCAATAATACTAGGTTTTATTGACTATAATGTCAATAAAAATCGTAATATCGATAATGTCAATAAATTATATAGATTATTGATGACCATGTAAATAAACCAAATCATTTATTGACAATAATATCAATAAACTAGAAAGAGTATTGACAACAATATCAATAAACTATATAAATTAATACCCAAAAATTCTCAATTTAATTAGTCAAATGATTTTATGCCTATCAAATACCACCGTAACTTTACCCAATTCTATCTAACATTTTGTGGTGTGATATCATCAAAGTACGGAATCGGTGCTGATGAGGCCACTGCTCCAAGAGCAATACGAGGGTATTTCAACCGAAACCAAAAAGCCAGCACTGCAAAATTATATATATATATATATATATATATATATATATATATATATATAGTTTAAAAGAAAAATTAATTAAAATGAAAACAAGTATGCTTTTTACCAATAGATCATATGAGCGCAAGAAAATAATAAAAAACTAAAAATGTTGCCTATTTACATTTGATGACAAAATTAATTGAAGTAAACTGTGCACAGTTTTATTACTCGATCAATACATTCTGTAGTTAAAACATCCTTGTTTATTAGTCTATCTAATATTTTGTTGAGAAAGAACCCCTTTTTTTCATACAGAAAAATGAGGATACAGATGGTGTCGACGTAGAACCACTTGCCTCCGCGAATCCTCGCCCGACAATCGTAGAACCACTCCACAATCAAGATCGTCGGCGTCGGAAACAACACCTCGCGGCACCTGGCGACGCTGACGGGGCACCGCGTTCGGGTCTGGGAGGTCTCGTGGGCCCACCCAAAGTTCGGGTCCATCCTGGCATCGTTGCTTCTTCGACGGCCATGTCATCATCTGGAAAGAGGACGGGAACGAGAGGCGAAAGTCCCACGTCTTCGACGACCACAGCTCGGCGTGGGTGAACTCCGTCGACTGGGCTCCGCACGAGCTCGGCCTCTGCCTCGCCTGCGGATCCTCCAACGGAAACATCTCGGTCTTCACGGCCCGCCAAGACGGGTCGGGTTGGGACTCGGCCCGCATCGACCAAGCCCACCCCGCCGGCGTCACCTTGTCTCATGGGCCCCGCCCATAGCCCCATCACGTGGTGGGCGTTGGCGGTGCTTCTGACGGCATCGACGGCGGGCGATGATCCTTTTCGAGAAGTTCGGGTTCACCCACACCGGCCACGTCTCGATCGCGATGTCGTCGGTGGAGCGGTGGTGGTGTCGGACCGGCTCGGATTCTTTCTTCTCTCGGAGGAGTCCCTCCAGGTGGCGATGGAGATCCAGCAGAATCCGAGATCGTGCGTCCTCGACTCCCTATACATCCTCCGCCTCTTCACCCTCCGCGAGCTGTCTCCGCCGCCGGTCACGTCCTTCAGCCAATCCTTCCCCGTCACCCACCCCAACGAATACAGCCTCTTCTTCGCCAACTGTTCTTCCTCTTTTGATTTTGCGTGAAGTGCTGTTGTTTTCAAAGATCACAGAGAAGAAGAAAAAATGGTGGAGCAGCTAAAAGAGAAATAGAGAATCCAATGAGAAAAAAATAAAAGGATAAAAACGTAATTGTGTAAAAGGACAAGTCATATTTTTGGATTAAATTAGATTTATTAGATTTTTGTCCAAAACTATTGGGAATGGAACTTTTCCTAAATTGAAATTTACACCATCCTAAATCTATTTTCAGCATGACTCGTGTTAACCTTCTCACAGTAATGTTTATGATTCGCCCGTTATCTAGTCCAAATGGGCCAGTAATACCCGTTTGAAATGACTTAACGGATAGTACCCGTTAACATTTGGATTAATGCGGATACGGGTATAGGAAACATTTACCTGACCCGTTAACTCGATAATCCGACCCGTTAATTTTTTTTATTATTTTTAATTTAAAATAAGACCTTCCCATCCTTAAAATTATTTTGTATTGTAACTATGAATTCCAATTTGCTTTAGTATTCTCACTATAAATTTTATTTTGGCTTTAAATTTGTAGTTTTAATTTATATTTAGATTTATCGAATTGTTATTTTTTTTTTAAAACGAATATTCAATGTTAATGCTATTCTTGTAATTGATTTAAAAATAACGAGTTAACATGTAATTTTTGTAATTGATTTTTGGACCCGTGCTATTCTTTGTTAATGCTTTAGGTCCGTATACTCTGCAATTTAAATATATATTAAGCAAGCTAGCTATAGCGGGTCTCAGATGTGTACAGGACAGTATTATTTCGATTTGATAATGAAGGTCGTATTTTAGCATACTCACTTGCCTACCAAAGATATGGAGAAAAGTCAACCATATAAATATAGCAACTTGATTCATATATTTACATAAAAAATAAAAATAAAAAAAAAAACACAATAAGATCCCCAATTACATAAAACATTCACAGAAAAGAACGATTTTTCAAATGACATAAAAAGGAAAAACAACTTAAGATTATCAAATAATAACATTTGATATACCCTTATTAAAAGACTTCATCCAACAAATTAGCACTGAGTTGATGATTACCGATCCTTGACTAAAGGCATGCCACTAAAGAAATTCAAGGATCATTTAGAAATCATGGTATCTGCTTACATGATATAATCCTTATTATGGGGTACATTTGTTTTTTTTCATAAACTCTAATTTAGTTAGATATTTTCTCATATGGTTGTGCACATTCATTTTAGTTTATCGAGAAATATCGTTTAAGTGGACCTGGAATAAACATATGGTTTATTCACTAAAGAATAAGAGGGCTATTGAATTGAGAGACTTAGTATATCGTAATACATGGAAGATAATAATCACTCATAGAGAACCTATCGCCATGATTCATATATTGTGTTTCTTTAATGTGAGTGCTTCGTTATATGGACCAAGTGGGAGAATATAAGAATATTTCCATTTTTGAGTTAGCTATCAATGGAAATAATCTCTCCATTAATATGGTCCATATACAAACGGTTTTCGACCAAATATAACGCACAATTAAGAGCCAAAATTAAGCAAATTGATTACATTTATTATAACGTAATATTTCTCATTCATGGTTATGAGAATGTATAATAAACGATTTTGAGGTCCCTAGGCTCGCTCATTCAATTCAGAAACGAACACCATCTAAGAGAGAGAGTAAGAGCCTAGAAGAACCACAAAATTCTCGTCGGAATCGGAGTCCGGAGCTCGCCGGAAAAACCACAACAATGACCGGAGGTAAACCGATCTTTTTCGCTTCCGCTTTAACGTGTTCATGTTGCTAGAACACCTTTAGTATGTGTAATAAGTTCTTACACAGGACAGTATTATTTCGATTTGATAATGAAGGTCGTATTTTAGCATACTCACTTGCCTACCAAAGATATGGAGAAAAGTCAACCATATATAGCAAAACTTGATTTATATATTTACATAAAAAAAAAAAAAAAAAAAGCCACAATAAGATCCCCAATTACATAAAACATTCACAGAAAAGAAGGATTTTTCAAATGACATAAAAAGGAAAAACAACTTAAGATTATCAAATAATAACATTTGATATACCCTTATTAAAAGACTTCATATAGAAGGTAAATCACACACATGACACAACACAACTCAAGCAAATTAAAATATAGAAGAGACGCAACAAATGACTCACGTGCATTTTATTCACACGATCAGAAAGCGATAAATACGACATTATTCTTCTTTCTTCTTCATAACTAGCTCAGGAAGATCATCATCTCGGTCCATGATTAGGAGGAAAGAGTCTCACAACGTATGGTTGGTGAGTAGTCAAAAGAGAAAACCCGTTTTTCCGACAAATTTCGATGAAAGCCGGGGCTTTAGGGACATCAAGCTCGATTTCCAACAATAATCCGTCGTGGTGTATGTGTATCCGTAGGTTTTCTTTACGCATCATCTCCAATACATAACATGCAAGGAACTCACCGTTTCCGTAAACATCTTTACAGAATTTGGGGTTCTTGTTGTCAATGTTAAGGATCTTATACATATACTCGTTAGGCTCTTGAAAGATCTCCGATTTCACGTCGTAGCCACTCAAGTCAACACACTTATTGGGCGCCAACAGAGCTCCCATCGTCGGGGCTTCCACTGTAAGCGGTACGTGTAGCTATTGTCATCATGTCTGGCAATACGTCGTAAGCCTCGTTGGCCCACAGTTTGCCTGTTCGGCCGAAAATCCACTTTCAGACAGAGATGTAAATTACGCGGAGCTAAAAAAAAAATAATGTGGGCTTAATTTGTAAATATTAAGGTGAAATAATAACAAATAAGCGATTGCATATCACAATTTAATTGGGAGAGACAAAGAGTATACACAAATAACAGTACAAAGAGTATACACAATATCACAATTTCTAAATATGTTGCATGTCGTCCGCAAAATATATATACATATGCCTAGCGGTGCTGTGAAATAATTAAATATATTTTAGTCTGCAAGAAAAAATACATAGAGATGTGTTCATAAATATTTAAATTTGAAAAAATTTAAAACATTTTTATCTTTTTGATAAAAAAAAAAAAAAAGAACCGTTCATTGAACTAGAGGGGATTTTTTTTAACTATATATATTAAGGATTTTAGTGCAATGATGAAAATTAGGGTTTTAACCTCGTCAAATTAAACAGCAGAAGAGCCCCTTCCTTATTGCAAGTGGTGCGTAAATATTCCAAAAACTCCTTCGTGGTGTATTCTGAACCATCGCCGTTGATATGAAGGGGTTCCACAAAAACCGCAGTGGGTTTCACTTTGTTGAACAAGTTTTGAGTGGCTTCGATTTCGCCATAATCGACTAGATCCTCGAATAATTCACTTGGCTTAGCGGCTTTGCTAAGAGTCTTTTCGTGTAAGCTGTTCTTGAAAGCTATGAACTTAACCTCTGAATTTTCCCCTTGTTTTTTGAGATGATGCTCTCTCGCGCACTCCACGGCCGCTTCGAAAGCTTTTTCTCCGGAACTTGTAAAGCCAATGCCATGATTGGCGAAATTTCCTCTCAGAATTCTCTCTTTAAGTTCTACCTATATACACGTGAAAAACAAATATAGACTAGTTTTCCCGAAAAGAATAATATATTTGCTGGAGCATTATGTATGTATGTGTGAATATATAATATAAGAGCAATTTTTATTCAAGGTTTTCAATACAAATTGACAACAAAGTAATTAGAAAATGTAATTAACTTATCAATTACCTTTTAAACTTTGCGACGTCCTTTTGTCTTTTTGATTTTCATATGTGTTAAGTAATATATATATATATATATATATATATATATATATATATATATATATGTATATACGATTAATCTAATACGAATGAATCAAATAGATAGAAAGGCTTCATCAAATTATTACCTTGTCTTGGTCAATAGAGTTCCTCGTCACCGCGTATTTAGTCCGGTTAGATCTGATGAATGTAACCGGGGCTTTTTTCGTCGGGTTGAATCCACGATGAAAATCGCATGACAGTGAGACTGGGTTTTTGATGGACACCAAGCTAAAGGAAGCCATTTTTTTTAGTGTTTTTAGTTTTTATATCAAGCTCTGTGACTGTGAGAGATATAGCAAAGCTTGCATTATGTATATATAGTATCGACGAAAGATTAATTAACTCTTTACAGTACTATTGTCTTCCTTCTTTTATTTTTTTATGTTATAACGAAGACCAAGTCCTTTGCTACGTCGACATGCATGCACAAATGCTATAATAGAATGATCGTCAAAATAATGAAAATGGATAATACCTTAATGGTCATATGGTTTTTCCGTATGTGGGAAATTATACATGATCCTTATAGTAAAATTCGACATTAATTATATTACGTATGTTTTTCGGTTTAAAATTCATATCCAATTTCAACAAGATTTATCATTATCACAAAGAATTAGTTAGAAAAATAATTTACCAAACCTAAATAATTAATATAACCTTTAAATAATCTGTATAAAAAGAATTAATTTGCAAAGTATGTTTTGTTACAGAATCCTAAACTTTTTACTTATTGACACCTTATCTATACTTCATTTATCTGTTTAATATAATTAACTATGATTAAGTTTATTTTTCAGAAGCACTATTAATATTTGAGAAATTTAAAGAAACCTGATCATTTTATATTAATTGACAAACAGCATCGCCATCGTTTAAAATTTATTAATCAAGCAATCATATAATCAGTAATTTTGTATTTATAAGTAGTCTATTAAAATACCTAATATTTTCTCAAACTTATCTTCAAAATATAATCTGAACCATATTATACTTGACAAACTGATTGGGGATATATTTTGTGATGCACCTTCATCTTCATGAAATAAACGTTATAACAATATAATTTACTGAATGATCTCGACCGAAGTTTAATGAAAGATGATTGTAATTTTTAAGCAGAATTCTTCAGATAATGAACATTGAAACAGTTAATAATAAACAACATTAGATAACGAGAATGATAGCTGTTTATTACAAACCAGTTTGTAATATATAAACATTACTATTAGAAACAAGACCCTTCTCGTGAATGCAAAGTTTGTAAAAACCGGTGACGGAGCCAGTATAGACCCAGGAGGGGCTCAAGCCCCCCCTATATGAGCCCCTCTTGATCCTATCCTGAGCCTATACTGGCTCCGTCCCTATATATATATATATATATATATATATATATATATATATATATATATATATATATATATATATATATACACGAAATGAATCAAATAGATAGAAAGGCTTTATCAAAATATTACCTTATATAGGTCAATGGAGTTCCACGTCATCGCGTATTTAGTCCGATTAGTTTTGAGGGGGGCTTTAGCCCCTCCTGGGTCTATACTGACTCCGTCCCTGTATATATATATATATATATATATATATATATATATATATATATATATATCTATCTTGGGACGGAGCCAGTATAGACCCGGGATAGACCCAGGAGGGGCTCAAGCCCCCCCTATATGAGCCCCTCTTGAGCCTATCCTGAGCCTATACTGGCTCCGTCCCTGTATATATATATATATATATATATATATATATATATATACACGAAATGAATCAAATAGACACTACTACAAAATTGATTTTCTGATGCGCAAGACTATCAGATGCGACTAATCGCATTTAAATCACTTTCAGGTGCGACTAGTCGCATCTGATAGTCAATCAGAAGCCGAAAAAATTCGCTCAAATTGTCTTTTGATTTTGACAATCCGATGCGACTAGTCGCACCTGAAAATAAGTTGAAACTTTCAGGTGCGACATTGTCGCATCAGATAGTTTTAAATTTTTGAGCGGGCCTCATCTCCCCCTCTTTTATTTCATTAATCTGACGTGGCAAATGAATTTTTTTTTATTATTATTATAATCAGGTGCGACTAGTCGCACCTGAAGAATAATCAGGTGCGATTCTGTCGCACCTGATTATTAGCGTTTTGTTTAAAAACCCAGGTCGCGATCCTTTCTTCTCCAGCCGCTCAAACTCTGTTAAAAAAAACGCTCTCTCTCTCCCTGCGAACTTCTCTTCTTCTCCGGTTGTAAACTCATTAGCCCACATCCATCTCCTCCGTCCCTCTCTTCTCCGACTATTCCTTCGCCTAAGAACACTTCGCCGACCACCACCGGACCACCACACCGAGCTCCGCCGAGTCCCAGCCACACCGAGCTCCGCCGCTGAGTCTCAAGTTCCGCTGCCTCCGAGTCCCAGCCACATCGAGCTCCGCCGCTGTCGCTGCTCCATCTCCTCCGTCCCTCTCTTCTCGGCCTCTTCCTTCGCCGACCACCACGCCACGTACCCGTACCCGGCCACCGGACCTTCGCCTCATCCGGCCACCGGACCTCGCCAGTCACCACTGCCTCTCTCTCTCACTCGGTATTTCTCTCTCTCACTCCCTCTCTGCCTCGCTCCCTCTCTGCCTCGCTCTCTCACAGCTCGGTTTAAACTCACAGCCGTACGTCGTCTCGTGCCTCCGGACCTCGCCGTGCGCTCAGCCCCGGCCCCGCTGCCTCCGAGTCACCACCGACTCTCTCTCTCACTCGGTATTTCTCTCTCTCACTCCCTCTCTGCCTCGCTCCCTCTCTGCCTCGCTCTCTCTAACTCGGTTTAAACTCACAGCCGTCGTCTCGTGCCTCCGGACCTCACCGTGCGCTCAGCCCCGGCCCCGCTGCCTCCGAGTCCCAGCCACACCGAGCCTCTGTCCCCGAGTCCCAGCCTCCGAGCCGCTGTCCCCGAGTCCCCGGCCGGCCGTCCTAGGTTAGTGTATATATATATTAGTGTATATATTAGTTAGTTAGGTTAGTGTATATATATAATATGTTAGGTTAGTGTATATATATAATATGTTAGGTTAGTTAATTAATGTGAAATATGTAAGTTAATAATAATGTGTAACTTAATTAGTATTAATTTGATAATTAATTTAACATGTTTAGTAATTTGATAATTAATTTTGATAATTGATTGTAAATTAGTTAGTATTAATATGATATATGGTTAAAATAAGTTTGATTTTGATAATTAAGTTTAGTAATGTGATTAGTTTATATTAGGTTAAAATTAAGTTTTAGTTGTTTTTTGACATGTTTTGATATATAGTTTGTGACATTTTTAAATTTTTTGCTTTTAATTAATTTAGATTAATTGTAAGTAAATTATTACCTAGAAATTGTAATTAGTTTAATAATTACATTTATGTTGCTTAGTTTATAATTAGTTAATTAATTTGTGATAAGTTTGTGTAGTTGATTTAACATGTAATTAAATTGTAATTTAAATAAGAAAAATAGTTTTGTGGCATGCTTTGATAGTTTGTGACATGTTTGATAGTTTGTGATATTTTGTTTATTTCGATTTTTCATTTATAAATGTTGTGATCGAACCACGGAGGTTCGGTTTAGGGCTGAGCTAATTTATAGGATAGTTCTGGATGGTTTGTGTATGTTTTTAAATAATTTTGCAGGTTTTTGGTTTGTCAGTATAATAGGGGAAACTCTGCCGAAATTTCGGTAGAGTTTCGAATTAATTAGTTTAAAACCTCCCAACTTATTCAATCCGAGCTCAAAATAACATAGAATTCATAATCTCTCTTTCATTTTGATCTTCGTCGTCCTTTATCAATAACTCTTCCAAACTTTCATTTCTCGCTCTCATTCAGCGAAATGTCCAATCCAAGTAGAGATTGGATCACGGAGAATAATCGGTGACATTGCAGTACAAAACCGGTGTTAACGAGTTTATTCGCGCTGCAAGAAGATTCCCTAACGAAATTGGCAAATATCGGTGTCCTTGCAAACCTTGCAACAACGTGAGATGGCACGACATCGGGGTTGTCAGGAATCATTTGCTGAACAAGGGGTTTACCCCAGGCTACACAAAATGGTATCATCACGGCGAGCTCGAGCGTGTCGTCCTTCCTCATGAAGAAGATTCCATCGGAGGAACAGATCAGAGAGGAATAGGAGGATTGCACGGTGCTGTGGAGGATATCAGGGATCACGAGGATTTCGACGATGCTACGGAGCCGACCCAGAGCGAGGTGCGTGCAGAGGAGCAAGTGGAAGACCTCTTCGCCGAGTTGGAAGTAGAATTGTACCCTGGATGCAAAGAGTTTTCTTCTTTGTCGTTCTTGGTTTCGTTGATGCACCTCAAAGTCACGAACCATTGGACGAACAAGTCTTTTACAGAACTCTTGCAGCTCTTGAAGAAGTCTCATCCAGCTGGTAATCGAATTCCGGAGAAGCATTACGAGGCAAAGGCGAAGCTGAAGCGTTTTGGCATGGGATACGAGATGATCGATGCGTGTATTAACGATTGTGTCCTATTTCGAAAAGATCTCGCGGAAGTCGACGTGTGCCCAGTATGCAACGAGAGCAGATGGAAGCCAACTGGGAAAATGATACCGCAAAAGATTTTGCGATATTTTCCCCTGAAAGATCGATTGAAGCGGTTGTACGCGTCTCGACACACGTCGCTTTTGATGCAGTGGCACGAAAGAGATCGCGTCAGGGAAGTTGGTGTTCTACGACATCCTGCGGATGGTACGACGTGGAAAAACCTGGACGAGAGATACCCAGGCTTTGCTGCAGAGCCTCGAAACGTGCGGCTTGGACTAGCTGCGGATGGATTCAATCCGTTCGGAGAAATGAGTTTATCGTACAGCATGTGGCCTGTGGTACTAACTGCGTACAACTTGCCGCCTTGGTTATGCATGAAGAAAGAGTACTTGATGCTAACGCTTTTGATCCCGGGGCCTCACTCACCAAGAAATGACATGGACGTGTTTTTGCAGCCAATTGTCGAAGAGCTGAAAGAACTGTGGGAGACCGGATTCCGCGTTCGAGATGGCGCCAACGATGAAGTGTTTCGATTGCGTGCCGCGCTACTTTGGACGATTAACTATTTTCCAGCTCGATCCTATTTATCGGGATGGAGTGGCCAAGGGTATCTCGCTTGCCCGACGTGCAACCTTGACACGCCGTCTTTGAAAGTCAGAAACAGGATCGTCTACTACGACCATCGTCGATTCTTGCGTATGCGTCACCGATTGAGAAAAAACACCGATCACTACAAGGATCGCCACGAGAAACGCAGTAAACCCGAGAAGTTGACTCCGCAAGACATACTCGCTCAGTTGGCTAGTGTCTCTTGCACGACAACTGGCAAACATGCTGGCTCCGTGGGCAGAAAATGAAAGCGAGCCGAGTGCGAACTAAATTGGGCCAAGAAAAGCATCTTTTACGAGTTGCCGTACTGGTCAGATTTGGAGTTGAAGCATAACATGGACTTCATGCACATAGAGAAGAACGTGTGCGAGAATCTTCTCGAAACCTTGCTCAGCTTAGAAAAGAAGAACTACGACACAGATAAGGCGAGGTTTGATTTGATGGACTTGGGCATCAAGACCGCTCTCCACTTGAAAAAACAAGGGGATTCGTGGTACAAACCGCGAGCATCGTACACCTTAACCCTTGTTCAGAGGTAGCGATTTACCGAGTTCCTCCAATCTGTCAAATTTCCAGATGGGGTCGCTGGGAATTTGAAGAAAAATGTGACTGCTGATGGAAAGCTCACAGGTTTGAAGTCGCATGATTGCCACGTGATCTTGCAGAGGTTGTTGGCTGTTGGTATTCGTCCTTTTGTGCCAAAAGAAATACATCAGACGATCTCCGAGCTTTGCAACTTTTTCAAGCTGATAAGTTCGAGAACCTTGAGAGTAGAAGATCTTGAAAATGCGCAAGAGTCTATCATCGAGATCTTGTGTAAGCTTGAGATGATATTTCCACCAGCTTTTTTCACGATCATGATTCACGTGGCGATTCACCTACCAGATGAAGCGTTGTATGGCGGCCCGGTGCATATGCGGTGGATGTACCCATTTGAGAGATACCTTGGGACGTTAAAACATTTTGTAAAAAATAGAGCTAGACCAGAAGGCTCTATTGCGGAAGCTTATGTTGTAGAAGAAGCTCTAACGTTCGTTGCAAGGTATCTTGAAGATAAAAAAAAGTGTAGATGAAGTTCAAGTGCGAGAGCTCTCTGTTTTTCGATCCGAGATGTGTGTGCCTTATGGGATGATGAAACCGATAGTATTAGACGATGAACAGAAAGAGAACGCGGAGTGGTACATCTATACCAACTGTCCTGAAGTGGATCCATATTTGACGTAAGTTATCGTTGGGAATGTGTTTCAATTCATTCTTTTTTATATATTGCTATTGAAGTAATGTTTTTAATAACAGCGAGCATTTGGATCTCTTGAGCAAATCTGGAGTTCGCGATATTGAAGCGGAGCATAGAAAGAGGTTCAAAATTTGGTTTGAGAAGAAGGTAATAACACAATATCAATGCAATTTTTTGATAAACGCACAAGTGCTAATCAATGCTTTCTTTCGTAATCAGATTTTTGATATGAAAGCTAGTGGTTCTGACGTGTCTGACGAGCTCTATTCGCTTTCTATCGGTTCCCTTCAAGTCGCCTATCAATATCCGAGCTGCTTTGTAAATGGCGTGAAGTTCATCACTCGTCGTCGCGATAATCAACGAGTCACTCAAAATAGCAGTGTATGTGTACTTGTGGATGATTTCACTTACTATGGTCGAATGGAAGACGTCATCGTCGTGAACTATAGGCAGAACTGTAGTGTTGTATTGTTCAAATGCATTTGGTACGGTGACAAGTATCATGCAAACCGACTAGTGCACACCGATAAGACTACTGGAGAAACGAGTGCTTATACTGCGAAACAGTGGTTTAAAGAGGAGCCGTACGTACTCGCGACTCAAGTGAAACAAGTTTTTTACATCGAAGATCTTATTAAAGGCGGCGACTGGGAAATCGTCCAGGAATGCAATCATCGAGGGATTTGGGATATTCCTGAAGTTGACCCCTCCAACTCAGCCTCGATCCCATTGACTATAGAGTTGTTAAACATCGAGCGTTTGAATCATCGACACGAAATCGATGAAGCTGAGTTAGTGACTGTCGTTGACGATGATGAAGAAGACGATGATGAAAATGAGAGACAAGTCGTTTTTGAGGGAGAAGATGTTGATGTCGATATAGAAGATGATATTAACATTATAGGCATAGATGATGATGAATGATTAATATCTTTTTTGTATGTTTATTTACTATATAATGTAACCACGGTTTTCCTCCGCCATATGTGAGGTTTGTTAATAATAAAATCCGTGGTGCTGTCCACGTTTTTTTTAAACAGAAAACTAATATTTATTTACTAATATTGTTCACATCTTACAGGATGTCAGATGCAGGTGGAGCAGGTGGAGATGAGTCTCCGCTAGAGACACCGGGTTCCCAAGGTCCTAAGAAAACAAGGGGACCAACAACCGGGTCTACTTCGGCAAAAGCAGCGCATGGGGTACCCGGTGCGAAAGTTGTTAGGTACGACCCAATCAACCAAACTTTCTACCAGGACGTAAGAAAAACAATAAAAAAAGGTAGGAGTATTCAACAACCGCGTCGGCGCTTTGGTGAAAGTCCATATCCCGATCACACTTCGTGATTGGAACGAAGTGACGCCCCAGATGTTGGGCAATATTCTGAGCGCACTTCATTCCGAGTACACTTTCGTGTACAAGGATGATGAGACCGAGGAGCTGCTTCCGGCGGATTGCTATCGTCATCAGATTGACCAGACTATCATTCGCGATGCAAAGCGTATGAGGCGCAACCAAAAGTCTAGATTATCAGGGACTTTCTTAGGAAAATGTTGTGGGCAAATGAATGTCGCCAAGAAAGAAATCCCAAAAGGATATCAAAAAGACGATTGGGAGAAGGTGATAGAGGAGTTCGCAACTGACGATTGGAAGGTAATGTATAATTCAAAAAATTATGTTATCTTCTATGAAATCGAATTATAACACAATTTAATATGTGCAGAAAAAGTCTACTCGCAACAAAGACAACTCAAAGAACAAGAAAACGAAGTCCACACAAGGGTCGATTTCTTTTTTGGCTCATCGACATTTGAACGTAAGTTTATTCTAATTTTGTAATATTTTTTTTGCAATAAATACATTACTCATATTTTCATAAGAACTGCAGAGTAGGGAAGATGGGACTTTGGCCTCGGCGTTAAACACGTGGGAGAAAAAACATCAAGATGATCAAGGCAATTGGACGACAGCTTGGGCGCAACAAGCATTTGTAAGTTACTTGTGTTAATTACTTAATAATCAAGTTTCGATAATCTTAATAATTTTTTTAACATATGTTTGAAGGAGCGAATTATGACTCAAGTCAAGGATATGTAGCGACAAGTAGCGGAGTCAGGCCAAATGTTTGACATAGACCAAGCGGAGCAGTACGCGATGGATACTGTTCTCGGGCAACGTCGAGATTGGTATGTCGGGATAGGTCCCTCGATCCCGAGATCCTCGTATCTCTTGGCTCAGGCTCAGGACGACAGCTCGTCCTAAGGTTCTTCATCGACGCACGTTCCAGATCCAGTGATTAGCGAGCTACAAGCAGCGTTGGCCGCACAACAAGCTCAGATGGAGGCGTTTCAGCGACAGTTCTTCGCCTACACACAGCAGCATCCGTCTCCCATGCAGACATCCCCCGCGATGATGCACCCTGGGATGACGCCGCCATCAGCTTCAATGCCGAATGTTCAGACGCCGGCATCCGCTTCAATGCCGAATGTTCAGACGCCGCCATCCTCTTCAATGCCAAATGCTGATCAGACGCCAGGTTCGGTAGAATTTCAGCGACAACGTTCGAGAGGCAGCGCATCAGGCCGCCAAGGCGCACGAGCAAGATCTGGCGGAAGAGGAGGCCGTGCATTCCAGAATTGGCAGACTTCGAATGAAAAAGGGAAACAAAAAGAATAAATTGTAATTTTTTTAATTTATTGAATGTAAATTATCAAATTTTATGAATTTAATATTAGAATTTCTATTAAATTATTTATATAATTATTCTAATTAATATTATTCAAATTATTTATTTAATTTAACAAAAAAATTATTTAATTAATTTTTTAAATTATAATTTTTATATATTTAATAGGCTGATTCTATTAGAATCAGCATTTTAAAAAAAATAACTACAGACAATCAGATGCGACTAGTCGCATCTGATACTTTCGCGGGAAGAGTATCAGATGCGACTAGTCGCATCTGATTGTACTAACACCCGCCAAATATTTCGCGGGGAATTACTATGAGATGCGACTAGTCGCATCTGATACTCTTCCCGCGAAAGTATCAGATGCGACTAGTCGCATCTGATACTATAATTCACGCTTTAATTTCTTATTTTGAGGGATATTTAGGTGCGACGTTTGGTGCGACTTGTCGCACTTAAAATGTCGCACCTGATAGTGATGACTTTCAGGTGCGACAAGTCGCACCTAAAATCATCAGGTGCGCACTTTCAGATGCGACTTTGTCGCAACGAAAGTCGCACCTGATGCTACTTTCAGGTGCGACACTGATGCTTTCAGGTGCGACTTTTGTCGCACCTGATGCTATTAATTGTACTAGTGAGATAGAAAGGCTTTATCAAAATATTACCTTATATAGGTCAATGGAGTTCCACGTCATCGCGTATTTAGTCCGATTAGTTTTGATGAATGTGCATTACTACAAAATACCATTTTAGAAACGCTCATAAAGCGACACGTTATATTATAGGCGTCGCTTTTTGAGCGACGCATATGTTAGTGATGCCCAAAGGTTTGGGCGTCGCTTATGACCAAGCGACGCTCCACGTAAGCGCCACGTCGGATTGACGGGTTGTTTTAATTGGGCGTCGCTCTTTTTATCGGTGTCGCTTTATAACATGGAGTCGCTCAAATAAAAAGCGACTCCAGACTGGAGTCTCTCAGATAAAAAGTGACTCCAGTCTGGAGTCGCTTTCTATTTGAGCGACACTAGAAATCCAAATTTTTTTCAAGGCATCGCATGTTTAGTGAGCGACGCCAGTCATTTTTTTTTAATATTTAAAAAATACGTTTTCCACTATAATTTTTGTACAACAAAACAGATGAAACAATACTCAAAACCAATCGGAAAAACAGATAAAAACAGCTCAAATTTTTCATGCTAAATTTCATAATCAAGTTTTGTAACATAACAAAATAACAGTATTAACGCCGTTTATACAATCAGTTAACCCTTTTTTTTTATATCGTAACGCATATATAGTTTAATATAAAGACATCAACATACCATCCACAATAATTCTAGCATAATCTTATCGAAGTTCGTCTATCTCGGTATCACTGTAAGTTGGCAACGATCGCAACTGAAATCAAAATAAATAAACATATTAATAAACATACGTAACATACTAAGAAACTCTATTAATTAGATACTTACATGTTCGAGGGTATCATGGAACGATCTCCCTTTAAAAAAATCTCTCATCATGAGTAAGACAAAATATCCGCACTCCGTACTTGAAGGTTGTTTCGGGCCCTATGATAAAATCATTTTTATGAACATATTTATATTAAAATTATGTATGTTTTATAGTACATTTTCCTTATGCCAAGTGACTTTCAACGGCACGTTAAAATATCTTCCGTACGCTCTACATAAGATAAGTTTTAATAAGTCTAAATGCACAATATAATTGTAGTTGTATAATGTCATATACGATAAAAAGTTACTACTTACGTTGAGATGACCGATTTTAGATCACTCGGAATAGCATGATGAAGAGGATCAAAATGATACACATTATCATCTTCGTCCATGACCAAAAGTATCCAAAATGATACACATTACCAAAATGAGCTTTTGTTTGTCTAGTCAAATCGGCGATGGAAAGCGGTCGACGGAGATATTGGATTTCTCATAGACACCAAGAAAGAGGAAGCCATTTTTTTTTACAAGCTTTGCTGAGAGATATAGCAACGCTTGTATAATATATATATAATAGTCCCGAAAACAGATTAACTAATTAACTATTTACACGCAATTGTTTAAGTATTTCCTTCTTTTTATTTTATTTATTTTTTGTTATAATAAGACGAAGTCCTTTGCTTCGTAACGAAAATAATGCATGCATATGCAATCATAGAATGGTCGCTCAAAATCATGAAAACGGAATCTATCATATGCTCTTTTCTTTTAAGGAAAATAATGCTTGTAACCTTGTGGCAAGATTCGACTCTACTACATATGTTTTGCGGTATGAAATACCATCTGTTTCCAGTTTTAACCTGTCCATTCATAAAGCTCAATTAAAAAAAAAAAAAAACAAAAAAAAAACTTAAATAAATAGCGAAGTAAGTTTTGAAACTGATTTTTGAAAAATTAACTGCAATAATATTATTTGCTTGACAATTACCAAAAATAAATCAAAACCCAAATATCGACACATCTAATACCAAATTGATTATGAACTAGTTGATTCCGTGATACATTTGAGTTTTGATTGATTTTTGGTAAGTGACAAACAATTGCTATTATTACTGTTAATTTCCCATGATATTTTAGTCTAATTATTTTATTTATCTAATAAATTTTTAGTTGGTCTATCTTTTCTAATATTATTAATTTATTTTGATAGCTTTATATATTATTAATGTTTACAACAAAATAACAATTGATGACTCTTAAATATCTCCATTATACTATAGTTTATGGTGGAATTTTCTTAAATTGAATTTTACACCCTCCTAAATCTATTTATTTTCTGCATGACTCATGTTAACCATCTCACATATGTTTATACCAGTCCGTTAACCGATCTAAACATGCCGAGTAAAAATCCGTTCGAAACGGATTACCCGTTAACATTTAAACGAGTGGGGATATAGGTATATGAAACATTTAAATTATTTTGTGATGTAACATTCTAATTTACTACAGTATTCTCATTTTTTTCATTGTATTTTTACTTTAAATTTGTAATTTTTAATATATATTTAGATTTCTTAAGTTATTAATTTTTTTAATTTTTTATTTATTTCTAAACCCACTATCTAATGGGTACACAAGTTATCTGATTGATTAAAAAATAATTTTTTTTAATAATTCAATTTTATATCATATATCATGTCATCAATTACATAGAATATTTAAGCATAAGTTACAAAATAAAATCTTCAAACAATAATATTGCGTTTCCTTTGAATCGAACTCTTGCCCTCTCGAAGAGGTCACCTCACACGTAAGAAGTCTTGTCACCCAAGCTAAGTCTTTGATGTCGATTACAAAATAATTTAACATGTACTTTTATAACAGTTACGAGTACTGAAATAAAATGCTTTAGGTGCGTCTTCAAGACAGGGAACATGGTGCCATAAAAATAAATAAATAAAATAAGATAAACCCATGTGTACTCTTAATTTTAATATATATATATATATATAATATATATATATATATGTATACTTATATAGCAAGCTAGCGCTATTCGGCCAAACTTCGGGTCCTAAAGTCTTTGATTCAGGCTCATCTATGTGAAGAACACCCACAACATGTACAATCATAAACACATTTAAATAGGCAAATTCAAATGATCATGTTGTAAAAAACCTAAAATTCTAATCAATTGCTCAATATAAACAACCTAAGAAGTCCACGTAAAAGAAATAATAAGTCCATTTTCCCGGTAACTTGATTATTGTAATGTGGATTAGACATTATCATATGTTTCAATAATAAGCGTCCTCGTCTTCTCTTTTAAAATAATAATAAAATATCAGCACGATGAAAATTTATGATATGTCATCCCAATCATACTTTTTTGTGATGGGACCCTTTTATGACATGTCTGAACTATTTATAAGCTTGACGACTATTTTAACAGGTGAGAAATACTTCATTATCCAATGACTAAATATTAATCAACAACATTTGTTTACACAATGACGTAAAAATAAAATTATGTTTATAAAATTCTTATTTAAAATAAAAGTATAAAATTCTTCACATCCTTATTTATAAAATTATGTTTTTTTTTATCCTATGTTCATTGCTTACTTTCTAGATTTAAATTAACTTTTTTTTTTTTTTTTTTTATCAATTTGTCTTAGTTTGAATTAAATATTATAGCATGATTAGTACAAAATATCAAGTGGAATATGATAAGATTTAAGAAAAAAAATATCAATTATAACAAGGCCTTGTTTTTAATTTTTGCTTTTAGGCCTCAAAATAGGTTATTAAGGGGTCTCAAATATACACAGGACAATTTGTTTCGATTTGATAATGAAGGCCGTACTTTAGCAAATTCACTTGCCTACCAAAGATATCTAATAAAAGTCAATCATATAAATAAGTCATCCGCACCCTAGCTCTAGCGAGTCTCAGATGTGTACAGAACAATATTGTTTCGATTTGATAATGAAGGTCGTATTTTAGCATACTCACTTGCCTACCAAAGATATGGAGAAAAGTCAACTCAAGTAAAAAAGATAATATAAACTTGATTTATATAAAAAAGAAAGAAAAAAAAACACAATAAGATCCCCAATTACATAAACATTCACAGAGAAGAAGGATTTTTCAAATGACATAAAAAATAAGAAAAAAAAAAAAAAACAACTTGAGATTATCAAATATTAACATTTGATATACCCTTATTAAAAGACTTCATATAGAAGGTAAATCACACACCACAAAACTCAAGTAAATTAAAATATGAATTCATAAAATACAGAAGACACGCAACACGACTCACGTGCATTTTATTCACACGACTAGAAAGCGAGAAAAACGACATTCTTTTTCTTCTCCTCCTCCTCTTCTAAGGTGAAGAATGAACTTCATCCCAAGCTTCGTTCAGGAAATTAGCTGTCTGACCAACATCCTTGAGCGCCGCGGTTAGAGGAGGGCCAGGAGGCAAGAACCTCACAACGTTTGGTTTGTGAGCAGTCAAAAAAGGATTCCCTTTTTTCCGACAGAACTCGACAAAAGCCGGGGCTTTAGGGACCTTAAGCTCGATTTCCAACAAGGATCCGACGTAGCGTATGGTTGGTAGGACTTCGTTTCGGGTAAGCAAGAATGGCAATACAACGAGTTTAAAGTATTTACCGTTTCGTTTAACTATTTCCGAGAAACTAACGCTCTTGTCGTCAATGTCGTCAAGGATCTTACACCAATTCTTGCTGGCCACTTGGAAGATCTCCGGCGACGCGTCGTATCCATTCAGGCCAACTAATTCGTGTGCCAACAGAGCTCCCATCGTCGGACCTTCCATTGAAAACGGTCCAGCAATCGTCATCATGTGTGGCACTACGCCGTAAGCCATGTGGGCCCACAGTCTGCCTGTTTGGCAGAATCCACATTCAGTCTGCACCAAATAATAAATAGATTAAAATAATGTGTGATTATGTATCTTGATTAATTCATTTATTATCTTTTTTATAATATGCATGAGTGCATGACCAGTGTCGAAATAACTCAGAGGTTAACATGCGGAAAAAAAAAAAGGTTTAGATGAGACTAATTTATAAATTTTTACGATTAAAAAAATGTAAAAAAAAATGACAAAAACTGCAAAAGAAAAAAAATAGGTGCAAAAGACGTGAATATATTAACTTCGTAGACATGATTTATTACATGTGAAAAAGACGAAGCTAGGCCCTCGGACTTGTTTTAAGAAAATAACTTCCCCTATATATAAATTTGTTTTAAAAAATAGTTATAGTTTATAACCTCAATGGCGAATTGAAGAAAAATTACTTGTATATAGATTCTTACGAAGTTCACATAAAAAAAGGGTCCTAAATATAGGTTCTTACGAAGTTCACATAAAAAAAAAGATTAATTAGGGATATAGTCCATTTAAAAGTAGTCAATATTTGATAAATCTTAATTAAATAGTTATAAACGTAAATTTTAAGTAAATAGCTACCGTTATATATTAAGTCACGTCATCATTTATGATTATTTACCTAAGATTTACTAAACGTTGCCTATT
This sequence comes from Urtica dioica subsp. dioica, assembly GCF_054948205.1. Classification (NCBI taxonomy): domain Eukaryota; kingdom Viridiplantae; phylum Streptophyta; class Magnoliopsida; order Rosales; family Urticaceae; genus Urtica; species Urtica dioica. The sequence goes on along the minus strand of NC_142765.1, from coordinate 3,505,213 downwards.
AAACAATATTAAATATTTAAATTGAATATTTTTCTAATGAACTTCGTAAGAATCAATAATTAGGACCACCGACAAGAAAATTTATATTTAGCCCTGGTGAAAGTATTTCTTGACTTCGTCTTTTCTTTTTTGTTTATAAAATTTTTAAAAGAAAAATAGGGTTTTAACCTCATCAAACACTAGAAGAGCCCCATGGTCATCGCATTCCTCGCGTAAATATTTCAAGAATTTCGTGGTGCGGACTGGATTATTATCATTGCTGTTGAGATGAAGGGGCTCCACAAAAACCGCGGCGGGTTTCACTTTCCTGAACAACTTTTGAGTTGCTTCGATGTCGCCGTACTCGACTAGATCGTCGAGTAATTCCTTCGGCTTAGCGACTTTGCTGAGAGTCTTTTCATGTAAGCTGTTCTTGAAAGCTAAGAACTTAACCTCTGAAGCTTTCCCTTGTTCTTTGATTTTATGCTCTCTCGCGCAATCCACGGCCGCTTCGAAAGCAGTTTCTCCGGATTTTATAAAGCCGATGCCATAATCGGCGAAATTTCCTCTCAGAAGTCTGTCTTTAAGTTCTACCTATATATACGTGAAAAACAAATATAACTACAGTTTCCGAACAGATTATTTGCTGCAGCATTATATATCTGTGTGTGTGTGTGTAAGTAATATTTTAAGCAATTTTTACGCAAGGTTTTCAAAACAAATTGACAATAAAATAATTAGAAAATGTAACTTATCAATTACCTTTTAAACTTTGCGACGTCCTTTTGTCTTTTTATTTTCATTTGTGATAAGTGATATATATATATATATATATATATATATATATATATATATATATATAATATTCCCGTAGATTTCTACTTTATAGTATATATATAAGTTCATACAATAGGAATGAATGAAATAGACAGAAAGGCTTTATCAAATGACTACCTTGTCTTGGTCAATGGAGTTCCTCGTCATCGCGTATTTAGTCCGGTTAGTTCTGATGAATGTGGCCGGGGCATTTTTCGTCGGCTTGAATCGACGATGGAAATCGCTCGACAGTGAGGCTGGGTTTTTGATGGACACCAAGCAATAGGAAGCCATTTCTTTTTTAGCTAGCGCTTTTTTTTTTCTTTTCTTTTTTCTTTTTTGTAACAAGCTTTGTGAGAGATATAGCAAAGCTTGTGATGTATATATATAGAACCGGAGAAAGATTAATAAACTCTTTACAGTTCTAATGTTTTCCTTCTTTTATTTTATTTTATATTATATATACCGAAGACGAAGTCCTTTGCTACGTAGACATCCATGCACAAATGCTATAATAGAGAATGGTCGTCAAAATAATAAATATGGAAAATACCTTAATGTTCATATGCTTTTTCCCTAATATGGGAAATTATACATGTATTCTTATAGTAAGATTCGACTTAATTATTGCGTATGATTTACGGTATAAAATTCATATCCAGTTTCAACAAGGATTTATCATTATTCACAAAGAATAAGTTAGAAAAAAAATTTAACGAAACATAAATCATTAATATAACCTTTAAATAATCTGAATAAAAAGAATTAATTTGTAAAGTAAATTTTGTTACGGAATCCTGCAAAACCTTTTTTTTACTTATTGAATATTGACACCTTGATCTATACTAACCATGATTAAGTAATTTATTTTTTCGAAAGCTCTATTAATATTTGAGAAATTAATAGAAACCTGATCATTTTATGTTAATCGACAAACAACATTGCCATTGCCATCGATTAAAATTTATTAATTAAGCAATCCTATAATCAGTAATTTTGTATTTATAAGTAGTTATTAAAATCTCTCTCTCTCTCTCTCTCTCTCTCTCTCTCTCTCTCTCTCTCTCTATCTCAAACTTATCTTAAAAAATTTGACAAAATGATTGGGGATGATTTTTTGTAATGCCACCTTCATGAAATAAATTTTATAAACACTATAATTTACTGAATGATCTCGGATGTTTAATAAAGATGATTGTAACCACCATTTAATAATTAAACAATGAAACAGATAATAATTAAACACCATTTAATAACCAGAATGATAGCTGTTTATTACAAACCAGTTTATAAGAATATAAACATTATTAATAAAACCATAACCCTATCTCGTGAATATAACAATGATTGTAAAAACTGATGACCCGGATCACTATACTAATTATGATTTTTTTAAGATTGGAGCTTAGAAAGAGAAATGAGTGAGATAGCTAACGATTAATTCAAAGGGCCGTTTTCATATAAAATAACATATTTTTAAGAGATTTGTAAACAACTAGCCACTTGAGGAGAGAAGTTTTAAAATAATAGCTCAACTATTAGTTTATTAGGGAAATAGCCCAAATTATTTTGAGTTTCCAAAATTGTCCTTTACCCCCAATTTCGTACGTTTTATTCCTCCAGACCCACCTCTTCTTCTTCTTCTTCTTCGTCTCTGTGGTTCTTCTTCTTCTTCGTCTTCTGTGGAGCGAGTTCTACAAGCCTAGCACACCATTCCCGGACCGTGAAGCTCGAAAATATAATCTCTGCCATGAAGAATCACACTCCGACCAGCGATTTCCTTTTGGACTCTCTCCCCGCCGCCGAGCCTCCGGCGATCAAAGATCCGACGGCGAGTCGACGGGATCGCCCACGCGCCGCCGCTTTGGAGAAGGGGAAATGGCTTCTCCAGGCGTTTGCCGTCGTTCCCGGTGCCGGAGTCGAGCTTCGCGACGGCGATTGCATCAAGATCGGCGAGGCGACCTCGATCTTGGCCAAATCTGAGACATGTATGTTGTTTTTCAAATGGTAAATATTATTTACTATCGAACGGCGATTTGTAAATATTATTTACTATCAAGGTTATGATTTGGACAAATTGGAACGAGCCGACGAGTATGTGTAACATTACTGCAGTTATTTTTCATTTTGCATGTTTTACTATGAAAGATGAAGAGAAGAGATCACACTATAAACGACATTGACTTTCTCGCTTCAAGATGTTGGTTTTTTCAAATGGTAAATATTATTTACTATCGAACGGCGATTTGTAAATATTATTTACTATCGAACGGCGATTTGTAAATAATATTTACTTATCATTTTTATGAATAATCTAACCCAAAATCGTTCGGAGATGACGTCTAGGGTTCAGTTAATAATATTTACTTACAATTTAATGGTTAATCTAACACAAAATTGAGCGGGGATGAGGTCTAGGGTTTCAGTTTGGGTGTTTTATGAGATCGCAAAGAATTGTTAATAATATTAACTAACCAATTTACTTCGTCGGCGCCGGAAGTGGAGAGATTGAAGGATTTGAAATTACCAGAGATTGAAGGTTGAGATACTCACCATTTTTTCTTCGTCGGCTTCGGAAGTGGAGAGATCGTCGGTTTCGTGTTTGCGAATGAGGGTAAAAGAAATTCGTTTTGCGGAGAGGTTTGTTTCGAATGAGGGAATTGTGTTTTGCGCTCTATTATTTGAACTAAGGGTAATATAGGAATATTAAATTGTTTGGTAGTGGATTGGGCTACTTACTTAAATTTTGTGATAGTTGAGCTATAATTTTAATAGATGGAGTCAATTTGGGTTAGATACCTAGCCGCTTAACTACATGGCAACATCTGGTAGCTATTTTAAGAATATATTAAATTGACTAAATGACTATATAACTGCAAGACATTTAATATTTTACTATACATAATAATCACACTAGACATATGATTTTTATTTATTTCAATTTCCTAATAAATAATTATATATAAAACAACCAAATTGCCACTAACTACATATATCATCATATTTTCTTTATTGATGGATCCTCACAATTAAGACCTTTATTTAAAAAATAAAAGTTGGCCTCGATTCATTAAAAAAGATATAAACTTGGAATCGTCCCTGATAAGTGTATATGGTAGAAAATCAGTTCGAGCTCGTACAATTGGATTTTTGATCTTGGGCTCACAACTCACACACCTCAGCTCACTCTGACATCTTCACGAAGCCTTTGGTTTCGCCAGCTATGTCCCATTTGTTATCCAAGATGAACTTGAAGAATCTTTTCAGTCCATCTTGAGGGGGCGATTGAAGATCACGTTTATTTCTGTGTTTTGGTTAAGTAAATCTGTTTTATGCAGGTTACTTAGTTTAGAAGTTATCTGTTTTAATTCTTTTTTGTCGTTTGATAGCCAAGGGAAAGAAAACGACTTGTCGTTTGTTTTATCCCCTTTTCTCTTATCGGCTATTTAAAACTCAGATTACTTCATTGATGCTTGTAATTTTGTTTTTGATGAATAAAATTCCAAAAAAACTCTTTGAACTCATTTCGAGTCTCTGAGTTATTTCTTCTCCAAATCTTCTTTTTCAATACTAGTGTATCATTTAGTTTTTTTTTTCCTTCATATTTCCTATGTATTCATATTTTTCCGTATTCTTTTGGCATATTTATCACAATTTCATTTATCTTGTCAAGTCTCATGTATAAATAGGGGATATATATTCATATAAAAACAAGTGGATTTGCATTATTCTCTCTTAATTTTCTATACATATTGTCACATAAATAATATTATATTCTATCTATGTGACTTTATTTTTCTTCGTTATTTCATATTTAATAGGTCTATTTTTTAAACAAAAAAAAAATAGGTCTATTTTATGTTTTTGAGGTGTTACACATGTACAATTACAAAAATTCAGACCAATCAGTGACACTTTCGAAATATTTAAATCTTCATGATTAACTAAAGGAGCTATCTTTGCACGAATATATAGAGATTTCATATTCATTCCGATACGTTTTCATTTACGGGAAACCGGAGATCCGAGTGTGATGTTGTGGCTGAAATAATTAATTTAGTTTGGAGAGTTAAATTCCGAGTTCGCCCAAACACATCATTTGAGAGAGAGAGAGAGAGAGAGAGAGAGAGACCTCGCACTCTCAAACATGAGGAGACCGCACAAGAATGATGTAGTGTTACTCAAATTAGGTGCTTGGTGGCAGGGACGAAGCCAGAAATCTAGATTACGGGGGGCTAATTTGCAACAAAAAATTTAGGGAGAGGATTGGTTTATAAATTTTGAGGGTAAAAAAATGTAAAATTAAAATGAAAAATTGGCAAAAAGTGCAAAAAAAATAATTGAGGGGGGTTATAACCAACCCTGGATTGCTACCGGCTTCGTGGCTGCTTGGTGGTGTAGAGAGAGATGCTAAATGCATTTTAGTACGAAAATTAAAATAAGTTTTCAAATTTTAATTAGGTCGGATGAAATAAAAATTTGAGGTAGTATAGTGTACGAAAAATAAAATTCATCTTATTACATCAGGGAAGCTTAATTGAAAATAAGTAGAAATTAAACATTTAGGTCTTATTAAAAATAAAATAATCCTTTAAAAAAATAATAAAATAAAATAATTGAATTATTTTAAATAAAAAATAATTTTATCAAATAATACTTTAAGTATAAATATAAGAGTATTGTATAATACTGATCAAAATTTAAACTTGGCAAAACTAATGATCGAGGGTTAAATTTGAGATCAATGATCAAAATAATAATGAATTAAGAATCTATAGATGGTGAAACACGAGAAAATGGTAATTCAGTAGTAAATACAATGCATAAATGATATAGTTCAATAATACTTGCAATAATAATGAGATATTTGCAATATTTTCCAAAAGAGGCATAATGAACCACATTTTATGCCATAAACTAAGGTCTAACTAATATATAATATACGTAACTCTCTAATTTTTAAAACATATTGTGATGGATTTATGTAGTAAAAACTTGCACAATCTAGTCTTCGAACCCTAGATTTCTTCTGACGCAAGTAAAACCAGGAAAGCAATAAAACCAGCAAATCAAACGCGGAAAAGTAAAGCGACACACTTTTTACCCTGGTTCGGCAATGTGCCTACATCCAGCAATGAAAATCACGATCACTATCAAGAAGTACTTACACACTCGTCCTCACTTTTGTCCCCAATTGTGTTTCCCTTACAATAAGTCTCTCAAAAGTGTTTCCCCAAGTGTTTACAACAACAAACTGAAAAATTGAAGTTACAAACAGCCTCACTACAACCCTCTCTATTTATACACAGCTTAGAACTCATTAAAACCTCAGAAACAATCTCAGCCGTTGATGCCTTGCGCAGGAAGCTATCTCTGTTGTGATGATCCAACGGTCCGTCTGCTAAGCTCAAGTGCAAAACATGATCCAACGATGTAGTTCCATGACTGATATCCAACAATTCTCCACCTCAGTCTTGAACTCACATGTAGCAATCGTGATCTTCAAGTCACTGATCCCTAAGGACCAGCCTCTTCAAACTTTGACCTTACATTTATCAGTTCTAGACAATGAGTGAACTTATGTCCAGGAACTGACTTTGTAAGCATATCTGACGGATTGTCTTCAGTGCCAATCTTCTCTATCTTCACTTCACCTGAGCTGACAATGTCTCTCACAAAATGCATCTTGATGTCAATGTGCTTTGACATTTCATGAAAAACCTGATGCTTAGACAAGTGAATAGCAGACTGATTGTCACAGTGCACTGCAACTTGTTTCTGAGTGAAACCAAGTTCAGTCACTAGACCCTTCAACCAAATGGCCTCTTTTACAGCTTCAGTAACAGCCATATACTCTGCTTCTGTTGTTGATAGAGCCACAACTGACTGTAGATTGCTTTTCCAGCTCACCACTCCACCACCAACAATGAACAGATAGCCTGTAAGAGATTTTCTAGTATCTATGCTTCCAGCATAATCGGAGTCCACATACCCCTCAACTTGAAAATCTGTAGATCTTTTGCAGCCATAGATGATACCAGTATTCACTGTTCCCTTGATGTATCTGAGAATCCACTTCACTGCTTGCCAATGTGCTTTTCCTGGGTCACTCATGAATCTACTCACTAGACTTATAGCATAGGCTATGTCTGGTCTGGAACAGATCATTGAGTACATGAGACTTCCCACAGCACTGGCATAAGGGACATTATTCATGTGCACTCTTTCTTCTTCTGACTCAGGTCTTTGGGATGCAAAGAGTTTGAAATGTTGAGCTATAGGAGTGAGAACAGGCTTTGACTCCAACATATCAAATCTATCCAAGACCTTGGTTAGGTACTTTTTCTGGAATAAGCCAAGCTTCTTCAGTTTCCTGTTTCTCTGAATTTCCATGCCTAGTATGACCTTTGCTGGTCCTAGGTCTTTCATCTGAAACCTCTTGCTGAGAAGACTCTTCAACCTGTTTATCTCTGACTTATCCTTGCACACAATTAGCATATCATCAACATAGAGAAGGAGATAAACATATCCAGTACCCTTTACATCCTTGAAGTACACACACCAGTCGTACTGACTTCTCTCAAAACCAGTCTCCTCCATGAACATGTCAAACTTCAAGTACCACTGCCTAGGTGATTGCTTTAGGCCGTATAGGGATTTATGAAGCAAACACACCTTTTCAGCTTTATTCCCTATCTCATATCCCTCAGGCTGTTGCATATAGATGACTTCATCTAAATCTCCATACAAGAAAGCTGTTTTTACATCCATTTGTTCCAGCTCCCAGTCAAAAATAGCAACCATAGAAAGAATGATACGAATGGACCTGTGTTTGACCACTGGTGAGTAGATTTCATTGTAGTCAACACCTTCTTGCTGTGAAAAGCCCTTTGCAACAAGCCTTGCCTTGAACCTGGGCTGTTCAACTCCAGGTATGCCTTCCTTGAGTTTGTAGATCCATCTGGACCCAACAATCTTCTTGTTGTGTGGTTTGTCAACCACTGTCCAGGTGTGGTTTTCCTTAAGAGACTTCAGCTCATCTTCCATAGCAAGGCTCCACTGTTCTCTATTCTTGCTGAGACAAGCTTGTCTGTAGGTCATTGGCTCATCTTCAAGAATATCTGAGCCTACCATGAGGGCATAAGCTGTAAGGTCATAGCCAAATCTTTGTGTGGGCTTAGACACTCTCTTAGCCCTGTCTCTGACAAGACTGTAGTTGGTGTGCTCTTCTTCTTCATGTAGATTCTCTGCACTGCCAGCTTCCTCATCTTCATCAATCTCAGGCTGTTGAGGTTGATCTTGAGCTGCTATCCCTTGTTGATTGAGATGTTCTTCAACAGCTTCTTCAACATGCTCATTGACAGGTTTGGTGACAGTATCAGTAGATATCTCCACCTGAGCACTGTGCTCTGAGTTTGCTTCATCTTCCTCTGCAAGACTGTCAAGATCTCCAGGGGATTTTCTGTCACAGAAATCATCTTCTCTGAAAGTCACATCTCTGCTAATGATGAACTTTATGTGCCCAGTTTCAAGACACCACAGCCTGTACCCTTTTACCCCATCTGGATAGCCTATGAAAACACATTTCAAGGCTCTAGGGTCAAGCTTCCCTTGCTTGGTGTGCACATAAGCAGTACACCCAAAGACCTTGAGTTTGCTATAGTCTGTATCATGGTTAGACCACATCTGCATAGGAGTCTTCAACTTGATGGCTGTAGAGGGACACCTATTGATCAGATAAGCTGCAGTCTTGACAGCTTCTGCCCAGAAAGCCTTTGGGAGCTTGGCGTGTATCAGAAGGCATCTCACCCTCTCCATGATAGTCCTGTTAAATCTCTCTGCAAGACCATTCTGTTGAGGTGTGTTGGCAACTGTATGATGCCTTTGAATGCCACTCAATCTGCAGAAGCTATCAAACTGTTCTGAGCAAAATTCTAAGCCATTATCAGACCTTAGCTTCTTCACTTTCTTTCCAGTCTGAGTCTCAACCATGGTCTTCCAGGTCTTGAAAAAATCCAAAGCCTCATTCTTTTGTTTGAGCAGATAAACCCATAGTCTTCTTGAGTAGTCATCCACTATGCTCATATAATACCTGCTGCCACCATGAGAAGGGACTCTTGCTGGACCCCAGAGATCAGTATGGACATAGTCCAAGATAGCCTCTGATCTGTGGACTCCCTTGCCAAACTTTGCCCTGCATGCCTTGCCATAGATGCATTCTTCACAGAAACCCAAAGCAGTGATCCTTTCAGCACCAAGGACTCCTTGCTTGGCCAGTTCTGTCATACCTCTTTCACTGACATGGCCCAGCCTAAGGTGCCACAACCTTGAATTCTCTTCTCTTGAAACAATAGCAGTATGGCCAGTTATTGTTTGTGCAGTAAGGAAGTACAAGCCATTTCGTCGAACACCTTGTAGTACAGCTCTTCCATTCTTGGAAACAGTCAAGATTCCATTTTCACTAGCAAATTTGTACCCTGCCTGTTCCAAAACTCCAAGAGAAATCAAATTTCTTTTCAGTTCAGGGATGTACCTGACATTTTGAAGAATCTTGACCTTGCCCAAATGATTCTTGAGAGACACGGAACCAGTGCCAATTACTGGACAGTGTTTATCATTGCCAAGAAGAACCATCACATCTGAGTCAGCGTAGTTCTCAAGCCACTCCTTGTTGGGTGTCATGTGGAAAGAACACCCACTGTCAAGAATCCACTCGGAGCTGGGTCGATCTGTGGTGACCATTAGGGCTTCAGCACTGTCGTAGCCGTCATTCTCAGCAACGGCGGCTTTTCCAGTCTTTGAAGTAGAGGCACCTGGATCCTTCTTCAGTTCAGGGCAATCCTTCTTCATGTGTCCCTCCTTGTGACAATTGTAGCACTTGTACGTGAATGGCTTCTCTTGATCTTCAGGCTTCGACTTTCCTTTCTTCTTCTTGAAAGACTTCTTGTCTGGTTGAGCGCGAACAAGAAGACCTTCAGGTGCAGATTTCTTCTCGCCTCTGGATTGAAGAGCCTTTGCTTTCAATGCCAACTGAACATCCTCTGCGGTGATTGAGGATCGCCCATATTTCATAGCATCGACGAAATTTGCATATGAAGGAGGCAAAGCGTTTAGAATCAAGATCGCTTGGTCTTCATCGGGAGTATCGACTCCGATATTGGCGAGATCAATAACGATCCGATTGAATTCGTCAAGATAGTCTTCAATCGGCTTGTCTTCTTGGATCTTGAATCCAAAAAGCATTCCCTTGAGATAGATCCTTCTCGATAGGGATTTCTTCATGTACAGGCTTTGAAGCTTCGCCCACACGCCAATGGCAGTCTTCTCATTGGCGACTTCTCGCAAAACTTTGTCTCCAAGGTACAGGACGATCGTGCTGTATGCAAGCTCGTTCATCTCTGCCTTGTCTTCAGCCGTGACCGATTCAGCGTGTTTGGCTTCAGGATCGATCGCCTTGGATATTTTCATCTTAACAAGAATTGCCTTCATTCTCTGACGCCACAGAGCAAAATCTCATTTGCCATTGAATCGCTCGATCTCCATCTTTGTGATCCCCATCGTGTCGCAAAGATTTGGTGGTAATGGCTCTGATACCAATTGTAGTAAAAACTTGCACAATCTAGTCTTCGAACCCTAGATTTCTTCTGACGCAAGTAAAACCAGGAAAGCAATAAAACCAGCAAATCAAACGCGGAAAAGTAAAGCGACACACTTTTTACCCTGGTTCGGCAATGTGCCTACATCCAGCAATGAAAATCACGATCACTATCAAGAAGTACTTACACACTCGTCCTCACTTTTGTCCCCAATTGTGTTTCCCTTACAATAAGTCTCTCAAAAGTGTTTCCCCAAGTGTTTACAACAACAAACTGAAAAATTGAAGTTACAAACAGCCTCACTACAACCCTCTCTATTTATACACAGCTTAGAACTCATTAAAACCTCAGAAACAATCTCAGCCGTTGATGCCTTGCGCAGGAAGCTATCTCTGTTGTGATGATCCAACGGTCCGTCTGCTAAGCTCAAGTGCAAAACATGATCCAACGATGTAGTTCCATGACTGATATCCAACAATTTAGCTGAAAAATACACGCATGGTTGGCTACTTAGGAAGTTGAATGGTCACATCACCCATTGTCCCATCCCATCACTCATGGTTGGCAATTTTAAGGGAATGGTATCTAGTTTTTATGTTTATAAATAAGAAAATTCGTCAACTCTAATCACAAAATTACCAGGAAAGAAAGACGTGATGTTGACAAAAATATTAAGAAATACATATATACCCTAATTTTTATTTTCTTTTAATGCTCTCTAGCTAGTTTAATAATTAAAAAAAAAGGTGGATATTCAATTTTATAGGATATATCAATTTTTATCTGGCCCTAATTAATTTTAAAGACTACTTTTAAAGAAGAAAAAAAAAAACATCGCAAATTGGACTTGGTAAAGATAAAGAAGAAAAATCTAAGAATCAATTGGTACGTTATGTAGGATCAATGATAACTTTCTATCACATCCAAACAATTAAATATTAATTTAAGTACGATCGATGATTGATTTATTGTTTATTACCTATTATAGTACTTCTTGAGTGATAGCGACATGAAATAAGACTTTCTGCTACAAAAACAAATGATGACAAGATACCTGTCTAACGCTAAAATGAAATTAATTTATTTTTAAACTATTCGATCAATGTAACTTAAATATTAGCGGTTAATGTTAACCAAAGCAAATTTCTAGGTTAACCGGAATCAAGGTTAAAAGAAATACGATCTTTCACTATTTTTCTACCACACATTTTTTTTAAAAAATCTCTGGTACATTTTCAGACATTATGGGCAATAGTTTTTTTTTCACGAAGAATGGAGAATAGCCAACTAGTACCATTGCAATCAAAATTTGCAAGAAAAATGAGAGGTAATTTTGCAGGGGGATAAAATAGATAAGGAGGTGGCTAGACAAGAGAGCAAACCAATATTTAGTACAAAATATATATATATATATATATATATATATATATATATATATATTTATTAATGTGAATGACAAACAAAGAAAGCTAGAGAAAACGTCGCATTAATTGTGAACATGGAGAAAAGTCTGCTTTTTTTGTACGCGTGTAATTACTAGTGAATGAAATTCTTATTCATCTAAGCGTTTTTTGATGTCTATTGTGGTCCTGCCTCTTGGCCATTTATTGAGAGTATTTTGAGATAATTCTTTATGCTGAAAAAGTTCGCATTAAAGGCACAAACTTGGAAGGTGCAAGGTTGTCTTCTTTGGATTAATTGAGATTTTCTACTTTGTATAGCTTGATGAAATTGGTGCTTGAAGATCTACTCTTGAACTTAGATTAACATAGCCATAATGTAGTTTAAGTTTAAGTAGAGAATTAAAATCAAATATATATGTATATATCTATATATATGTATTAAACTAGTAAAAAATTAAAATAATTAAAATCATAGCGATTTTGATGGATACTTAATTAGTTCTTAATTTACTATATAGTAGTTTTTTTTTTCTTTTTTTGCCTTTTAATATTTATTACTAAAAAAAATCCTTCACGAGATTGTTAATGCAAAAGTTTCAAAAAAACACACCCGTGTTTCTTCTTCCTGAACTCGTCCTTCTCATCATTATCGTGTTTGATTTTTCACATTGTACTAATCTTGATATGTGATGATCAATTATTTAGTTTAAAATTTTAAATGGTCTTTGGTTGATAAGTTTCATATTATTCAATCATCAAACTGTTAAGAGTTACGTAGGAAATGACGAGAAAGGAAGTAAAAATTTCTTTAATGCCTCTTGAGTACATATCGTTTTTTGTTTAATCATATACACGGACTTGGGCCTTTTCTTTTTCTATATATTTTTCCGTTTTCTAAATAATTATTTAAACAATGCTAGAGACTTTCATTTTGAGGAACATGTGATGTGATAGACTTTGTGAAGATTAAAAAAGAAATGAAGAAGAGGTCAATCCGTGTGCTTTGTTACTATATGAACTAAATATTTGCAAAGTTCATCAATGTGAGATAATTTTGCAACATGATTTTGGCGATGAAGCCTTTAAAAAAAATTATTTGGCGACGAAGGAGACAAAGTTTAGGATCTTCATTTGTGGCGAGGAAATAAGATAAGGAAATATTTGGGGTTTCAATGTTTAACCTACATTATTGAAAAAACAGTGTCATTGCAAGAGGGCGAAAATGAGACTTAAACACGGATGCCTTATATTTTTTAGCGACATGTTTTTATACTTTATATTATGTTTATTGTCGAATCAATATCTTTTTCAGTATCAAATTTTCTATAAATATAAGACATTATTATGAGAAAATATGAAAAGAGAATAAAAAAAACTATTATACTAAAAAAATGGGGTACTTAATGTTACTTTTTCAAAAGATGACAAACTCGCCATACTATTTTCTTTTATTTTTTATTATTTAATTACTATAGTTTTTTCTATTAAAATTTGAGCTAATACAGCTACATAGTCATTAACTAATCATAATAAGATTAATTCAATATTTTAGGATTAAATAGGATTAAACCAAGGTTTATTAGACATCTGAATTGTCTCTACTCTCAGCAACGGTCCTTAATAATTCTATTACAAATGATGCATGCTAGTACAAAAAACAGCATTTGGTGCGACTTTTATCGCACCTAAAAGTCAAAGGTCTGGTAAAGCTAGGGCTAGTTCGGCCGAAGAAGAAGGACCGGTTGCGTTGAAAGAGAGAGACTACTTCTACGTTGTGGAGACTCTGCTCGGAAGTCCACCGGTGGTCATGAATCTCCTGAGAGCCAACTTGGCTCGGCCGGACAGGTTGTTGGAGGCCGCTTGATGCGGGAGCAGAGGCCGGGAGGGGTACCCGTCGGTGGTAGTGGTACCCGTCGGTGGTGGTCGGAGAGAGACGGTGGACTGGTGGTGGTGGTAGGAGAGAACTCGGAGAGAGAGGGTCGGAATGTGAGAGAGAGAGAGGCTCGATTAAATGAATGAAAATTGCAGAGAAATTTTTTTTTATATCCTGACCTAGAATTTGGGTGCGACTTTGTCGCACCCAATGACCTGCGCATGGACTTTTGGGTGCGACAAAGTCGCACCCAATGATATTTGTAAAAAGAGGGGGAAAATTTGGCCGTGGAAAAATTTAGGACATTTGGGTGCGACTAAGTCGCACCTAATAGTTTGGATAAAGTATTGGGTGCGACTAAGTCATGGACTTTTGTCGCACCCAACTTTAATAAAATTCGCGAAAATTTTCCAGTGCTTGTTTGAGTTTTGGGTGCGACTTTTTGCACCCGAAAGTCTTTTTTGGTGCGATTTTTAGGTGCGAAAAGTCGCACCCAAAAGTCATCCGCACCGAAAAACTATATTTGTAGTAGTGGCATATTACCACAAAGGCTATTACGACGTCAGTGTCGTCATAATAGACGAATTTTAACATTAACTATACTATTATCGTCTTAATAAGGTTATACATATTGTAATTGCTTAATGTGATTAAAATACTTATTCAACTAGTGGATAGAATAACTTGTTGAACAACTGAGTGCTTTTAAATAGAATTAATCAAGATGATAAACAAGCAAACAATCAAACAAAAGTGAATAAAAGACACAAAAGAATTGGTAACTCTGTTCGGCTATAAACAATCTACTCATGGGGACTGATACGTCTGGGTAAAAAAATCCACTATATCAATAAGCCAAAGGTATATATATGAATATTAAGTTTGATGACTCCCTCACAAACACCTCTGTCTTTGACTCTTTCCAATGGATGAAAATTCCGAGCTCCTCTCAGATTCGAAACTCCCTCTCTATGTTTCACCCAATCTTCTCCCAAAGATTATCAAGCACGTCAATTCAAACACACGCACTTACAAATTCATATCAATGCATTGATCATAGAATTGCAAGCACCAATAGCTAATGTCGATGAAAATTTTCAAGGCAGAGAGACTAGCTAAATATTTAAGGCGGCGTAAATTTTTCATAACTAGAGTGAATGACCTAAATTGACTCAAAAGAGCTTTATTAGGCCAATCCACAAAATCTCTCTCGCAAATCTCATAGAATTAGAAACCAAATATCCGATAATATATACCCAATATATTCTTAACTGAAGAGTGTGAAGTTTCCAGTTATATTCTTGCGGGAGGACAATGCAGCACAAGTAGCCCGAGTCTTGAACAACTTCTTGTAACTTCACTTGAACAACTTTAACAAAATTATTTTGTTAAGGCAAACCATGCCACATGGGATCCAACACATACGATTTTATTTTGATCAATTTTTGCAGGTAATTAGTTTATCACAATGGAAATTTTAGCATGAGCAATGAAAAAATTGAACATGAATAATTTGAAAAAGATATATATATATATATATATATATATATATATATATATATATATATAGTAATCTTAATAAATATATTAGGAAACAGCGAGTCGGCGCAAGATGAGAATTTTCCTGCGAAGATGATTTGGACTGCTATGAATATTTTGAAGGAAAAAATGTGTAAGTTTTTAAACGTATAATAATTGTGGATGTACCAGAGTTTGATACCTGGGGAGATTACATATTTATAACATAGATAATAAAGAGAACCTTTCTCCCACTTTCATCCAGAGGCCGCCACGTGATTTCGCCAGGTGGCGACACGTGGCGGCTTTTAATTATTTTTTTTTCTTATAACATAGATAATAAAGAGAACCTTTCTCACACTTTCATCCAGAGGCAGCCATCGTGACTTCGCAAGGCGGCGAGACGTGATTTCACGCTCTTTTCACTCTCTCTCTCTTCTCTCTCTTTCCAACGCGCGAGCGCGTATATTCAACTAGTAATACTATATGCTAGAACTAATATGACTAATGTGTGTGAAAACTCTTAAGATGAGAACGGTTTCATTGATTAAATCAATGATTAGATGTTTACCATCATAAATTTAATTTATATGGTTAAGTTTGTAGAATTTTTTTTCCATAGTTCCTACACTACATTATCTTTATATTCTAGGAAATTCTATATATCTCTAAAAAAATTAGTTTCTAGAAAGTGAACCTCAAATTCGACCTAATATAAAATAGAGAAAATATCAAGAGTATCCCTTGTGTTTAATCGAAATGCGAGATTTATCTCTTCGATTTCTAGAAATATCAGACATATCCCTTCAGTTTAATATAAATGATATGTATCTCCCCAAAAAAAAGGTTATATTACAAATATCACCATTTTCGTTTATTTTTCACAAAAAAAAAAAGAAAAAAAAATTGAACTCTCCAAAATACCCTTAATAGAATAAATATTTATTTACTATTCTATTAAAAAAAAATCAAAATCTCTCTTTATAAAAAAAATCCATAACTTTTTATAAAGAAATTTTTATTTTAATTTTTTTGTGTATAGAATAGAAATAAAAAAATTATTTCATTAAGGGTATTTTGAGGAGTTCAATTTTTTTTTTGAAAAAAATAAACGAAAATGGTGATCCCTATTTGTAATATAACATTTTTTAGGGGAATTATATGTCATTTATATTAAACTTAAGGGATATGTCTGATATTTCTAGAAATCGAATGGATAAATCTCGCATTTCGATTAAACACAGGGGATACTGTTGATATTTTTCCTATAAAATAATTAAAATTCCAAATAATAAAATAATTGATTCGAGAATAATTAAAATTCCGGAGTTATAGGAGTTTTTTTTTGCTGCTGCAGATTTTATTACAACTGATTCGAGAGTTGAATTTAAAAATAAATAAATTCGAGATTTGTGTTTACATATTTTACACTCTATAAAGGACATCATCGCGCATAATATCCATAACAAAGTTAATAAGGAGAACCTCCTATTAACACACCTCTTATATGGCTGCCACGTCGGCACATCAATGAAAACACGTGGCTATTAACAATTCCTGTCAATTAGGCTGCCCGACTTAATATTTTGAACTCTCCATAATTTCTACATTATCCATTTGAAGTATCTTCTAAATATTTTGAACAACCAATAGAACTTCTAATAATTTGTAACTAAGCAACTAAAACAGATACTTTGTCAATGCCAATGCCACCATTTTTCTCTTGTATCTTTTAACTTATCATGATTTCATATTTCTACGCACCCATTTAACATATTTTGAGAGATCAGAGGATTTTGATAAAAAAAAAAGTCTACATTTATAGATACTAGCATATTAAAAATGTTTTATTATACCTTTCTGACCATGATTATCATTAATTTATTTTTATGTTATTAAGTTTATTTTTCTCATGCATTTGATGTCATATTTTTAAAATAAATAACTTTTTAGGATATTGAAAAAATACTTCCAAAAGATGATCAAAATTTTAGAATAATCTTTTCTAATAATCTCTTGAGTGAGCTTCTAGAACACTAAATAATAATAAGAATATAGGGAGAGAGAGGTCATCGTTTCGGAGTATATATATATAGTTGTGTGAAACATAAATGTATGTGTCTCTTAACTCTTATCTGAGGTTAACATTGTTTTCTAAAATTTGGAACGCATGCATGGTCTTGGATTGGGTGTGGAATGTGTTCCCTTCCCAAAATACCGAAAATTGCCACGAAACGATCTTGTAAAGTGTATATGATCATTTTTTTAACGGCCACGCTAATGTATTTAAATACAGTGTCAGTACGTAACAGTAAATGTAAATCTAACCAAACTTCACTATGCGCCATTGGGAATTAATAATTACTTTATTTTATTAACTAAATGTGTTGTATAAACAGGCCAAGTTTACTTAATATAAGAGATAATTTATCTCTTTTTTCTTTCCCAAAAGAAAGGCAAAAATAATAATAATAATAAATAAAATCTTTAATTTTTTTATTAATGATCCTCATCTTTCGCTAATATCTTCAAGATTTAAGAATAATATATTTTTTAAAACTCCGCGCTGCTTGACCATGAGTATTGATGAAAGATTCATTTAATCCCATCAGAAAAACCATCACATGCTTTGTCTGATATCAGACATTCAATTCATTCACGCCACCGCATTTGCAACCTCCACAGTTGCAATTAGACCTATAGTTATTCAGTTCTTCCCAAATAGATTTCAGTTTCGTGAAATAAACACCAACCGATTTTTGGTCTTGAAGAAGATTCGTCAGATCTCGGTTCAATTGAAAAATCCTTGGCGCATTGCTCTGTTGGAATCGCTCATGCAGATCTATCTAGGTTTCTCTCGCAGAGTCGGAGAATAGCACACTAGTCGAAAGTTCCTTACTCACGGAATTCTATAGCCAAGAGATGACCATGTTGTTGTTACGAATCCATAAATTCATCAAAACAGAGTTTTTACCGCTTGGTTTTTCAATCGATCCATCAACAAATCTAAGTTTATTCTTCACAGATAAAGCAATCAACATAGAACGACTTAAAGATACATAATTCTCGCCAGTCAGAGATTGTGAGACGAGAATAGCACCTGGATTGTTTGAGTGATGTAAATAAAAAGGAATGCGTTGATCATCCATCTCCAATCGGTGTTGGCGATGAGCTCAACCAAAAAATTGGAAGTCCAGTCTGATGAGAAGGCGTCCGATCTTTCATGGACAAGCGTCGAGGATTGCGATCGCTGAGGAAGTAATCGAATCACGATTGTAGCTCAGGGATAAGTGAGGAAAGCGAATCTTATACCATATTGAGCCTAAGCTACAATGGCGATCTGAGTTAGTTACGAGGAGAGAAAAAGTGAATGAGAGAGATGATGCGAAAAGATTCAAGTTGGATTGATTCTCATTGATTGATTGAAATGTACAAAGCTATGATACATATATCAGAGAGAGATAGTACTGCCACGAATCTTTATTTATTGACTTTTCATTGAAGTTGCCTAAAATATTTATATACAAACACCAATTATATTTATTCATTCGCGTTATATATATATATATATATATATATATATATATATATATATACTTTATTTTAAAAAGAAAAAATAAACAACAATCTCTGAATCATGGAGAACACATAAAAAGACACGGGGTAAAAATCGACAGTTGATAGTCATTAAAATTACAGATTCAAATAGAGATTTCAGGATTCGGAGTTGCAATTCGAACATGGAATGAAGTCATCTCTTGGAAGATATGAATTTTATTATTTAATTTTAATTTAAGGATATTTTCATTTCAAATTAGGAATTTGGAAGATAGGGTATTGGTTTGAATTTAATTTGATTGTTCTTATATAAGAGTTAATATCAATGAAATGAAGATTTGTAACACTGTTATACATTTCAGGGTATAATTTCGTCATTTTAGTTAAACAAAGAATATGAACTCGAAATTTTTGAAAACCAAAAATTAAACTCGACACTTCAAACACAGGGTATATATGTGTTATTTTCCAAAAAAAAAAAAAAAATTCAAAATATGAAGAAAAAAATGAGTACAAAAATAATTTTAAATGTGGTTATTTGATTATTGGAGGTAAAATAGAGAGTAAAACTGAAATAGATAAATACAATTAGGTTTAGGTATATAAATACAAATAAATAAGGGTCACGTTACTCACGTAGTTACAAAGCAAGAAGATGATGTCACAAATTTTCAGAACAACGACGACACTGATCATATTCACACCACTATTTCTCTTCCTCCTCTACAAATGGGCTCGCAGGAACAACAACCCTAACCGGCGAATCAAGAACCCACCGCCGTCTCCTCCGGCGATCCCTCTCATCGAAAACTTCCACCAACTCGCCCGGCGATCCCAGTCCCCGCAGGAGGCCATCCGGAGCCTGAGCCGCCGCCACGGCGCCGCCGACCTGATGCTCCTCCGGCTGGGCGCGCCGACGGTGGTGGTTTGCTCCGCCGCGGCGGCGAGGGAGGTCCTGAAGACGCACGACGCGGCGTTCTCGGACCGGACTCGGGCGACGGTGATGGAGAAGATGTTCTACGGCTACAGAGATATCGCCACGGCGTCGTACGGAGAGTATTGGCGGCAGATGAAGAGCGTCTGTGTGGTTCACCTTCTCAGCAACAAGAACGTCCGGTCATTTCGCCGCCTCAGAGAAGAGGAGACTCAGCTCTTGATTCAAAATGTTCGCCGATCCTATGATTCCCAAGGTTTGTTATTTATTTACTATATTTTCTTTGATTTATTTTGACCCAAACTACTAAAGTTCAATTCATGTACTTAGTACCTTTCAGTCGAAATTTCACAAATAATATTTTATGTTAATTGCTGGAATGTTATAATTGTTTTAATATAGAGAGATTGAGTTTTAATACTACTTTAATAAATAAATAAAGGCTCCAAAGTCGTTTAAAAAGTGGCGTCTAAATATTTGAGTGCCGTTTTTCGATTTCATTTATATTTTTAACCTTAAATTTTATAATTTCATTTTCATATTCACGCCTTTTTTGAAATGTTTTTGCACGTTTTTTTTTTTTTAAATATTTTTGTCATATACTAAGTGAGTTCAAATTTAGGCTCCGTCATAGGACGTCGCTTTCTGAAAAGCGACCTACAACGTCACTGCATGTAGTCTGTCTGTGTTTGGTATCATCAATCTTTTTTTTTTTTTTTTTTTTTGTTAAAAAAGGTTTGGACGTCGTTTTATTTTAAAAGTCATTTATCAAGCGACGTGTAAAGGGTAAAGTTGTGTTTATTGTATTTTTATTTTATTTTATAGAAGTAGTGTTTATCAATTTGATTGCTGGTAACAAAATAATCATCTACAACTCTATTTACGACATTAGTATATTTATGATTTATATTCTCTCTTTATACGTGATATGATTGAAAAACGTAAATAAAAAACATATTAATATATGTACCAGTTGGAGCGTAAAAAGATAGTCTTGACCAAATAAATTTATTGAGAGTACAAAAAGTAGTTCAATTAAATGTACGTGTCTCCCTTCACATTTAGGTCTCCAGTTAATTTTATATCATGTGATCCTCTATAAACAAAAAAAAAAAAAAAAAAAAACATGAAGGGGTGTCATAATTTATTAGAGATTTTTTGACAGAGCTGAGCTAACTGTTTTTTTTTTTTTTTTTTTTTTTTTTTTGTCGTTTCCTGTTTTAATTTGACAGTGAATTTGAGTGAGCTATTCTCGAGGCTAACGAACGACATCGTTTGTCGGGCCACTTTGGGGAGGAAATACGGAGACGACGAGAAAGGCAAGAAATTCGAGAATCTTATGATTGAGTTTCAGCAGATAATGGGAGAGTTCAACGTTATCGATTATATCCCTTGGCTCTCATGGCTGAACAAAGTCAACGGACGGTACTCGAGAATGGACAGAGTCGCTGAAGGGATTGACCAGTTCTTTGAACAAGTCCTCGAAGAGCACCAACGACGCGTTCGAAACGACGACGTCGAATTCAAGGATTTCGGAGATATTTTGCTTTCTATTCAAAGGGATAACTCGTTGGGCTTTCCTATCGATCGAACTTCTATCAAAGCTATTCTCTGGGTAAGCATATTAGTAAATTAATTGGCGTTCAGGGTTTTCAAAACTTATTCAACAATTATCATCCCAATTTTATAAGTTTTATAAATACTGACTTTTCAAATTGTAGACAATGTGGTTCATGGTTTTTTTTTTTCAAATACTCGATCACACTTTTTTTTTTTTTTTTTAAATTGTTTGACAACTGTTTTTCTTAATGTTTACCGTTTTTTAGGTTTTGTTTATTGTCCAGGTTGTTATTATGCTCGACAATAGAGTCTAGACTGCGATGGTAAGTGTTAGTGGAAAATGATATTATTTGGAGTGAGCATTAAAGAACCGATATCTTCTAAATCTCCTGTATATATCTTACACTATTCTATCAAGTTAGTTTGTGAAAATTACAGGTGATAATGCGTTATTTAAATTTATCACAAAAATAACGTCTCTAAATTTTTTTTTCCTTCCCTTTTTTATGTTTACGTAACATATTGCTTTAAAAAAAATTTAATATTGTTTGAGCTCTTAACTCTTTTACTATTTACAACATCATTTTCAAGAAAAATCTCAATTAACCGTTTACAGTTTTAATAAACTATTTTTTAATGGAATTAAGAAATCTCTATTATGAAAATATTGCACTATAAAAACACTATTCTTGTAAATTTTTTCAGTATTTTTTTTTTTTTACACTCTTTTGTTATAGGACATGTTCACAGCTGGTATCGGCACAACATCCTCATCCTTAGAGTGGGCAATGGCCGAGCTCTTGAAGCACCCAAATGCCCTAAAAAAGCTTGAAGACGAGGTCCGATCAATCTCCGGCGACAAAACCGACATCACTGAGGAAGACCTCCAAAGAATGACGTACCTAAAGGCGGTGATCAAAGAGAGTCTCCGTCTACACCCAGCACTCCCGCTTCTGGTCCCGAGAAACCTAACTCAGGACACCAAAGTCATGGGCTATGACGTGGCGGCCGGCTCTCAGGTCTTCGTCAACGCGTGGGCCATCGGAAGAGACCCGAAAATTTGGGGTGATGATGGGCCCGAAGAATTTCGGCCCGAGAGGTTCATAGAAAACAATGTGGACTACAAAGGTCAAGATTTCGGGATGATTCCGTTTGGAGCGGGTCGGCGGGGCTGCCCCGGGGCTAGCTTTGCCATGGCTATAAACGAGATGGTTTTGGCTAATCTCGTTCGATGGTTTGATTGGTCTATTTCGCCGAGCTCGAGCCAAGATCTACCTCTCTTTGCCATCCCAAAACTGGTTAATAATTAGTTTGATAATGTTTGTCATGTATGCAGAAGAAAATAAACATGTTCTAGATGGCATGCGGCACATTTGTTTTGTGTCACGTTCTTCACAATAAAAATAAGTACGAATTTTTTTTATTTATTATTATCTAGTTTAGAAAGAGATCGTTAGCATATGTGAAAGAAGTAATTCTACTACTTGAGAGACCTTGGAGAGTCCCTAATTTCAAGACGTGAGAGAGTATGATTTTTTTTTTTTTTTTTTTTTTTTTTTTTATGGTTATACTAGATTTGAGTATTTATATATGTCGTCTGAACTTTGAAGTGCTCACATGATATGCATAGCAAAGATCGAAATAACGTTATCGTTTCAGGACTCAGATTTTATTAGTATCCGGTGGTAAGCCAATGATATACCGTGAAATACAAAAAAAAAATGGTGAACTGTGCCGTTGAAGTTATCGTCACCGTCGAAGAATGCCGTAAAATACCGTATTTACTGTGAGAAATCCAATGAACAAATATTTTTAAAAAAATCATACATAACGTAGAATAAAAATGAAAAAAATCTACAATATCTTCATTACATTACGAGTCATAATTCAAATAGTTCGAGTATTCAACATAAAGTCATAAACCATATGAAATAGTTCAACAAAACCAACACAAACATAATGAAATAGTTCAAGATAAACATAATCAACCAAAGATACAGTTCACCAAAAATGACAATCAATAAAATGACTACCCCGTAGAAATCTCTCAGGTAACGGTCATATAGTAATCATACCGACTTATGAAATGAGCATATGAAGTGAAGTACTTGTTCAAATGTTAATCGTACTCCCATTGAGATTCACCAACAGAGAAAGAGTACAGGGGATAGCCTGGTTGCGGATGGACTCTGGAGACGGTGCTTGGAGGTTGTGGTGGATAGCACTCATCGTTGTAAGCGGAAGATCCTTCATAGTACGTAAATGAAGAGTACTTTATGCCTTGAGAAGCAAGTGCCACAGATCCGAAGTTGTTGGAAAACTCATCAACGTCATTGCTAGACATAAATGATATGACATCATTCATACTTCTGTGGTGGCCGCGCCTATAACCTGTATAAAAAAGGTAGAGTGAAGACGCTCATAGTCCTAATCCGATCTCGACCACCTCCACCACTATTGGAACCTCCACCTCCACCACTACCATAGGAGCCTCCACCTCTTCCACCACCATGCGGATCAACATGATCCACCTTCACCTCCTTCCTCCATCTGAATCGAAACTATCACCAGATCCGCGAAAGGACTTCCTCAGACATCACTCGCTCCAGACAACTCTAAACTCTCAGGCCTCTTAAGCTATAGTTGGATCCGGGTTCTGGTAGTCGTCGTCCAAGTGAACCGAGTCAATCCAGCGAAGCATTTCACCGTCTAACTCATGGTCATTCCCCGAACGTTCTAAAGCTCTTTCGATAATATTCAAAATTATCCATCGCGACCATCGAGTTGTCGTGAATCCGGGTTATTTCTCTGAGCTGCAATTTCATGTTGTATAAGCAGAAGACAAGCTTCTCGAGTCTCGTGTATGCTAGGCGGTTCCTCTGCTTGGTGTGGACGAGGGGGAACGTACTCCAATTTCTCTCATAAGCAGACACCTTGCAAAGTCTGTGACAAGATTCGAATGATCAATGAATGTAACGTCGGAGTCCAGTTTCCATAACATTTCCACTACTCACCTGCAATCATGTGACATAAAGTTAGATTAAAAAATATATGATATTAAGTCATATAATTTCCTCTAGGTTCTTGAAATGCGATCACATGTAATTACAAAATCAAATGTGATTACATAATTCATATACATAATAATAAGAAATTTCATTCTTACAAAATTATACCTCTTTTCCAAGAGTGGCCCCATCTAATTTCGGATGCAAGGTATCGAACACCTTCGTGACAGCGGCCATGTGAGTATTGTCCATGACAATTTCCGAGTTAAAATGCAGTTTTGGATTGAGGAAGAAAGCTGCAAAACGATAGAAAATCATTATACATTGAGAATTTTACAATAATAAATATACATGCTATGTGTAATGGATGACACATCTGATTAGTCCATCTACGCTCCACGATGTCGAAAACCCATTTTTTTTCCATTCAGTGCTTCCAACTTCTTCTTCATCTCATGGAACACGTAGTACATCCCATCGTCTGATGCACCTAAGTGTCCACTGATCGAAAAGTGGTGTACATAGCATAAAAAATGGTACACACCTCATCGTCAGACTATCAAAATCTCGAGTTCATATAAGTCTCGGTGGTGAATTTATCCGCAGATGTAGGGCTTAGTTTGTTGTCTTCCCACCATTGACAAGTGAACATCGTCTTCAATGTATCTTTTTTCTCCTGGAGACTTCTACGAGCGAGATAATTTGTTGCAAGCTTTGTTGCCCCAGGGCGGACAATATCATCGAGGGATGTCTCCCGTAACTTGGACAAGACATTGCCGTGGTTTTGTCGAATTGCATACTAAAGTATCTCTTGAACTTGGCTTCATTCAAACTTGGCTTTAGGCTAACGAGGTTTTATCTCGCCTCTTTGATATTTGGTGGGAAAAAAATTATATAAATACTTTTTTTTTTCTTTATGCATTTCCCACAACTATGTTTTATGACAAAAATTGCCATAAGAATAAGATACCGCATTTTGCGCCATTTTATTAGAGAAAGTGTCAAAGTTTTAGATTCAGATAGTGTTAATTTTATTTTTAACAATATCAATTTTTTTGGACAAGTTTCGGTCGATCGAAATTAACATGATAAATTTTTTATTTCATTTTTCTATTTATACATATTTAAATTTATTTTTATCTAATTTTTAAGGTATGTCTTAAATTATAATATACATATATTAAATAAACAAAAACAAATAGATAAATCACATGTGGTCTAGTTGTTGTTGATGTCGAAATCCGTTCCTCAACAATCACGATATTATATATATTATATTGAATATATCGACTTATTTATATGATGTGGATCTCAAGAATTCATCGTAAATAGAATCGAATTTCGGAGTAATAACGAATAACGACTTAGATAATAATAGAAACAAATTGAGGAAATAACTTTTATTATAATTGATCACGATTGTACATAGAACGACAGAAAATATTTTGGGAATACAGAATATTGAGGGTACAGAAAGATGATGGATAAAATGTCCCCTGCGAGATCTGCTGTTTCCTTTATTTATAGATGAGATCGTCGCTCCTCTTCCGTCGATCTGGTGGACACGTGGTCGGTCTGGAGCGTTCTGCGATGCTGCGTGCGGAGTGGTTTGGCCTATTCCTTCGCGGGGTGATCAGCTCGGCGACCGCTTCTTCCGGACTCGCGGGGTGGTCAGCTCGGAGACCGCTTCTTCCGGACTCGCGGGGTGGTCAGCTCGGAGACTGCTTCTTCGGAGCTGACGGGGCAGATGCTGCGAGCTGGTTTTTAGGTGTAATCCTAATCCGAGCGGGCTGGGCTTGGTTGGATTTTATTCACCAATCGGGGCCCAGGATGTAAATCGGGCCTTTGAGAAATGGCCCAAATTACAAGGATTTATTCTGGTACCCACAATAAGTCCCCCAAAGCATAGTTAATTTATGCGAATATTAAGTGTGCTTTAAATTTTTGAGCCCGAATTTTCGAACTGAATCCCGAACTTGCATGTCCACGTGTCGTAGTCATGATGTTCATAATGACAGGTGTCAAACTGAATTTCTCCTTTCTAGGCTGAATCAGTTATGATTCCTACTTGAGTGGAATTTGAAACGACGCTGCCATCCCATCGCTATTAATAAATAGGGCTTTTCGCATTCTAATCGACTTACTCGTTTTTAATCCCTCGAAGATTCAAAATCAGGTATCTTTCGTCTTTTTTTCACTCTCTTTATTTATTTTTTCGTCAGAGCTTATCTCTCTAGGCGTTCATCTCACTGGTTTTTTTTTTTTTTTTACTTCTGACCGGGTTACAAAAGGGTTTTCTTAAATGTCTATCCAAAGCACTCCAGAAAAGCTTGATGAGATTTCTAAGGACCTCAGAGGTCCCACCACGGTTTCTGAGGACGAACTCGTCGACTTTTTCGATGAATTTGATATTCCTCAGAACGTGGCCTTAGCCCTTCCTAGTCCCGAGTTTACAGCATCAGATACCTCTGCGGGCTATTGTTGCGTATATGAAATATTTTTCAGGGATTGCGGGCTGAGATTTCCTGTGGACCCTTTGCTTTTAGAATATCTAGAAGCCCTAAAAATATCCATTCCCCAAATGTGCCCCAATTTCCTTAGGAAAATATCTGGGTTGATTACCTTAGCCAAGGAGAACGAGGTCGAGCTCACGATGGCCGACCTGGTTCGTTTAGGTCATATCAAACGTAACTCCAAACTTACCCCGGTTACTTTTTATCTTGCTAATGCTGCGGGTCGAGGTGTTTTAGAGGGGTTACCTGAGAAAGACACTCATTGGGGTCGGAGAAGATTTTTCTTTGAGATAAATGAGCACTCGGTCGGCTCGTTTCATCAAAGGTTATGCCTCGAGTGGGCTTCTTCTCCGGGTATAGAATTAGGATTTGTCATTCGCTACTTGGTCTTTTTATGATATGTCAAGAATTGATTTTTGTGATTTTTTATATATATATATATATTTTTTTACAGCGAAAATCACGGCGCCCAAGGTTGACGCGGAGTTCCTGGGAAAGCTCGAGGTGTTGCGAACTGGAAGTTTGGATTGGAAACACTTCAACTCAGATCGTTTCGTCGAGTCGGGTTATTGGGCTCGTCCTGAGATTGATCGAGGTGTTCCTGGTGAGTATAACCTATTACTTTATTGGACTTGCAGAAGGTGTTGTATTGAAATGTTTTTTTTTAAAAATTTTAACCATAGGCGAGGATTGCAAGCGGGGTGACATGGATGCCGAAGTTGACTATGTGGCTGAGAAGAAGAGACTTCGTCAAGCCAAGAAGGATGCCCAGAAAGGTGAGGTACCCCAAATCCTCGACGGTTCGGCCGCTCCAGAGCGAACAGCGGAGAAGGAAGATGCTTGTGGGGCGAGCTCGCCTGGTCCGCCTGATGGTGTTGGAGTTGAGGGACGCGTTGAGAAGAGTCCTCAACCCGTCCAGGCTGATCCCGAGGTGGCGTTGCGATCGCCTGTGAGTGCTGTGAAGAGAAAAGCCGGGGTGGTTAAGCCGACTCCCGAGGTCGAGGTCGTGGCCAAGAAGGGCAAATGAAAGAAGTCTTCGAAGGAGGGCGTTTTCATTTCGGCCGCCGAGGTGGAGAAGGAGGAGAAACGGGCTGCCAAAAAGAAAAAGAAGGAGAAGGTCGGCTACGTGGGAAGTGGTGGTGAGGCGACTGTCGAACTGCCGGGATCAGTTGTTCCGATTGGGTCCGCCAAGAGTGACGGGATGGTGGATACTGAAGGGAGCTCGCTCCCACAGAGTGCTGCTCCAAAGGAGATGGGCGCGGTGATTGGTCCCGGCGAGCTGACTTCTTCGGGTCCCACGTCCCCTGACGAGGTGCCTAAATCTGACTCGAAGCCGAACAAAGTGGTGATTCACTTTGAGCGTAACCACCCCATCTACGAGGACGGCAGTTCGTCAGCCTTCCTGATGAGGCAGATCAGGTACCCTACTGCGCCTTTGGGCAAAGTAAGGGCTCTGAGGGGTGCTAACATCTATAGGGGGATGTCTATGGCGGCCACGAAGGTATTAACTCTTATTGAGTTGTTTGTATATTATCCAATATATTTTTTTTTATATCGTTGCTGATCTCGTCTGGTGTTTGTCTTAATAAAGTATCAAGCAGAGATCAACAAGGGGGTTTATGCTTATGAGCATAAAATCCGAGTGGCGGAGAGAAGGATTCGCGAACTGGAACGGTCTTTGGAGGCTTCGAGGGAGCGTAACGCCGAGGTGAAAGCTTTGGAGGGAGAGGTGACCGGGCTCAAAGGCGAGCTGGTGAAGAAGGAGGACGAGCTGAAGCATGCTCGACTTGACCAAAAGATGCTCCGTGACCTTGGCATCGAGGCCCAGGCAGCTCGTTCAGAGTTGTCAGAAAAGGAGCGGCAGCTCAGCGTTGCTCAATCGGAGATCGAGGAGCACCGGGATCGGGTCACCGCGCTGGAGTCGAGCAACAAGGATTTGAGTGCCTTTGCCAATCGAGCTGCTGCTGACTTCAAGCGGGCTAACGCTCTTATCGCTCAGATGCAGAAGAGTGCCAAGATGATCAAGACTCAGGCTACTCGGTCTGGTCGGAAGGCAGCATCTGCGAAGTATCGGAGCATTATCTCTAAATACCAGGCTCACCTCGCAGCTCGTGAAAAGAAGGCTGTGATCGTGCGGAAGCTTGATCAGTGCCGTGTTACGGCCGGGGTGCTGGAGGACGTGGTGGCTGGCGAGCTCGATGATGCCACCGAGGTTCTTCAGGAGGCGAAGGACGATATTGCCAAGTTCACCGCGGATCTGTCCGCTGATCCTCTCCCCGACCTCGCAGGTGCGGAGGATGTGATTTTCACTCCATACTCGGAGCGGGTATCCCCCGATGGCGGCTCTGAAGATGTCTCGGTGGCGATGGACATCGATCAGTATGGCTCGAATGCTGGTCTGACTATGGCGGGAATTCCTGAGGGGACCGAGGTCGTCCAAGATGTTCCTGAGTCCGGAGCCTAAGGATTTTCACAGTTCATTCCAGTTGTTTTATTTCCTTTTGAATAATTATGAGCCCGTCTGTTTTTGGGCAAGACTATTATGCCTTTTTCTTTGTAATAATTATTTGCTCTGATGATTGTGGCCATGGGGACGCTTTCATCGAGCTCGTACTCTTGTTTGACTCCGGGGTCGGAGTTTTTATTTGGCTTCTGTGCATTTGTGATTCCTCAATTTTTGCTAAGTCTTTTTATTTCGACTGCTCTTATGTAGGATAGTTTGGATCCATTCGTTACGCATGAGGAATTCTTCTCCGTACGTATGTATTAATCGAGTTCGTCACAGGCGAGCTTTCAGTTCGCTCAATATACTGCCGAGCTGATTGATCAGTCTGCTGCCTAGTCGTTTACAGGATTTTGCTAAGCCTTCTAACAACATTTAGCGGATGATTTATTGTATCAACTTGATCAGTCCTTATTTGCATTTCTCGGTGAACTATTTCGTTGATTATAGGTTGCGTGGGAACTGCTAAGCGTTTTTAGCTTGGTCCTTATGGTTTTGTTATAGGGCAGATTACAAACTGGATAATCAATCCTATGCCGAGAATGGTTCGGGTTTGCTTTTCAAAGAAACTGTTTTGGTCCGTAGTTGTTTCCTTTTCTTTTTCTGGTGACACGTTGTAAAAACTCGCGTCCCGATTGTGCTTTATGTGTGTCTGAATCTCCGAGGAGTGATGCCTTTATCTCGGCCCGCTGCTCGATGTTCATCGGACTGAGACGTGTTCTGATCATACTCTCGATTTGTGAAGTATTGTTTTATGTATTGGTTTTCAAGAGCGTGTGAATGGTCCTTTAGTGAGGTATTTAGACGCTTTGATGGCCTCGATGCCTATGGGAGGTGTTTGCGTTTTATTTTATCCCATCTTAATTTTCAGTATTTCAAAGGGATCCCATCTTAGTGTTACCCAATCATACTGAGAGCCTCGATGCTGTGAGGATATCAAGGGTCCGTCCTTGATCCTGTGAAGGTTGATGACTCAGTTGGTGGTGATGGGGTACCAAGCGGAGTCAAGAGTCCGTTACTCGTTGTCTGTCGCGTTACAGACCTCGTGTTTAAAACTTTGGATGGGGCTGAGCCTTGGAGTCAAGGTTGCCTACGTACCCAATGAATGGGATCAAGCCGTGACGTAGTTCGATTCGGGGTTCTACGTGGTTTAGACGTAGTATTTTTTTAAGTTTATGATGTTCCAAGACCTTAGAATGGGTGTTCCATTCAGAGTCTCTAATTCGTAAACTCCTGGGTGGACCATTTTCGTGATGCGGTAGGGTCCTTCCCAATTTGCTCCCAATTTTCCAGCGTTAGGCTCTGCTGTGTTCTGGAATGTTTTCCTGAGAACGAGATCTCCTACTATGAAGTGGCGGAAGCGTAGGTTTTTATTGTAGTGCCTGGCGATGCTCTGTTGGTATTGCAACATTCTGACCATAGCTCGATCTCTTTTTTCCTCGATGAAGTCGAGGGAATCGGAGAGTGCCAAGTTGTTGGCGTCTTCATTC
The DNA here is from genome assembly GCF_054948205.1 of Urtica dioica subsp. dioica. NCBI lineage: Eukaryota > Viridiplantae > Streptophyta > Magnoliopsida > Rosales > Urticaceae > Urtica > Urtica dioica. Next base: position 3,474,462 of record NC_142765.1, on the reverse strand, counting down.
TCGCGTGCACACATCGTCCTTATGGTTTGGATTTCGTGTTCTACAGGAATGACTGATTCGACACCGTGCACTAGAGAGAATGGGGTTTCTCCGGTAGGGCGCCGAGGGCTGGATCGATAGGCCCAAAGGGCTCCCGGAAGCTCGTCAGCCCATCGACCTTTCTTAGCGTCAAGTCTTTTCTTTAGAGAGTTTACGATAGTTTTGTTGGCGGCCTCGGCATGGCCATTGCCTTGTGGATATCTAGGTGTAGACATTCTCAGTTCTATTCCGTGGTATGAGCAGAATTGTCTAAACCTTTTTGATATGAATTGGGCGTCATTGTCGGTGACGATCTCTTGTGGGACCCCGTGTCGGCATATGATGTCCTTCCATACGAAGGTCTGGACGTCGATATCCTTGATTAGGGGTAGGGCTTTGGCCTCCATCCACTTGGAGAAATAGTCGGTGAGGACTAATAAAAACTTTAATCCCCCGGGGGCGGCAGGCATTGGTCCGACGATGTCCATTGACCATTTCATGAATGGGTATGGGGACGAGATTGAAGACAGCGCCTCGGCGGGTTGCTTTATGTTTGGGGCGTGCCTTTGGCACTTATCACAACGTCGGGAGTGTTCTTCGCAGTCCTCCACTATCGTTGGCCAATAGTATCCTTGCCTTTTGATTTTTATGGCCAAGGCTCTTCCACCGGCGTGGTTCCCACAATCCCCTTCGTGGATTTCGGAGATAATGCGGGCTGATTCGCCCTTGGAGATACACCTCAGATATGGTCCAGCGAAGCTCCTTTTAAAAAGAACATCGTTGATGATGCAAAATCTAGCGCAAATTTGTTTTAATTTTCGCCTTTTTGACTTGTCGTCGGGCGCGTTTCCCTCTTTGATGTATTTCAGGATGTCGTCCCTCCAATCCCCCACTTCTATTGTCATTATTGTGTTAATGCTAATGGCTATAGAAGGTTGTTTGATTGATTCAACCGGAATGACTCTAGTGAGTCCGGGGTCTGATGTTGAGGCCAGAGCTGCTAAGGCGTCGGCGGATGTATTATCTCCTCTCGGGATCCTTGTGAGTTCGAAGGCTTCGAAGTTCTTTGCGAGGTCCCGTACTACCTTCACGTAAGCTTCCATACGTTCGTCTCTTGTTTCGAACTCTCCACTAAATTGGTTAGCAACGAGTTGGGAGTCGCAATATGCGCTTACTTTTTTTGTCCCGCAGGCCTTAGCTAGTTGCATACCTGCGATTAGAGCCTCGTACTCAACTTCGTTGTTTGATGCGACAAAGTCGAGTCGGAATGATTGTTCGATTACCTCGCCATGGGGTGACACCAGACGTATCCCTACGCCAGATCCTTGTTTCGATGAGGCGCCATCTACGTTCAAGGTCCAAACACCCTCGTCGGGGTTGGTTTCGGTCACATTTCTCGGGAATTCCACAAGGAAATCAGCAAGAACTTGTGATTTTGCACACATCCTTGCTCGGAATTCGATGTCGTATTCGCTTAACTCTACTGCCCATTTAGTCAACCTTCCGGATTGATTTGGACTGTGGAGGAAGGTTCGCAGCGGCTGGGTTGTCATTACAACGATCGTGTGTGATTGAAAATACGGTCTTAATTTCCGGGCTGAAGTGACGATAGCTAGTGCGAGCTTTTCCATAGCAGGGTACCTTGTCTCGGCGTCGACGAGGGATTTGCTAATGTAAAATACTGGTTTCTGGTCTCCTCGATCCTCTCGAACCAGAACGCCACTTATGGCAGCGTGCGACACAGCCACGTAGAGATAGAGTGGTTCTCCGATTGCGGGCTTCGCGAGGATTGGGGGTTTGGCCAAGTATTCTTTCAGCTCACGGAATGCTTTCTCGCATTCGTCGTTCCATTTTGACTCCTTGTTTGATTTCAGGAGCTGGTAAAAGGGTAAACATTTATCCGTCGACCGAGAGATGAAGCGATTAAGGGCAGCTATACGGCCTGTGAGTTTTTGTACCTCTCTCTTATTTCGGGGGGACGGCATTTCGCGCAATGCGCGGATTTGGTCAGGATTCGCCTCGATTCCTCGTTGCGTGACCAAATATCCTAGGAATTTTCCGGAAGATACTCCAAATGAGCATTTCTCGGGGTTCAGTTTCATTTGATATTTATTTAATACCTTGAAACATTCTTCCAAATGTTCGACGTGATCATCCTCTCGGAGTGATTTAACTAACATATCATCGATGTATACTTCCATATTCTTGCCGATTTTCTCGGAGAACATTTTGTTTACGAGTCGTTGATACGTGGCCCCGGCATTTTTTAGGCCAAAGGGCATTACTTTGTAGCAATAAGTCCATCTGTCTGTGATGAATGCCGTTTTTTCCTGATCGTCCGGATGCATAAGGATTTGGTTGTATCCTGAGAACGCGTCCATGAAGGAGAGCATTTTGTGCCCAGCTGTGGCCTCGACCAACTGATCAATGTGTGGTAAAGGGAAGCTGTCCTTGGGACAAGCTTTATTGAGGTCAGTGAAATCGATGCACACTCTCCACTTACCGTTTTTCTTTTTTACCACTACGGTGTTTGCTAGCCAATCCGGGTATTTTACTTCTCGGATTGATCCGGCTTTCAGTAGTCGCTCCACTTCGTCATTGATCACTTTGGACCTGTCGGGGCCGAGTTTTCGCCGTTTTTGTTTGATGGGTTTGAAGCTAGGGTCAACGTTGAGTTGGTGAGACACCACGTCGATGCTTATGCCTGGCATGTCTTCGGTGGACCATGCGAATGTATTTTTATTTCTTTTTAGGAAGGCTATTATATCCCTTCTTACTTTTCCTTTGAGTTCGGATCCGATCCCAACATGGTGATCTGGGTTAGATCCATCGAGCTGTACTTGGGTTGTTAACTCGGGACGAGGGGAATCTTGTTCTTCCACATGTTCCTCCCCTCCCTTTGTGTCTTGCAGGGTGGAAACAGTGGTTCCGACAGTCGTTAATTGCTATGGGGCACCGTTCAATAATTCTTTCTTTATTTTGTGATTGCTCATGTAACACATTCGAGATGCTTCTTGGCTTCCACGGATTTCCGCGATCCCATTTGGAGTGGGAAAGCGAACACATTGGTGGTATGTGGACGGGACGGCTTTCATACTGTGAATCCACGGCCTCCCAAGTATCATATTGAAGGGTGATGGACAGTCGAGAACCACGAACTCGACGAGCTTATTAATTCCGGCTGCTTGGACAGGGAGTTTGATTACTCCCATAGAGGGCGTTACCAGTCCGTTAAAACCGGTCAGCTCTGTTGGTTCTCTCTCGATGTCGATTTCGTCGATGTTCATCCTGTTCAGAGTATTTCTGAAGATCGCGTCCACTGAGCTTCCTCCATCGATCAGGATCCGAGACACAATGCAGTTTGATACATCTAGTTCGACGACCAGGGCATCATCATGTGGCGCGACCAGCCCCTTTACCTCACTTTCTTTGAAGGAGATTAACACTTCGTCTTCACCTTCCGTGGGAAGACTAGTAGAGGTGTTCTTTAGCTGACGCTGATGAGCCTTTATGGAGTTTATTGATTCCCTACAGAACTTCGAACCTCCAATAATGCAATCGATTCTAGGTTTTGTTTGTGGCTCGGGTTGAGTATCCTGCTCATCATTTCTTCCCCTTTTTCTGGGAGAAGGGTTTCCTCGGGGTTGTGAGTTGAAAGTCTTTTTCTTGGGAGGGGGTCCCAATTCAATTCCTTTCAGCTCCCCTTTAGCGAATTTTTCTGCTAAGACTTTTCTCATTGTTTCGCAATTGAGCGTACTGTGGCCATTGCTTTTGTGGAATTCGCAATAAGCATTAGGGTCTCTAGTCCACTTCTTATTAGTGGCTTCGCTGCGATTCCCATCGTTCACATTGAACGCGAAACCTGGTGGGGCCTCCGCTTTCTTTGGGATTGTATTCCCTTTCCTGTTGGGTCCTACCCCTTGCGAGTTCCCGGGGATTAGACTTCCCGGTGTACTTTTCTTGATACCATGTTTCTTAGCCAGGAAACTCCTTTCCTCTTCGGCTCTTGCGAAGTTCGATGCGCGGTGTATCGCATCTTCAATGGTAGGTGGCCTGTTGACTATCATCTCTTCTCGGAAACGAGAATCATGCCACAGTCCATTTTTTAGAGCGGTCAAAGCCGAATCGTTATCGATGTTCGGGATTTTTGCCATGATGCTTTTGAAGCGAGTCATGTAGCCTTTGAGGGACTCGGAATTGGTTTGCTGGGTATTCCACAGGTCTGCCATGGTGGCCTCGTCTTCAACGAGCATAGAGTAATGCTTAAGGAATTCGGTAGACAGTTTTTGAAAGCTGCTGATCGAGCCTTCCTCGAGCCTGGAGAACCAATCTAGGGCGGCCCCGGTTAGGTTTTCGGCAAACAGTTGACAATATCCTGCCTCGAGTTCGTGTTCATAAAGACGAGCTCGACCCATGGCAATTCGGAAGGCTGTCATGTGAGACTTAGGATTGGTCGTACCGGAGTACTTAGGGAGTCGGACCTTTCCCGCATCTCCAATCTTGACCCTACTAATCTCTTTTTAAAAGGGGGTTCGTCCTGTTTCGGCTACTAGACGGTCGATTTCAGGGGCCGAGCTAGTGGCAGAATGCATCTTTGAGTGAACAGCGCGAAATTTGTCGTCTACCATTTTGCGAAACAACTCTATTTCGGTCAGCTCGGGCCTGTTGGTCACGAGCTCGGATCTTCCTGGGGTCACGAAAGCGACGGCAGCAGCAGTACTAGCGACTGGCTGGTTTTGCGCTGGAGCTTTGTCTGAGCTCGCGGGGGAATCAGATGACGCGGGGAATCGAGCTAATGGGATTTCCCTTTCTTCAGCGCCAAGTGGACGAAGTGCGGGCTGGGGTGGCGATCCTCCCGGGGGAGGAGGAATCCTGCTGGAGCTCGGCAAGGATCCCGGGATGATCACTCCGGGATGTGAATACATCCCTGGCTGAAACACTGGGTAGGATGATCCTATCCTTGACGGGGTGATCGGGATCCTAGAGAAATCCAAACTAGTCACCGTCGGGAGAGCTCGATCCCCTGTCTCCAGGCCGACAGGTCGAACTGATGAGTTCGCGATTTCAGCTGCAGCCTTATCGGCTGCGTACGCGGCTCTGAGCGCGGCCTGTTCGGCAGCCAGCGATTCCAAGGCAGTCCGGGTAGATTGCTGGAATTCTCTATTCTCGGTCGATCCAACGACCAGAGTTTCCAAAAGAGATTTGATCTCGGAGGTAACCTCTCGATTCATCTCATTTTGTTCATTTTCGTTAGCCATACTTCGTGATTTGAGATTAACTCAATTCTTCGAGGTTAGAATTCTTGATTTCGAGTGTTCCCACAGACGGCGCCAAATTGTTGATGTCGAAATCCGTTCCTCAACAATCACGATATTATATATATTATATTGAATATATCGACTTATTTATATGATGTGGATCTCAAGAATTCGTCGTAAATAGAATCGAATTTCGGAGTAATAACGAAGAACGACTTAGATAATAATAGAAACAAATTGAGGAAATAACTTTTATTATAATTGATCACGATTGTACATAGAACGACAGAAAATATTTTGGGAACACAGAATATTGAGGGTACAGAAAGATGATGGATAAAATGTCCCATGCGAGATCTGCTGTTTCCTTTATTTATAGATGAGATCGTCGCTCCTCTTCCGTCGATCTGGTGGACACGTGGTCGGTCTGGAGCGTTCTGCGATGCTGCGTGCGGAGTGGTTTGGCCTATTCCTTCGCGGGGTGATCAACTCGGCGACCGCTTCTTCCGGACTCGCGGGGTGGTCAGCTCGGAGACCGCTTCTTCCGGACTCGCGGGGTGGTCAGCTCGGAGACTGCTTCTTCGGAGCTGACGGGGCAGATGCTGCGAGCTGGTTTTTAGGTGTAATCCTAATCCGAGCGGGCTGGGCTTGGTTGGATTTTATTCACCAATCGGGGCCCAGGATGTAAATCGGGCCTTTGAGAAATGGCCCAAATTACAAGGATTTATTCTGGTACCCACAGTTGTTTAGTCATCAAACATGTAGCTGCTGGTTTTGAGATCGAATCTTAACGACCGCATTTATTTCGCAACAAGCAGTATGCCTCGCACGTTACAACAGAATAATTAATATATTTTAATTTAGAGGGAAAAAATGTCCAGAGACATGTCCATGAATATCTAAGTTTGAAAAAAAATGAAGTTAAAGTTTTTTGGAGATATTTTTATCTTTTTTATTAAAAATAAATATAAATTTGGTACGAATGAACAATACTTATGTCTAGGAGGTCCAATCTCTTTTTCAAACAACATCAACAAGTAAACGACAAACGAAATACGATAAAAAATTATAAAAAATGACAGAAAATGAAAAATAACAATAATCGATGAAAAGCAATGACGAAACAAAAATCACTACCTTCGTAGGCCGCAAATCATTTGGTAGCGGTGGCGGCCATTTAAATCTTTGCTTTAAAACAAGCTATTTTTTCTAAATTTTTTGTTTTCCGTTCTCAGTTTTATTCAAATTAATGTCCTAAGTATATATGTGATTCATAATTTTTACTCTTATTATGTATCTCAATATTTATATCCATTTACAACCAAAACTTTGTTTCAAGGGAGTATCAAAACGCATTTGCAAAACAAATAATTAAACACCGAGTAAGATTAAAAAAAAAACAAATAATTTAACGTGATTATATCAAAGATTTATAACATAAAAAATTATGAGACATTGACGAGGTTTTTCAGCCCTATTTTCGATAGAATCTATGCTAGAAAACAAATTGTTTGTGTTTATTCGTTGGACTTGAACACATGTTGCCACCTTGTCGTACACCCACTTGAAAAATTGAAACGAAATTAACAATTATTATTTATAGAAAAAAAATTTAAACAAAAAAAACAAAATGAAGAAAAAAGATATGTAAAATTTGAAAAATATTCATATCCGTCTTCTAAGTTGTAATCACATTGCAATTATTACAATATCCAAAATTTCAAGTTTAAAACTTTCTCGATTTTCTTTGCACATTCATCCTTAAATCTTCATCAATAGAGCTCGAAATATTCGCTGGGATTTTGTGCGATTCAAGGTCGCACCGACGGAGCATCAATGGCGTCGTTGAACAAGATCGATCGGGCTCAGCAGATGTACAGAGAAGGAAGGTACGAGGAAGCTCTAGGGTTTTTCACCGAAGCTCTTTCCATGGCCAAGACAAACCCTCAAAGAATCTCTCTCCATAGCAACCGAGCCGCTTGTTATTTGAAGCTTCAATATTTCAACAAGGTTGGTCCGTTTCTTGATTCTGGTGATAGAAGAAAATTGAATTTAGGTACTCTTTTTAACCCGGGTGAAATCAGAAAATGCGAACATAGTTTGAGAAGGATCAATTTTTTTTCTTCCCTAAATCAATTTATGCATTTTTTTTATTTTAATTTAGGGACAACTTTTTGGCGATGAAAGCTTTTTTCTTTTTTCATGTGATTGGATTAGTTAAAAACAGGAAATTGAATGAATATAAAATCAAATATTACATTTTGTTAATTTAGGGACACCTTTTTGGAATTGAAAAGTTTTTATCCTTTTCTTTATTCATGCAATTGGAAAATTTTAAACAGGAAATTGGATGACTTAAGAGTAGGAGAGGCATGATTTTGCTGTTGTCATTGTGTTATTGTGTGTAAAGAACCAATCTTTTATTGTTTGTGGTCGTTCTAGTGATCGAATTCAGAAAATTTTCCGAGAATTGAAACCCTTTTGATTGGTTGGTACATATATATAGGCAGCGGAGGAATGTACGTCGGTTCTTGAGCTGGATCAGAATCACACGGGAGCTCTGATGCTGCGAGCCCAGACTCTGGTGACTCTCAAAGAGTACCGATCGTCTCTCTTCGACGTAAACAGACTCATTGAGTTGAACCCTTCCTCAGAAGTCTATTACAACCTTGAAGCCCGCTTGAGGACACAGCTGGTATTTCTTTTCTCTCTTTCCCTTTCATTAACCCCATAAAAGCTCATCATACGTTTATTTATTTGTTATCTATCGATTGACTCAGTATGAGCCCATGGCTACACTCTGTGTTTGACTTTCAAGCGATTGTGAACCACGTGTAATTAGCCGGTTTGTGATGTAAAGGGATTTTGATGAATAAGATGGAGATACTGGCGTTGATCGACTCATGATGAGTCTTGGATTAGGACTTTGTATGCGATTTAAGCGAACGCCTTTTTATTAACGATTTTTTATTTATTTATTTTATTTTTCTTGTTCTTTCCCTGCTCAAGGAAAGTCACTTGCTCCGATACCCGAATCCGAAGTAGAATGGGAAGAGGAAGAAGAAGACAAAGAACCACTCATACAAGAACAAGAACGAGAACAGCTTTCGAACGAGTCGAAAGAGGAACAAAGTGAAATCAAAGAAGTTGTTCATCAGAACTCTGGGGTTAAAGAAGTTCTTGCCTTTGAAATTCCGATAAAGAAGGTAATATCGTTATCGACCGAGCAAGGGAAGGAGGACCAAAAACCCATTTCCGAGGAAAGCAAGGGATTAACGGCGGCCGAGAAAGACCCGAAAGGTTGGCAATCGATACCGAAACCAAAAGGGCACGCCACGCTCGACTACGCCAGGTGGGACCAAGTCGAAGACGATTCCAGCGGAGACGATTCCGATTCCGATTCCGACGAAGATTCTCGGCCGCAATATCGTTTCCGACTGAAAACCGTTGGAGTGAGACCGGTCAAGTGAAGCAGCGTAAAAGGAAGGCCGTACTACCGTACATATGCGAAACACATTGTTTATTCCATTCCGAGGAGTTTCTCGTGCCGAAAGTTTTTTCGGGGAAGGAAAAAAGGGTATATAAGGAATCTTAGCAGCGACGCTTTCGCGGAGAATCCGAATTCGGATTCGGCTCAGATCTCGAAATGCATATTATATCATCAATGGCTATGATGAGGTGTATGTATGATCTAAATGTCTAGGTGATATTGAGTGATTGTACTAATGAATGCTTGAGAAGGAAAAATGAGAGTCTCTGTTTTGAGGGCTCAAAATAGTCCAAGCTCTTTCTTTGTGTTTATCTATATGTATACGTGTATGACTAGAAATGAAATGTCTGAATCAATGTTGGTACAGTGATATGCGTGGTAAAATTGGAACGATTGCTTGAAGAAAGCTTGATCTCCACGCAACTTGGTACGGGCACGCAGTTAATGATAACTAAAGGCCAACAAATGCTAAAATCTGATAGAAGTTGGAAAGATGAGTATTCAAACTCACTAATCAACTCTTCAACAAAACCATTATCGTGTGACCCAAAGGAAATAAATAAATAAATGGATTTGATTGCACGTATATGTCGCCCTCAAATTCAGGCCTTTTGGTTTTGTTTATTCTCTCTCTAATCTATATATAGAAATTTGGTTCAATGGAAAATGAGGTCAAAACAAACCTCTATTATTTTCTTTTTTCTTCTCTCTCTCTCTCTCTCTCTCTCTCTCTCTCTCTCTCTCTCTCTCTCTCTCTCTCTCTCTCTCAAAATGCATCATAATTTCTCTATGGCTGCGTATTTTGTCTTCTTCAACGCATCGAAGATTCTGCTATTCGTTTGTCTGGCTCTCTTGGCTTTGTTCTATGTGTTCGTGTTCACGAAGATAATAGGAGATTTTCGAGAGTTTTTGGCTTTGCAGAGAAAGCGAAACGTCGATGAATTCGCGTCTTTTCTATTTCAGATCGACGCATTTTCGATACGACCGAACGGGTCCTACCACGAGATCCTTAGAAGCCGAGAATGAATGGAATGAATTAGTTTTTCGGGGTTTTTTAAATTCAATTCTTTGCAAACAAAAGTGAGTATTTTTACTTTTGTTCATGTGATAATGTTCGATATGTAACATTTATTTTTTTTTTCTTTATTTGGTTTTTGCATTTATCTCTTTGAATTTTTATTTGTTTGGGGAATATCTATCATTGCTGTTACTTCTTGGTAGAAAATTAAATAGAGAAAACCAAAAAGTAAAATTTGAAGAAAGAGATGATTCATTGCTAAAATAACTTATAAAAAGCTAAAAACAAATAATAATATGTTTGTGTCCTGAAAGAAGAACAAAATTGAATGGATATCACATGTGTTCTATTTGGACATGTTTCTTTGTTTGCTTCTGAAATATATCCAAAAATCAAATAAATGATAAGAAAGCCATAAATTAAAAAGGGCTTAAAAAGCAAAGGGCCTACCATATTATAAAGAAGTTGGGGTTTAGTCATTATAATTGTCATATATCAAAAGCATATGTTAATGTATTGGAGCGTATAGTTGAAATTAAAGGTGATTAAAAAGACTCAATGCCACATTGAGCTGTACTTTATACACAGTGAATGACCAACACTGTTTATAGTTTGAAAAAGAAAATAATTCAGTCAAAATTAGGTTCTTCCTTTCTCAAGATTTCCTTTGAAAATTTATGACCCTAAATCCTTGGCCCAAAAAACAGCTTAGAAATTATTTTAACACAAAATGTTCTGTACATAAAGCACAATAAAAGTTATTAAAAAAAAAAAAATTCACATGAGAAGCTTAGATCTGAACTTGTGCCATGCATTAAAATACAGAAGTATATACATTTACAAGTCATGTGACCGTTGTAGAGAGTCCAAAACGAAAGAAAACATAAATGAAGGGTATTTACGTAAGTCTAACGCTCTACAAGTATGCCCTTCTCTTTGCCGTTACGCAAGGAAAGCCAATCTCACAAAGTAAAATCACCGTCAATCCAAGGGCATATCCGTAAACTCACTCCACCATCAATTCCACCGTCAATCCAAGGGCATATCCGTAAACTCACTCTTAACAAAATTCGACCGTTAATATGGGTTTTAAATTAAACCCCGGGACAGTCCACTCTTTTTCACAATCTCTCATTCTCTTCTCTCTCTCTCAACACACAAAAATAACTTATCTTTGTTCTCTGTCTCACTCTCTTTTCCCATTTCCATGGCCGATCATCAAAGCTCAACAGCAATAACATTAATGGAGTCGAAAACCCCACACCCGCTCGAACAGATCGCGAACAACCCGACCCACAAGCTCCTCCTAAAGCAGTGGCTGAAAGAGGAAGAGCTGATCCTGAGCCGAGCCTCGCTCAAAGAGGCTCAGATCGACTCGGTCCGGAGAGAGATAACCTCTCTCTACATCTTCTTCTTCCTCTTCCACTCGCTCTCGATCCTCATCCTCTTCGGATCATCATCGTCGGATTCGGTGGATTCGTGCCCTAGATCTTGGGTTCCGTCGGTGTGCTCGGTGACGTTCTCGCTGGCGCTGATATGGGCCGTGAGGTACAAGACCGACACCGAGGCCCACCTCGAGAAGCTTCTGAAGAGGGAGAAGGAAGACGGGAAGCTTCTCGAGAGGTGCGTCGGAGAGCTCAAGAGGAAAGGGCTCGAGTTCGACCTTCTCAAGGAAGTCGACGCTCTCAGACGAGCCAAGAGTCTCAGAGTCGAGTCCAAGCCCGTCCGGAAATGGTCCGCTAGGGACTTCGTCGTCTTGTTCTTCTTCGCAGCCTCGTGTCTCGTTCTCGCTTTGATCAGGGTTGTCTTGTGTGATTGATGGATTAAGGGTTTTTTTTTTTGGGTTAAAGTTTAGTGCAGAATATTTTGTTCTGCTTTTTCTAGTTTCTAATTTTGGTTTTTTTATTATTATTATAAAGGAATATGATAAGTTGTAATTTTTCGTTTTTTTGGGGATGTGATGGAATAAAAAGTTTGTTTCTTTTTGAAGTTGCTAGTTTTGGATCTTTGATTTGGTTAATGCGTGGGGTTTGTTTGAGAATGATTTGAGCTTGCTCACTCAATAATGAAAAAAGTACTAATAATCAAAGAAGAATAATAAGAAAGGTTTTTCAATTAATTTTGGTGGGGTCTCTTCATTATTGGGTAAAAAAAAAAAAAAAAAATTCCAGAGAACATGATATAATAATGACCATAAAATACCCCTTTCATAATTCAAAATCAGACATAAGTATAACTCTTACAGAATATCCTCTACTATCACACAATACAAGTAAACCAATGTTTCTACTATCACACAATCACAAGTAAACCAATGTTTACAATACAAGCAAAATAATCCCGATTTTCAACTTGTCTCCGTGATCGAGTCCCGAAGAATGTTTATACTCGCAGATTCTTCGTTGAGCCTCGACCCAATTCTCTTAGAAGCACTGCCACTCTCAGTAAAGCTACTCATCACATCGTTGTATGTCCAATCCGCCAAGTAACCGGGCCTCGGAATAGCGGTGCTGACATCAGCGTCTCCCGAGAGCATTGCCACTACTCTCGACATCGAGGGACGTGCATTTGGCGATGTCTGCGTGCAAAGAAGAGCTACTCCAATGATTCTTCTCACTTCGTCGTCGTCGAAATTCGAAAGTTGTGGGTCCACCAATTCAAGCTCACGTCCTTGTTCGTGTAGATCCCAAGTCTACAAAACGGGATTTAAGATTTCTATTAATCGATGACAATAACTAAGTAAATAAAAACAAGGACAAAAGAAATCTGTCTTCTCTGTAAGATGGCCTCGCATTATGTCGAAAATTTACTTACCCATTCAAGAAGGTACATTTTGTCTGCCTTTAAGGTAGAGTCAGAATTTGACCTGCCACTAATGATCTCCAAAGCCACAACGCCAAAGGCAAAGATATCTGTCTTCTCCGTAAGATGGCCTCGCATCGCGTATTCCGGTGCAAGATATCCTCTGCAATAATAATGTGCGAATTTTGTTAGTGCCTCGTTTCGTCATCTAAAACTAATGTTTCGAGAAAAGGAAGACTATGTCATACATTGTTCCAGCTACACGGGTGCTAATGTGAGTCTTTTTGTCATCGTAAAGTTTTGCCAAACCAAAATCTGATATCTTCGGGTTGAGGTTTGAGTCGAGCAAGATATTGCTAGACTTGACATCTCTGTGTATGATTCTCACCCGTGACTCTTCATGGAGATAAGATAGGCCTCTTGCTACGCCCAAGCAAATTTCAAAACGGGTAGGCCAATCGAGTTTCAACTTGTGCTCTCCTGTAAAAAAACATCATTATGGTTCTTGTTTGTAAAGAGTATTTTTTAATTTATCTTTCTGTATTTACGAAAGTTATCCGTGTACCAAATAGTGCTTGATCGAGACTGTTGTTCTCGAGAAACTCATAGACGAGAAGTCGTTTATCTCCCTCGATGCAACACCCGTACAGCTTCACTAGATTACGATGTTGTACGGCAGAGATCGTAGCAATTTCAGTCACAAATTGGCTCTTCCCTTGGCGCGAAGTCAGAGACAATTGCTTCACAGCAATAATTCTTCCATCTTCAAGTGTACCCTGATATTTGGTCAAGGAAAGATTGGAACTTTGCATGCCAAAGCTAATGAAATGAGATTGCTTAGCCTGCAAGGTATGATGAAGATGAGTAAATCAAACCTTGTATACAGCTCCAAACCCCCCTTCTCCCAACTTATTAGCGGTATCGAAATCATTTGTGGCCGTTTTTAGCTCAGTGTAGCTAAAAGTGAATGGTTTGACATCCATTCCCAAGAACTCTGCGAATCATCAACCGACGATGAATTTTTATTGCTAGTATTCAAGAAATGAAGAAAGTTATTACCCTCATCGTAGAAAAATTGAGCCCTCCTTCTCCTTCGAACGATAATGAAAATTGCAAATAGAGCCGCAAAGGCTAAAACACCGAAACCGACGACTATCCCCACAATCAAGCCCGTCCTGTCTCCCTCGCTGCTCGGAGCTCGGTTACTGACAGTGGGATTGAATTCTGTATCGAAATCCCTCATTGGTCAGCAAAGAAGTTGATTTAAGTTTGAAGTTTAATAATACAGACGATATCGTGTAGCTTCATTTACCTGGCATGGCACTAAAGGCTGATATCGAAGGCCCGTATGTACCTTGAGTCGGCACACAACAAGTTCCTTTTCCGGCCCAAAAGAGATGAATTTCGAGGTAATTCTCCGAAACAACTACGCCTCGAAACGGTCTCAAGACAACTCGGAAAGATGGCCCGCCGGCCTCTTTCTTGATGTCGAAATCTTTCAATACAAGCTTCCCCTGTGGTTCATATGCAAACATTGAGCCGGCAAAAAAAAAAAAAATTTAGGAAAATCGCCAACTTAAACGTTTAACATTATTAAATAGCCAACGTTTGGTAAATTTTCGGTAAATAGCCACTTTCAAACGTAAATCTTATGTAAATAACCAACGTTTGTTATATGAAAGTGGCTATTTACGAAAGATTTACATCTAAAAGGGGCTATTTACTTAAGATTTACCAAACGTTGGTTATTTAGCAAGTCAAACGTTTAAATTGACTATTTTCCTAATTGACAAAAAAAAGCACTAGTTTCTTGTGTTGGAGTTTTGGTGACCCAAATAGGTTTGGTTAGATCCCGAAAGGCCCACGGTGCAAACAAAATGCGATCGTCACGGGCCATAGTTGTGGGTTGAGGGATTTCGATTTTCCACTTATTGTTTTCTTTTTCTTTTTTTCCCATTTTTATTTTTAGTTTTTTTATATAGTCGTCGGTGTCGAACAATTTTTAACACATACCTGGACATAAACATCAAATACTCGCCGGCCGACACTTCTCCACGTGCGACCGTTTTCGATGTCTATCTCGGCAAACTGGAGATTCACGGTGTAGTTTCCGTTCTCGAGGCCGAGGCCGTAATATCTCAGCGACGAAGCCGAGATCCTCGTCGTCTGAAACAGCTCGGCGTCGAGGGCGCCGTTTGCAGGTTGAGACAACGTACGATCTGTGTAACTAACGTTTGACTTTCCCAAAAAAAGTCCGACACTGCTGACTCCCCATCGCTCGGAGCTGAAGACGGAATGTGAAGCCGGACCGAGCGCCTCTTCATCCGCTTCGTACACAATATTCTCGGACGACGTGATTCGAGGACCGCCAGAGTTGACACCAAACCCGGCATCTGAATCTCAGTACACATGTTTTGATAAGTCGATGGCAATAAAACAGTAGAATACGAAAAAGAAAAAGAAAAGAAGGCGGGCAGTGGAGAGAAACTATACGAATATATAATCGTTCTTTTGCGTACTTACACTTGGGAGTGCCTCGATTACAAGGGAAGGTCTTTTGAAGGCAGTGCAGGCCTGAGAAAATAGCGCTGAAAGAAAAGAACAGAAAAAACCAAACCAAGTTGGAGATTGCAAGGAATATCTACATCTACAATAAAAAAAAAAAAAGACTCACTGGTTTGGTGAGCTTCCTAAAGTTAAGTTGTTGCTGACCAAGTTACTGCATGGAAGAAAGAAATAAAGAAGCTGCTTTACTCTATTCTAATGTACAAATAAATCAGCCATTGTAGCAAATCCAAGCTCCAGATACTATACAAGCATTGACTAAATAAAACACCAAACAATTTTTTTTCCTCTCTTTGAAGGTCAGTGAGACATACAGCTGAAGATTGGTGGCAAAAGCCCAGGAAGGAATATCGCCAACTAGATTGTTGTATGACAGATCTCTGAAACCACAAGAGATGGTTCAACATGATTACTTTATTAGTCTTTTACACTTACTGCTACTAAATTAGGATGACAAATTAATTTACTTACATTGTGCGAAGAGACGAGCTCTTTTGTAGAGGAATCTTGCCGTCTAAGCTATTGTTTCCGAGAAATCTGATAAGGGTAGAGGATTAGTTAGGAGTTTTCAATACATTAAGAACGGCTGTTTAAACAAGTTTAATATTGTACACAGAGGGTTTATGTATTACAGAGAAGAGATTGAACTCAAGCCGAAAAGAGAATCGGGAATCTGCCCGTGTAATTTGTTGAAGCTCAAATCCCTGAGAAGACAACAAAGTGTATAAATTACTGAGAAAAAAAAAGTTATGTAAGATTATGCAACAAGTTACTGAAAGTTACAGGTGTTGCAGAGATTGAAACTCGTCGATGTTTGATGGGATTGAAGCGGACATATTGTTGTTCCTCAGCTCTCTGCAGTTTCATCACTTTGTTATTAAATTCTATTTACTAACAAAAATGTGTGAAAATAATTTTACTTACAAAGTAGAAAGGAATTTCATATTCTTGATGAAGTCCAGAGAAGAAGTACTCATATTAGATATGCCACTTAATCGCCTATAGATATAAGCACAGCAATATTTGTTAGCCTTTAGAATCTGGAGGCTAATACGAGAGAGAAAGTCAAAGCTTAACAAGGCCTACTCACAACTCAACCAGAGAAGTCAGATTCGAAAATGTCGATGGTATTGGACCTCCAAAAGAGTTTCCTTGGAATCTCCTACATGAAGGGGAAAAAAAAAGACTAAAAGGTAAACATCTTACTCTGAGAAGCTTAATTGTAGAGCTCAAAACGAACAACTAAATAAAAAGAAAGAAATAAAAAGCTTCATTCAAAGGAAAAAACAAGGTAAAAAAATAAAGATGGTGCACTGTCTTTCTAAGTCTTACAGAACTGTAAGCTGTGACCAATTTCCTACGAAGTCCGGTATTTTTCCCGTGAACTCATTGTCCGACGCCCATCTGCCACAAGTCAATTTTTGTTTTTTTTTTTTGTTTTGGTAATCAGCTTTAAAAATTTAGCATATGTATCAGATTCCTGAAATAAAAAAAAAGAAGCAACGCAGTGAAGGGACTTTTTACACTGTGTCGAGGTTTGTCAGATTTCTTAGTGTTGAAGGAATCTCCCCGCTAAACCCAGCACTGTTGATGTAACTGCAAAAAGACATTCCCAAGCTTTTATCATTTATATCATTGATTGAAACTCATTTTCGGTTCTGTAACAACTAAATGATAACTTGCAGCTTTTGAAGTTTTGACAAGTTTCCGAGCTGAGATGGAAGACGGCCAGAGAAGTTGTTCTGCGAAAAGGACCTACGGAAGTAATTTCAGGTTCAGATAAAAACAGAAATAGATCACATCAAGAAAGAAGAAGAAGAGTTTGGCTATTGAGATTATGACTCACAAGACCAACAGCTCTGTTAGAAGTCCGATTTCTTCAGGTACCTTCCCTGACAAGGCATTAGCGGCAAGGCCACTATAGAAATCAAGCAAAGAGCTTCTGACTTAATACTAGTATGAAATGCTTATAATGCCAGCTGTCGATTATTGGCCGATGGTTCCTTTTTAATGAAAACGCCGACGAAAATTTTAAAATGTCGATACGAAAATCTCGTTTTTTTTTTAAATCGCCAGAACTTCGGACTTCTAGATACTTTTTCAAGAATCAAAATAAAAATCCCCGAAATCAAGCATCAACAAACAAATGATTTGGTTTTCTTAGAATATTTTGGGACTACTAATGTCATTGAATAAATGTGCAGGGTCATTCTTAATCAAGTCAAAATTGATGTGATCCAATTCAAAATAAAATTTGTGACTTACGGCCGATATATTTGTCATAATATTATTTTGTGGACAACATAAGTGTCAATTCTAATATATGATGAGGGGCCAAATTAAAAATAGGCAATAGTTATTAGTAACTGTCTAGTAGTTATTAATAACATGTATGGTCTATGAATGCAGTACGTATTTTTTCTTGTATCCTCATCAACAGGAATCCTCTAGACTCAGTCAAACTGCAACTAGAAGACCATCACCATCTTGTGCATTCAATTCAATAATTTCGTGTACGCTTCCGCTATTTAAATCTTTGGTTTTCTTTCTCTTGAATTGAATTAGAATTAAATTAGAGATTCAAGAAATTTTGTACAGGTTTTGTTTTTATTTCTTTTTATTGATTATACCTAATCCATGACACGAAGTCACGAACCCATCTCCTCATTTGCGGAAAGGCATAAATGATGAGAAATTTCACGGGGGCATTTATGAAAAAAAATATAATTTAGTTGAGGGGATACTTACTTACCCCCATAGATCTCACAATTTACCCCATAGATCTCACAATTTAGTTGGTTATTAAAGACTGAAATTTTTTTCCTCAAAAAAAAAAAAAGACTCGAAATTTTCAACATTTGTATATTTCACTTACAGGTATTTCATTCTAGTGAGACTGCCAATGGATGGAGAGAGAGTGCCGGTCAAGAAATTCTGGCTCAATCTCCTGAAGAAAAAAAAATGAAATTATTTCACTTAGTCAACCTTTAGTATTCATCCATGGGGCAAAAAAGTCAAAGACAGAGAGAGAATGAATATAAATAAAATATGGCCAAATAAACGGCATACAGATTGAAGAGGAAAGTGAGAGTCCAAATCTCGTCTGGGATCGGACCCGAAACATCCAACTCAAATATTTTCCTGTAAAAAAAACGACAACAATTTACGCGTCATATTAAATAAAAGAACACACAGCCAGGGTTGTGACGATTCGTGATTTAGTTACAGCTGAGTGACGTGGCAGGTGGCGTTGAAAGAGCAATCGCATTTGATGAAAGGGTTGTAAGTGTCGTCGTCGAAGCTGACTCCGTCGTCCACGGCGGCACCGCTGCACGGATCTCCGGTCGTGTTCCATTGCGCAGTATCGGCCTTTATATTCCACCGCCCAAATATTGCGTTCAAAGCTCTCACTATTTTTTATTTAAAAAAAAAAATCACACAATAGAATATGACAGGTTTCTTAAAGGCGTGGGGTTCCATCTAAAACCAAGCTTGGCAATTAGAAGAGTAACCCACAAGCCTTATAAAGAGTCCAGGATCGTAATACCCAATCGATGTGGGACTATCCTTGATAAGGTTTGATACTGAGGAAACGACATTTTTTTAAAAAAAAACGCATAGCATTACAAAGATTAAAACTTAAGTATAAAAATAAAAAAGATGAGAACTTAGAGAGAGAGAGAGAGAGAGAACCTTCATTAGGGTCAGTAGTTGCTTGAGTCTCATTCTGAGTTCTTCCCAAAGAAGCAATAACAAAGAGACACGTCAGCACAAAAGCTGATGATGGTGAAATTGCAGACATGAACTTGAGCCTTGTGAAACGATATAATTTTGTTTTTCTTCAGATATTTGGGGAGAGACCAAAGTATCATTTAAATTTCATCATCGAGTCCATGCATTGTATTTATAATTCAGAAAGAAATTTCAAGGTCAAACATGTATTGAGTTTGACCACCCTATTTTGAAATTTGAACAACGTCTGGTTTAGTCAGTCGCCAAACAATTAATTAAAATGGGTAATGGCTATAAATTCCAATCTATATATATGTAGATCTTTAAATACATGCACATGACACATTCTTCATTGACAGAGTCACGCAGACGAAAAAGTTTGTTAATAAATAATAATAAGCAGTTATTCTCTTAAATTAATAAGCAGTTTGTTAATAAATTCTTTAGCGTTATATACACGCTTCACGTCTTCAAAATATATTTCTAGTGGAATAATAGGTGATTGACTTTGACTTTTCAAATTCCACTTCATCATCTCATCAAAAGACCGTATGGACTATAATAGGTGATTCACGAATTTAAAAAGGAAAAAATATACATATATATAGAGAGAGTAAATTTAAAGTCAAAGCTTACTATAGTCATAATGCCATATCATAAAAACATACTGATAAACATCACATGTGGGTCCCACCTCCTTTCAATCAATATTGAAGAAAATAGTAATAAATTGAAATGTAGAATGAAGCTACGTCATAGTAATGAATCACAGACTTGTCACTAACAATAATCTCCATAATATGGTAGCAAATTACCCTTTTCATAACTCAAATAATTACTCTATATGAGAAAAACAAATGAACTCTTTAGAGAAATTCTCATATCATCATACAACAACATAACGATAATGCAATAAATCAGGAACCAAAAGAGCAATGTACAAATTTTTTATTTATTTATATTTTTTTATATACCTTCATTCACGAGTGAAGCACTGTACAAGTAAACAAACAAAAACAAAACAAAAAAAAATTATAATTCTCACATTCCATTGGTGATACTGTCCCGAAGAAATGGCTGAGCGGGCTCACCTGGAGCCTCGGCCACAATGCTCGAATCATAGAAGCTCGGCTCGGTTCCATTGGTGGCGAGGGCAGTCACGAAGATAGTTGTGTCGCTGTAATTCAAGTCCGTCAAGTAACCGGGCCTCGGAATCTCGGTGCTGACATCAGCATCGCCGGAGATCATCGCCACAGCTCTCGACATCGAGGGACGCGTGTTAGGAGACGTCTGCGTGCAAAGAAGAGCCACTCCGATGATCCTTTTCACTTCGTCCTCGTCGAACTTGGAAAGTTCCGAGTCAACGATTTCGAGCTCGCGACCTTGTTCGCGCAGATTCCAAGCCTAGCCGCAACCAAGAAAACAGGATTCTAATAAATTGAAAGAGCCTAACCGCGTCGTACGAGATTATATATTACTTCTTATGTTATTAATTAGTTTTGATGACTATGATCTTGTGAGTAGCGTAATTAATCTTTGGTATCAAGCAGCTTCAGAACCGGCGTTAGAAATTCTAAATTGCACCAAAACTTGCTCTATTTCTCTTACCCATTCAAGAAGGTATATTTTTTCTTCATCCAAAGTCGAATCGGAATTTGGCCTGCCACTGATGATCTCTAGAACCACAACGCCAAAAGCGAAGATATCTGTCTTCTCTGTGAGATAGCCTCGCATCGCGTATTCCGGTGCAAGATATCCGCTGCAATTATAGTATATCAATGGATAAGGGAATTGTTTATAATCAAATGCCAATGCTTTGAAAAGGAATACTGGGGCAAATCGAGTATCGTACATTGTTCCAGCTACACGAGTGCTCATATGAGTCTTTTTGTCGTCGTAAAGTTTGGCCAAACCGAAATCTGATATCTTCGGGACGAGGTTCAAGTCGAGAAGGATGTTGCTGGACTTGACATCTCTGTGTATGATTCTCAACCGTGACTCCTCGTGGAGATAATTCAGACCTTTCGCTATGCCTAAGAGAATCTCAAAACGGGTCGGCCAATCGAGTCTCAACTTTTGCTTCCCTGATACAACAAATTATATAATATCACTATACATGCATATGCTTGACAAGTGATTTACTATTTTTTTTTTCTTGTGGAGAAGTTGTTCTCGTACCAAATAGTACTTGATCGAGACTGCTGTTCTCAAGATACTCGTAAACGAGAAGTCGTTTGTCTCCGTCAAGGCAACACCCGTAAAGCTTCACCAGGTTACGATGTTGCACGGCCGAGATCGTAGCGATTTCAGTCACGAACTGACTCTTTCCTTGGTGAGAAGCCAGAGACAATTGCTTCACTGCAATAACTCTTCCATCTTCAAGAGTTCCCTGAAATTAGATAAGTTTTCGAAATTATTTAAGGATATGTTGAAGCTTTACATATCAAAGATAATGAAATATGGTTGCTTAGCCTGCAAGGTATGATGAAGATAAGTAACTCAAACCTTGAACACAGGTCCAAACCCTCCCTCTCCCAACTTATTAGCGGAATCAAAATCATTTGTGGCCGCTCTTAGCTCAAGATAGCTGAAAGAGAATGGTTTGACATCCATTCCCAAGAACTCTGCGAATCATCAACCAACAATCATTGAACTTTATGCTGTATAGGAGAATTCTATTTTTTTTCTTTCTTACTAGTGCTGAACAATGAAGAAAACTATCACCTTCATCGTAGTACATTTGAGCCTTCCTTCTTTTTCGGACGATTATGAAAATCGCAAATAGACCCGCCAAGACAAAAACGGCAAGAATGACTATCCCAGCAATCAAGCCCGACTTGTTTCTCCCAGTGCTCGGAGCCTTATTACTCACAGTGGGGCTGAATTCTGTATCGAAACCTCATTGGTGAACAAAGAAAGCAGTCACGCTGTAACCGAACAATTCACAAATGATCTGTGTAAGCTTTTTACCTGGCATTGCACTAAAGGCCGAAATAGAAGGCCCATATGTACCTTGAGCCGGTATACAACAAGTTCCTTTTCCGGCCCAAAAAAGATGAACTTCAAGGTAGTTCTCGGAAACAACCACGCCATTAAATCGCCTCAAGACAACTCGGAAAGATGAACCGCCGGCCTCTTTCTTAATGTTGAAATCTTTCAAAACAAGTCTTCCCTGTGGGATTCATTTATGTTAGGATCTAAAAAATAGAAAATTTTAAGTAGATAATTATCGGGTGGATTAGAATAGTCAAAATTTGTATTAGTCTATGATTATAAACAGGTTGACTACGGTAGAAGAAAAGCACATTGTTGAAATATCAGCTTCAACGGTCAGTAATTCTTCTTATTTCTTTAGTCATGTATTTAATTATCTGACGTGTCTTAATCCTACGACTTAACCGTGAGCTATGTTATAAAGCTCCATAGTTGTTAAGGTGATCAGTCAGATAAGAGAGGCTTCTTTGGTTGAGAGTGAATGACAAACAGAAATTGGGGAAACACTTTGAGAGTGAGAGAAAATAATATTGTGATGGGATTTCTCAGGGAAACAGTTCTTAGTTCTTAGTTGTGAAGTGTCAATTGTCTGTGTTCATTCTTTGTAATTGAGTCAAAAGTACTCGGAAGAAGAGAGAAGAAGTACTAGCAACTCGGACATCCTTTTCTTGAGGAGTTCCCGGGGATTAGGCTTCGGCTGAACCTCGTTAACAAATCGCTGTGCATTTATGTGTGTGTGATTGTGTCCATCGGAATTGAAATCAGTAGAATCTCGTTCTCACACGCAGTGATCATAAAAGATTCCCTTTCCGGGGAAAGATCAGACCTCAATGTTTACCAAAACTGTCTTTCTTTGTCTTCCCTTTATCAGAAAATAGTTTAAATTGAGTGAAGTTCTCAACACATTACTTCAAAATTAAGATTATATACCTGGAGATAAACATCAAATATTCGTCGGCCGATACTTTTCCACGTGCGACCACTTTCAATGTCTATCTCGGCGAACTGCAGATTCACGGTGTAGTTTCCGTTCTCAAGGCCGAGACCATAATATCTCAACGACGAAGCCGAGACCCTTGTCGTCTGAAACAGCTCGGGGTCCAAGGAATTCGCAAATTGGGACGACGTGAAATGCTTGTAAGTAACATTTGAATTTGAGATGAAAAGTCCTACGTTGCTGACGCCCCATCTGTCGGAGCTGAAAACGGAATGTGAAGCCGGACCAAGCTCCTCATTATCCGCTTCGTACACGATATTCTCGGACGACGTGATTTGAGGACCCCCCGAGTTGACTCCAAACCTGGCATCTGAATTTCAAACCAAGCATATGAGTTCTCGTGTGTCTCATAGTTCATACACTATTTATGCCAAAAAGCGTAAAAAAATTACAGATTTTTTTCCCATAGTGTTCCCATGTAAAAACTTCTATCATATCTATCAAATATTGCGTCATGGTCTCGCGTTCTTACATTTGGGAGCGCCTCGATTGCAAGGGAAGTTCTTTTGAAGGCACTTCAGCCTTGAGAAAATTCCCCTGAAATCAGAAAGACAAAATGAAGATGAGTTTTACGAGGATCAAGAAATTCCAAAAAAAAAACAACTATATAAAGACTCACTGATTCGCTGAACTTCCTAAAGTAAAATTGTTGCTGACCAAGTTACTGCATTAAAGAAACAAACAAACAAACAAACCTATTTCAAGTAGTTATTTTATGTGTAAGAAAATCATGAATAAATCCAAGCTCAGAGATATTATATGCGCGAGGAGGATATTACAGAACACTGAAAAATGAAAAAAGAAGTGCTTAATTAGACATACAGTTGTAGATTGGTGGTGTTGGCCCAGGAAGGAATATCTCCAACTAGATTATTGTATGACACATCTCTGAAACCACAAGAGATAATTCGTCATGATTCATTTATTAGTCTTTTACATTTACAACTACTAAATTAGGATGTTAAATGTCTTAACTTACATTGTGCGAAGAGACGAGCTCTTTCGTTGAGGAACCGTGCCGTTTAAGCTATTGTTACCAAGAAACCTGATTTAATTAGGAGCTTCAATACATTAATGGTTGTATAAACGTATTTTATATGATAGATAGAGCGTTAATATATTACACAGAAGAGAGTAAACTCAAGTTGAAAAGAGAGTCGGGAATCTCCCCATGTAATTTGTTGAAGCTCAAATCCCTGACAAGACAACAATATATATATATATATATATATATATATATATATCAATTACTGTGATGAAAAATATGTTTATGAAAGATAACAATGCAAGTACCAAAACTTACAGATGTTCCAGAGATTGAAACTCGCCGATGTTTGATGGAATTGAAGCCGACATATTGTTGTTCCTCAGCTCTCTGCAGTTCCATCACTGAGTTAAGTTTTATTTACATTAAAAAAAACGGTGGGAAAATAATCATTTTCTTACAAAATAGTTAGGGATTTCATGTTCGTGATGAAGTCCAGAGAAGTAGTAGTCATATTAGATATGTCACTTATTCGCCTATAGATATAAACACAGCAATATTGGTTAGCCTTCAGAATATGGAGGCAAATAAGAGAGAGAAAGTCAAAGCTTAACACGGCCTACTCACAATTCAACCAGAGAAGTCAGATTCGAAAAGGTTTGTGGTATTGGACCTCCAAAAGAGTTTCCTTGAAACCTCCTACATGAAAAGAAAAGAAGAAAATAAAATTAATAAAACAAACAACTAAATCAAAAGAAAGAAAGAAAAAAAGAAAGAATGAAACGATGATCAATCTTGTCTTACAAGGTAGTAAGGTGTGACAAATTTCCTATAAAGCTTGGTATGCTTCCTGTGAATTGATTATCCGATGCCCATCTGCAACAAAGTACCCAAGAAATATCTCGTAAATTATAGTCTATAAATTTATTATGCACAATTTGTTGCAAAAAAAGGTTTTTTTTTATATACAGTCTCTCGAGGTTTCGAAGATTGGCAAATGTTGGAGGAATCTCTCCGCTAACACCAGCGCTGTTGATGTAACTGCCAACATATGAAATATAAATTTCTTGTTTTTCAAGTTATGTTAATCGATGGACCAATCACAAAGATTGTTTCGATGAACTTACAGCTGTTGCAATTTCGACAATTCCCCGAGCTCGGGTGGCAGAGGACCAGAAAAGTTGTTCGACGAAAAGGACCTATATATACATAGATAGAGAGATAGATATGGTCAAAGTTCAGATTATGGGTCATGAAAGAAGAATTCTGAGCAATTGAGATTCGATTAAACAATGCTCGATCCGTGACTTACAAAATTAACAACTTGGTTAGTAGTCCGAGTTCTTTCGGCACTTCACCGGACAATGCGTTTATACCAAAGCTCCTATACAAAGTCAAACAAAGAGCGAATTCTAATCTTCAGTCTTTACATAAAGGTAATTAACCCAGTCAGTGTGTGTAAATGCTCTTACATGTATTGCATTTGAGTGAGATTTCCAATGGACGGAGAAAGAGAGCCGGTCAAGAAATTCTGACGCAAATCCCTGCAACAAAAAGGAGAGGTAAAAAAATATTCATTCAGTTGGTCAAAGACAGAGGTGGGAAAAATGGTAAAAGAAAACCGCGTACAGATTGATGAGGAAGGTGAGAGTCCAAATCTCGTCTGGAATCGGACCCGAAACATCCTTTGCATACACTTTCCTGGGACAGATTACAATAACGACATTACAGTTATGACCCAAAAAAACATGTCGAATTAAAGACACTATATTTTTTTTGGTTCGGTGGTTGTGAGTGGTTACAGCTGAGTGATGTGGCAGAGAGATCTGTTGCTGAAAGAGCAATCGCATTTGATGAAAGGGTTGAAACGGTCATTGTCGAATTCTGTGGTATTGTCTATGGCGGCGCCGCTGCACGGATCTCCGGTCGTGTTCCATTGTTCCGTGTTGGCCTTTATATTCCACTGCCCAAATATTGCATTCAGAGCTCTCACTGCAACCATTTTTATTATATATATATATATATATATATATATATATATATATAATTAAGGGAAAAACTGAGACACCAGCAAAATGCATATTGCCAAGCAAAGCTATCTTATTAAGCTTCAGGTCATACTACTTAGGAACATTTCTAAGGGTATAAACGCAACATTTCATTAAAATGCAGGGATACATATGATCTTTACCCTTCAATTTAAATACATGGATACGTATGATAATTTTTCTTTTGATTCTGTATCCGTTCTCAATTAGGCCTAAATGCTCTTTACATAACATGTTTGGTCCTACTACGCTTTTAGGAACATTTCCCATAACAAAAATTTAAGACTTGGGATTTTTTTTTTTTGGGGGGATTTTTTCACTTTCCTTTCACTAAAACCTACAACGGCAAATCAATTCACTGATTTCACTCCCAAGTCACATATGACACAACAGGCATGATTCAAAAACTAACTTTAATCCTAAAAATTCAATTAATCAGCCTCCGATTTCCAAAATCTGAGCTCAGTTATCACATCTTACATATACCCCCCCAAAAAAAACTTTAATAGAAAAACAGCCTTGAAAATAAATATAAAATAGATTGAGAACCTTCATCGGGATCAGTAGTGAGTTGAGTTCCATTCTGAGCTCTTGCCAAAGAAGCAAGAACGAACAGACACGTCAGCACAAAGGCTGACCCTGAAATTCCTGACATGAACTTTCAGCTTACCATATAAGAACTCAATTGAATTAGATAAACTGTCTTCTCTTTTTTTTTTTTCCTTCAGATTTTGTAGAGAGAGAGAGAGACCCAAATATCGGATATGTAGACCAATATTCTCAGACGTTCCAAATAAAAATGTCAACTCGGCGAGAGAGTTGATGTAAATGTAATGCATAGAATAAGTGGAAGAACATATGTGATATAATATAGAATTAATGGAATTTAATGTGATATATTATACATT
This sequence comes from Urtica dioica subsp. dioica, assembly GCF_054948205.1. Classification (NCBI taxonomy): domain Eukaryota; kingdom Viridiplantae; phylum Streptophyta; class Magnoliopsida; order Rosales; family Urticaceae; genus Urtica; species Urtica dioica. The sequence goes on along the minus strand of NC_142765.1, from coordinate 3,447,647 downwards.
ACATACACACATGCGTTAGTTGGCGGGGTTTGAAAACAACTGCTTTACTTGTCTGCGCGGGCGTTTATAGGCTTTTAACAGTGTTTGACTCGGTCAAATTTGATGACTATTTAGCTAGATTATTTCTAGAGTAATTTAGCAAAATAGTAAACTTAAACGTTGAAAATTACTAAATAGCAAAGGTTTGGTAAATATTAGGTATATAGTCAATTTTATATATTTACGAATGTAAATATTATGTATATAGTCACTCCCATATTAAGCCACGTCATCATTTATGACTATTTACCTAATATTTTACCAAACCTTAGCTATTTAACAATAGCAAACGTTTAAATTGATTATTTTTCTAATTGTTTCAACATTTGACACGTATATATGTATTTTCACTGAACTAAATTAAATAAAAACTTGGAGATCTTATTCTATTAATATAGGGTGCATTTGAAAATCAAGTTACTTTGTTTAGAAATCAAGTTTTTGAACTCTTGAATTGTCCAAATTATCCTTAAATTTTATTTCCTTCTTTCTCTCATTTAATCCCACTTCACGCACGCTTATCTCCCATTGCATTCTCGTTCCATTTTTTTCCTCACGCACGCATGGCCTTTGTCCCACTTCGCCATCGGCCATCGTCGCACTTCACGGAGCTTTTCACGGACATGTGACATCTCTTAATGGTTAATTTTACGGTTTTCTTTGTTATGGAAAGAACTTAGAGGATATGAAAATAATTTCGAAGATTTAGTTGTGCTCTTCGAAGTTTTCTTGGTTATTTTAATTCGTTTTCGAAGTTTTTTTTCCAGGGATTTCAAAGTTTTACACTGTCTTTTGATTGCTTTCGAGTTTTCTTATACCTATATCAAAGTTTTGCTTTGTTTGTAGATGGATTTTGAATTTTTCATTCAAACTTAACATCAGAACGCTTTGTGTTTTCAGTTTATCAAATCTCATTGCCACTAGCTCTAATTACCACTTTGTTTCTCATATACATGATTTTCCTTCAGAGTTGAAGCGTCCGTGATCGAGGATAACAATTTTGAACTTGTTAATATGTTTTCCTCTGCTATTTGACACATCTAAGATTTTTTGGCCTATATTTAATGACCCATTTAGGAGTTATGTGCCTCTGTTTGATATGATTTCGGAGATTCGGAAAGAATTTTAAGGATATGATTTCTGAGATGTGGAAATGATTTTGTTTTGGAAAGAATTTTAAGAATATATATGACCCATTTCGGGTTTTTATGCCTATTTTTTATGACATATTTCGGAGTTGTTTGCCTTTGCATGATGTTACATTTCAATTTTTGTAGTCAGGAAAAGTGTTAACCGATGTGAGCTTAGATTTCAATTTTTGTTGTTTTGTTTATGGATTTTGTGTAAATCTAGTTAGGAAGTGTAAACTGATGTGAGCTTACATTTCAATTCATGTTGTTTAGTTGTTTTACAGATTTTATTTACACATATTTACAAATAAATGTTTGTGTTAATAGGTTTCATACACGACGGCAAGAACCGAGACTGCTGCAGTAAAAAATAAGGCTCTAACAATAACACCAACTACAGAAAAAGAGGTAACAAATGGACAATATGTTATTTACTTGAATCATTTTTACTCAAATTGTGTTTACAATAATTGATACAATTTTTTCTAGCATAAGAACCCACCTTACCTTCACGAAAATGGTTCGATCACGAAAGGAAAAAACTGGAAAAGGTTCTCAATCTACAGCAATTGCACTGAAGGTAATTGTAAAAATAAACCGAATTATGACGAATTGTAATAATATTTACTATATTTGAATATAACTGTATGTGGTTATTGCAGTTTGGTGAGCTCATAATACCAAAGAGCCAGTGGGATACTCAACAATGGATCATTGTGCATTCACAATTTGACGTAATGTTCTTGCTTAAGAGGGGCCTTACAACTGAAGCACAAAAAGAATTGTTCAACAATCGGTCCATTCGGGAAGTTTCAATACCTACAGGGCACAACTTACCCAAAGAAGTTAATACATCTCCTAGTATTGTCACAAACGTATTCAGAGGCATGTTCAATATTGGGGGGGGGGGGGGGGGGGGGGGGGGGGGGGGGCTGCGCCTCAACGCATTTCGGGGAGAACCAGCGGCATTCCGCATCTACGATTACATGAACTCTTTAGATTATTTACATAATTTTACATATGATCCTAAAAAAAAGTAAATCTTAAATTTTCAGGATTAAAATGCGGCCCGATACCAGAAATTGACGACCAACTACGTACAGACAACCCACTAAAGGATGAGTATTGCATGGTTGGAAGTTCTCAAAATGCAATATATTTATTGGGAATGTTGTCACGAAGCTTTGGTGGAAGTGACAAAGATCGAATCGCATTGATGAATGTGTGCATCTAGAGCTGATATTAAAAAAGGAACTCAAGGTTAAAATCAACGAGAAGCACCTCTGTATGGCTGCCGATCCACTGCTATTTGCTTCTTATCCATGGGGACAAGTCAGCTACAAACGCACTCTGCGCATCGCTAAAGAAATCTAAAACTAGCTGTGTCAGTACAAAGGGGTTCAACATCGAAGGATTTCTATAACCCTTAGTTGCGTGGGCATTTGAAGTTATACCTGAGTTTGCAGCTCAAAGCTTCACGACACATCAAACAGAACACAACGCTCACCGAATGTTGAAGTGGGCATTCAATTGCACCCATACGTATGATGAGCTAAAGGTGGCCATATTCGAAAATTCCAAGGTGGTATTCAAAACTGAAAATACGGCAGGAATGTTTTAGAAGCGACAATCCATTTCTAAAGTCGCTTCTAAACCTTTCCCGCCATTTCGCGAGAGCCATTTTCGGCGCCAAATTGTACATTTAGAAACGGATTTAGAGGCAACATGTCGCTTCTAAAAGTGTCGCTTCTAATATTTAGAAGCGGACTTTTAGAAGCGACAAGAGGTCGATTCTATAGTCACTTCTAAATGTCATTTAGAAGCGACTTTTTGGCTTTTAGAAACAACTTTTGTCGCTTCTAAAAGCTGTTTTTTGTAGTAGTGGTAATAGCAACCGAAGAAGAATTGACATCGGGGATCAAACCCCGTGAAGATGGAAAACCAACACTTCGACATCCTCCAATTCCTGATGAAAGAAATCCAACAACCAATAAAGGGAAATAAAAAAATGAACAACAATTAATACTGCTAGAGATTATCCGGCTGACGTGTACGAAGAGATCTAAAATCTCGCAGATGACTTGGATTTCATTCATTGAAGGATTTACAAAATGCAAAAGAGGTAGATGATGTCAACGAAGAGTACAACACATTGTTATCTCTCGTGAACAAGTTTATCCAAAAAGAAAACTTTTCACATTTCGCATATCCACTCACCACAAGACCAAACCTGGTTAGTCTAAAAAACTTCTATTCAAACAAATTTTATATACTTACATACGAAAATAACAACTTAATCTTGAACAGGTTGAAGTAGACTCTGATAAGGATAACGAAAATATTGTCGTGAACAACTCCCCCCTACCAATGCCTGATCACCAATGAGTCATAACATGGTTATTGTATAAATTGTTAAACTTAATATTTACGTATATTTACAACATATGCATACTAGAATACTTTTTATTTACAAACTAAAATGAAACAGGTTGATGGACAACCCAATGAGGAGAACAACAGTTTTGTCTAGCACAACGCCGCAACTAGAGACTTTGTCGACCCTAATCCACAAGACGTCCGACGTGCACAAACTAAGCGTAAGTTAAATATAAAATTTCTAAATATATAAGTTTTCTAAACTAAACATGCGATTTGTAATTAAGGATGCACAAGTTGAACAAGAAAAACTGGATGATACAATCAAGTCATATCAATTGATGACGTTGACAAAATCGGTATGCCAAATTTACTTACGTTCGGTAAATAAAATATGTTTGTTTCATTTTTGAATAAGGCAACTATATTTACATATATGTTGTTATATCATTCTGCAGATGAAAATGAGGAAAATGAAGGCTAAAAAGGACAATCCAGATGGTCAAGGACAATCTTCTAAACAGCCAATTGAAAACGTTACACAAGAAGTGGAAGAGCATAACACGGTAATATAGGCAAATAAGTGTTAATAAAGTTATTAAATTTGTGGTTTTAAATAGTTTATAAATCTGATAATGTTTTGAAACGCTACGAATTGGGTCATTTATTCACATTGTAGAGCATGACATCTCTCCGTTGCTGGGGTCTGACAAAGTTGTAAATTACAGCCCGATACGTTAAAACAATTGTCATTTACGTACTTAGCACGTATTGTAAATAAAAATTATTAAAAATATTACAAGATTCATTGAAGAGATTACAAGATGATTGACGTTATATGCTGGATAATGTTGATATCATTACTGCGACACAGGTCCCCCAGATTGGTGACAAAGCTCTATACCCGATAAAGAAGCAACAAGAGTCAGCAAACGTCTCAAAAAGAACGGAGAGGCAGTGCCGGTCAAGCTTGCCATAAACGAGAGACCGAAACGAGTGATAAAAAATACTGGCAATGCTAAAGACACCATACGTCACCATGAAGAAAGTGACCAAACAGGTTGAAAACAATCCTAGCAGCCAACCTAGTTATTCTCTCAACATCGACGATATCTAGACTAAGATAATTACCAAACTTTCATTTTGGTTGAACTTTCGGCTTTCGAGATATGACTTATTTGGTATGTATTTTGGAGTCTACATTTGCTGAACAAACTCTTTTTGTCCTTTGGATTGCTTGTAAATCCAAAGAAATACTAATATCAGTAAAATATTTCATAACATCTTTAGTATTAATTGAAAATATGTACTTAAGCCGAGTAATCACATCAAAATTTGACCTTGAACCCATATACTAACTGTAAATCTGTGTAAATGCTCAAAAATACAAATACTTACCTTGTCTTTACATGTATTTACTAAAACAAGGTGTTATGTTAACAAGCTGCTAATCAGAAACAATGTGTTATTTGCTAAAACAATGTGTTATATACATAAAAGCCAAATGCAAACGGTAAATCTGTGTAAATGCTCAAAAATGATTATACCAATAATGTATTTACTAAAAGAATGTGTTATATTAACGATTTGATAATCATATAATATGGTTTTCATGTGGATATAAATGTTAATCGCAATTTAAAAAAATGGAAAACTGATAATCACTCAATTTAATTAAACCATAAAAAGTTGCTGATGAATACAAGAAATTCTACAAGTTTAAAGATTGATAAAAGAAAATGCAAACAATCACTACTACAAACATTACATTTTAAGACATCGAAATGGTGACTTAAAAAACATTCAAAGTCGTACCAGAAAACGACCTCTAAGTGAGTGACTTAAAAAGTCTATATATTTGAAGACGTTTAAAAAACGTCTTCAATTCCCCTATAAAAATGACTTAAAATCTAAATAAAACGTCTTAAAAAAGTTTCCACGTAGGCAGAAATATGCTGACGTGGATATGTCTTTGAAGACGTTTTTTAGATGTCTCTAAAGAACTTAAAAAAATGACTCTAATTCCTCTAGAAAACGACTTCAAATGGGTCCACGTCAACAATAGATGATGACGTGGAGAAGTGTTTGAAGACGTTTTTTAGATGTCTCTAAAGAACTAAAAAAAACGACTCCAATTCCCGTAGAAAACGACTTCAAATTGGCCCACGTCAGCAGTAGATGATGACGTGGAGAAGTGTTTGAAGACGTTTTTTAGATGTCTCTAAAGAACGAAAAAAAACGACTCCAATTCCTCTAGAAAACGACTTCAAATTGATGCTTTAATTTTACTATTTTTGAGAAATTTAAATAATTATAATCATATATTTAATACCTGGTCAATATTAAAAAAATAACACCACCAAAAAAAAAAATCATTTATAATATTCAAATTCACAATAGCAATCCAAAATGCACAATAACAATTCAAAATGCAACATATCATTTCAAAATGCAAACGTAGTGAAACCAAAAATAACAGCCACAATTTTATATTGAAAAGTAAACAGTAGAAAAAAATTATGTGTCTTCTGCCTTGCAGATTAACAAAAAACAACAGCCACAATGTTATATTCAAAAGAAAATAGTGTAAAAAGAGCCTGCCTTGAGCCTTGCAGATGAACGTTTCCAGTTATGCCAATCAACCTTCGGCCCCATAAACGTTTCCAGCTAGCTGCTTTCATTTTCCTTGCATAACACAAGTAACATTATCTTTTTCGAATTGCCTGATCTCTTGTTGCTGTTTCTCATGTTTCCTGATATAGCCCGAGACTTCGTGTTGCTCCGTGCTTTGATCTTCAACGGAATCTTCAACAATTAACAGAGAATCAGAAACTTGCCCTTCTGTGCGTAAAGGCGAGTCTAGAAACGAATAATAGACGTCTAATGGTGTCTTAGGCACTCTCTCATCGATGTCTTCAACTTCCTGTTTGCAAGCAAAGATAGTAAATGGAATGTAAATTTCTAATCATTTTCAAAGGCTCACTGAGTTTTGATTTACTGTGCTCAATGTTGAAGAGCAATGCACGAAGATATAGCTCTTTGTCATGGTAAGCATGAACAGAATGTTCTGCGTAGATGCTTATACCATAAATGAGGCTCCAGTTCACTGAAAACAATAATCATATTTGAAGATAACCCAGAAAGTAATAGAATGTTCTTGATTAAAGTCTCGATGCAAAAAAACAAAAAGTATTTTGCCGTCAAATATAAATACAAAAAATTTACCTTGAACTGTAATGTGGCGAGCCCAGGAGCCGGTGATTGCTGGTAATTCGCGCCAGTATATGAGCTCGAAGAAGGTCCTAGTTCAGATAAATTCGATGAAACCAAGCCCGATTTTCCAAAGCACAAATCACCTCTTGGCTCAGACAACGATTCTCTGACTTCATGACCGCTTATCCGTTCAAGAAATACTACTTCAGTTTCTTGATCACATGTCTCGCTGGGTGACGTAGAAGGATCTCGATCAATGTTATCAGCTTTTGGCATATTTCGAGAGCGATTCAAAGATCTTGTATATTAACTTCTTGATTTTTTGTCTTTTGAGAGAAGCCTCCTTAGGCAGGAACCAGTTTCTGCTTAACTGGAAATACGTGAACTGGTAAGTTATTCTACGAATGTCATTCGCATAGAGAGTATGTTATAATTGAAAAGCAGTAATGTAAAAACCAAAAAAAATTTTATATATTATTCAGTTATAGTGTGAATGGTAAAAGTTTATAAACAACGTTCTACAAAGTATGATTAAAAGAGAAGTACTGCAGGGTACTGATTCCCACTCTTAAAATCCTAACCGGGGAACTACTGAAAAATAAATAAATATATGAAAATGTAAATTGGAATATATGAAAACTTACAAAATTGGATGACTTTGTGACATTGAAGGGGCATAAGTTAAAAGGGGCTTCTTCCAGAAAGCACTCCACATAATGGAGCAAGAATACACCACAGCCAAAGAAATTCTCCTGCTGTAAATAAGAAATGTCTTCTTCATAAACAGTGAGTAATGATGGTTGGATAACTACATTACAGACACAATGAGAAAAATTGGTCACAATTAGCATCTACTGCTATAATAACAGCTTCTTACTTGAGAACTAAATAGTTAGTTTAAGCAAAAATATAAAACATAGTATCCTTTAGCTTAGTTATCAGGCAAATGTCAAAAGCTACCTCTGGATGAGATTCTTAAGGCCCTTGTGACTTCCTCGGATAGAATCCATGTGCAATATGCACGGTACCTTGGATACACTTTCAGATTCTTCATCTATGATAATGAAACATAAAATGACCGAGAGATAACTATTATTCAAGAAAAAAGATAACAGTGTATCAATATTTATTCTTACCTACTGAATTTGGCACTTCATCGGGATGGCAAATGACAAGCAAACTCCAGTGAAAACTGTAACCATGTTGCATCGGTTAATCGCATAGTAAAAAAATTCAGGCAATACAACACTGAAACCAGTCTTACCTGTAATTTACTGGAATGAATATGTAATCCTTTCTGAAAAGGTCTACTTTTCTTGTCCACTTACTAACACTCTGATAAACAGAAACGCAGACCGACAATATTCCCTGGCTCATAACCCAGCCAACAACAAAAAATAGACAGAATTGAATAATAATAATAATAGTAATAATAATAATAGGCTATGTTTCTCTTTGGAAAAAACTGGATTGAATAGACAAACGTATTTATGGAATAGAGTATTATACAGACGACCATCAAAAATTTTTATTGGCATAATGAAATCTAGTTAATAGAAAGAGTTGCACATCATTTGTCAAATATTATTCCCCTGTTTCAAACAAGTAATGATCTCAGTCACAATCATTCGAACCTCTACCTACGAATCGATACATATATACATACACACGTTATGATATTATTATTCTTTTGAAATTTGTATGTATATATACACACATGTTATACATGCTTGTTTAATGGCTATTTTTATTTTCTTGAAGGGTCATGGCTCATGTTAGCATATGTAATTTACCATATTCAGATATTTGATGGTTAGTATGACTGATTAATCACATATGGGGCCAAACACAGAGTATAAAAAAAAACAACCAGAAACGAAGACCATATATAGTCGTGTACAGAGATATACTAACCGTTAGAATCAGCAAATGTCAGCCAAAGAGAAACACTGTGTTTGCTCGTACTCGACGAACAATGGGAAGGATTGAAAAAAATCGTGAAGGACGGGCACAATGTGAATGCACAAAACGTGGAAAACTGTTTCAGAATAAAAAAAATTAGGTTTCGCTTTTTTTATACTTTATTTTCTGCAACACTAATAAAAAAAATTGAATATATGAGTTTAGAAGGAAAGTAATTAAGTTAATTAAAAAAAGTCCTCAAAATAATCTTCAGAGGAAAAAAAAAAAAGAAACTGATAAATTGATGCTTACGTGGGTATTTAGAAGTTGTTCTTTGTTGTTTTTTCGCTCAGACATTTCGTCGAGCACCTAGAGGATTCCACTGCCTTTGGGTTTCGAAGCACACTTTCCATTCAGCCCTGAATTTTCCACCCCCGGTTTTGCAATTTGATGTCCGTCCGCCAAGATAACAAATCAATCTTCCTTCTTAGTCTATGTCTCTGTACTCAAAATCCTTCGTACTTAACCGTAGCTTACAAATCAATCTTGCCGACTGCTTAATCCTAGTGTGACTGAGGCAATTAGAACCGTACTGTGCCGCCGCAGCCAAGGCCTTTTTAAACTCTCCGTTGGTATAGAAGATGAACCGGTTCGCCCAAATCCGGACCGGAAATTGCCTCGCCGGAATCACCATCGGATGGTGGAAGTGGAACCACAACGCTCACCACATCGCCTGCAACAACCTCTTTGGACAGTCCTTCGCTATGCTCTCCTCTTCGAGAAAAGTCCCCGATCGGAGACAGAAAATCCTTGGCCTCGTCGTGTTGTGGATCTGGTACCCGATCTTGGTGTCAGCGTTGCCGAATTAGAGTGAGAGATTGACGTTCGTGGTGGTGAGCTTCGCGGTGACGGGGATTATTAGAGTGAGAGATTGACGTTCGTGGTGGCATCTCTTCTCTTCCTGTTGAAACTATGGCTGATTATTTGTTTTTTTTTTTTTTTTTTTTTGCTCACAGCAGGATAAATGATAAGAAAGAATGACAAGCAATACGACAGGATAAATGTGCATAGTTGGAAGTTCAGATGCATCTATCATGGTGGAATTATTTTTTTCATTGCCACATGGAATTTATTTGTGTACGTGGAAATAACAAATCGATTTACAGTAATTTGAAAATACAATATTTGAAGAAATTTGTAAAACTATTTCCATATATATTACAAGACGTTTATTAAATGACATAAATGATATGATTTAATTTATTAAGTCGTCTAATAAATAACTTCAAATACATTATTAAGTCATTCTTTAAACGTCTTAAAAATATGTATGTATTTCAAGTCATTTTTTAATTGACTCAAAATATTTTTTATACACCCTTTAAAGACGTTATTTTAATGACTTAAAAGGTTTGTTTGAGACGTTTTTTAAATGACTTGTAAAGCCAAACGAAAATTTAGACTATTAAAGTCGTGCATTTTAGAGAACGTCTTAAATCTCATGTCTTCTAATGTGCTTTATGTAGTAGTGAATATTAAAAGTCAAATGTAAAAAAAAAAGCATCAATAAAAAAAAAACTAAACACATCTTCTTTTATTGTGTCCCTGCTGACTACAATTGCTACATCGTTGACGATATGGGTAAACTTTTTCCGACTTGGACCGAAACTTTTTTTCTCTAGGCCTCCCAGCTGGACGTTTATGGACCGGTAGGGGTATTGTTTCGGCATATAGTGGCAGCTCCCAGACCCCGTCATGGCTAACAGGAACAACATCTTTTGCATACGTTGCATAATAATTTTGTTGAGTGTAATATGTCGGTACTAAGTCAATAGGCCTCAAATTCCTTCGATATAAAGAAGACATCGCATGAGCGCAAGGAAAATCTTCTAATTGCCAAAATTTACAACTGCAATATCTAGTATTGGTATCAATAATTAAACGTCGAGCACCATCAACAACTTCAAACTGGGACTCATTAATAGCGTTTACCTGTATGGCAGTTTTTTTTATTAGTAAATATAATTAATATTTACACTTATTTACAAAAAAGTATGACTTACATACATAGTTCGTGCGGCTTCTTGAGACTCGAAAAACATCTTAAGGCCTGTATTTGTAAGGCTTGATTGCATCTTTGGAATGAGTAACCTCTTCTTGTTGAACCAGTCTTGAATAAGGCTACGAAAAAACAAAACCAACATTGCAACTGGCCAACCTCTAGCTTCTCTCAAAACAACATTTTCAAGCACTCTGAAATATTGGTTGTCATCACGTTAAACCTCTTTGTAGGAAAATGAGTTTGTGACCACAATTCAGGATTTGCTCGAAGCAAATATTTTTTAATTTTCTTATTAGACTAAGAAATTATATTAATAAAGAAATCGAACTCTTTTGGCGTGTAAGCCTTGGCACAACGATAAAACAGAGGCTGTATAAAAGACATTCTAAATTGTGATTTCACACTCCCCCATAAATGTTTGCATGCATATAACGAATTTAGCTTCAGGGAATACATCATGAACATCCTTAGGAATTGACAAATTTCTATCCGAAACAAAACCAAGTCTTCTTTAACACTATAAACATGTCTCAATTGTTCCATGAACCAATTCCAAGATTTTTCATTTTCAGAGTCAGCAATACTGAAAGCTAATGGGAACAAATGATTGTCCCCATCCTGAGCAGTCGCCAAGACTAACGTACCGTGTGATTTTCCTTTGAGAAATGTGTCATCCACCGACATGCCTACAATAGTGGAATCCATGGACCGACGCACCAAGCGCCAAGAAAAAAATTACTTGAATGATTTATCCGCAATGACTTAAGTTATGGAGTATGAATCTGTAATAATTGTAAATATAAGTAAATAAAAATTATACCACTTAGTACAATAAATATTTACAAATATTTCCGTAAATCAATGTGAATAAATGTGTAAATATAAAATAAAATACAAAGGTTCTTCTCTGCAATCAAGTCACCAATAATAATGGGTAAATGATTGTATGATTTTTCGTAATCACCACACACAACTCTTTCCGCGCATCTGCACGTCCCTTCCATTCCTTTTAATAACTAGTATCAATTTTGTAACGAGTCTTCATAATTTCAACAACACTCACTGCTGATATTTTATCTGCCATTAAGCCCCTGAAATCATCTTTAACGCACTTGCTAATCAACGACGACGATGCTTGTTTATGCTTATGAAAATTAGATGATCCATAACAATTATGTTCCTTTACAAATGTCTTTAATTATGACCTACAAATTGGATTTCGAACAAACATAAGCTCTCATCATCCAACAACAACCAACATTCAAACAAACAATACTATATCGTGTTTTGCTAGATCTGTGAGCCCTGAATTCAAAGTTACTGCGACATGCAATCATATTCATAGTAGAAACAAGAACATCCTTTCGCATAAAAACATTGTTGACATTAACATCAAAATTCATGGGGAAGTTTTTCAAATCAAGGTCATAAAAAATAACAGTTTGTAAATCATTTTGATTATTTTCTTCGGCTGACAATGAATTATGACTTTCCAGCCATTGCCATTCAAAAAGCTTAACTGCAACATAACAGGGACTGTAAATATATGTAAATATAAGGGTAAATTTATGTAAAACAGTCTGAGTATTGCAAACATAATAAAAAAATTAAAGAATCACACCTGATTCCATCAAAGAAAACCCAGCCATCGAGTGAAACACTGCAATTTCCAGACGTTTGAATGAAAAAAATGAGCGCTAGAAAAAAAGCTATGAAATACAAATAATATCTTCTCGGTGAATTTTGAAAATAATAACTACCGACATATATGGAAACGAAATAAGGAAACTAATCAATCACACATAATTAATCAATTGCTAAAAAAAGGAATTAAACCTACAGATTTTGTTCAAATTTGAAAAAGTACGAATGAAAAATTTCAAAAATTTAAATAATTCGGCAATAAAACAGGAAAGGACACGAACTGCAAAGTGCAAAAATTTCTGATAGATCCACATCATACTAGTGGCTATTTACCTAATATTTACAAAACGTTGGCTATTTAACAATACCAAACGTTTAGGTTGGCTATTTTATTAATTTATTGTTTAAATATATATATATATATTAAAATATATGTATATATACATATAACTTATCATGATTTTATTTTATAATAATGTTTAATATATTTTATAATTTATATCATAAATTAATTATAGGATTTGAATGCTTGGGTTTTTTTTAATTATATTTTGTAATAGAATTTTTGTCGATATATCCATTGGTAATCGATATATCATCGATATAATTGGTAGTCGGTATTGGAATTGTTATATGATATCTATCGGTGGTCGATATATAAAAAAAATCAGAATTTCGGTATCAATAGATATTTGAATCATTGAGTAAAACAAAAATAAAGCCGCATGTGATGTGCCATAAAATTGGCACATAGCAAATTATAAGGAGAACTCTCATTATCATCTATGTCAAGAATTAGTATTGATTTATATCCCTCCAGCTTAGCTGATTATTTCTATTTTATGGAAATGACGTCACTTAAGGAGAATATATTAGGGGTGGCAATTTCGTGTTCGTGTCGTAACCGTGTCGTGTTTATCGTGTTTTCGAAAAAAATTGTTAGAACCAAATCTGACCATTTATTAATCGTGTTTGAAATATGAACCCAAATCCGACCATTTATTTTTTTACAGATCTATATCCGTTTAAATTAACCCATTAAATAATCGTGTTAAATGGTTAATTTAGTCGTGTTTTAATCGTTTTTAGAAATTTAGACTTAATTAACTATAAAAATTTAAAATATCATAGATTTTCATTGCATTTCTTTTGCACCAACTTTTTTGGTTGATACATACCTCAAAACTTTGTTCCATTGATTCATAATTAATTCTAATCTTGAAAGATGTCAACTTAATATCACTACTATAAATTAACATATTGGATGCGGAAGGGTATTAGGTGCGACATGTCGCACCTAATAGTCGCACCTAAGCGTATATTAGGTGCGGCATGTCGCACCGGATACTCGTCCGGATGTCTAAAAATTTCGCTAATGTTTAGTGTTATTCGGTGCGACAATGTCGCACCTAATATGAAATTTTCGCACCTAATACCTTTAGGTGCGACAAATGTCGCACCTAATATCTTTTGGTGCGACAATGTCGCACCTAATGACTTTTAAAATTAAATTTGTCAGCGAATCCCGCCGAATTTTTTTTGGATCTAGGATTTCATATTGGGTGCGACATTATCGCATCCAATATGATTATTAGGTGCGACAATGTCGCACCCCATAGGTTTAGGGTTTTAAACCCGACTTTTCTCCTTTTTTCACACATTCACTCACTCTCTCTCTCTCTCTCACCGTCTCACAAGGTCTCTCTCTCTCAGCCAGCCCCCGCCGCCGTCCTTCCCCGCTCCGCCGCTACCGGCCCATCTTGGTACGTTCCCATCTCTCTCTCTCTTTCTCTCTCTCTCTCTGTCTCACCGGCCGTCTCTCACCGTCTCACTATGTCTCTCTCTCTCTCTCTCAGCTAGTCCCCGCCGCCGTCCCTCTCCGCTCCGCCGCTGCCGGCCCTCCCTGGTACATCCCCCTCTATCTCTCTCTCTCTCTATGTCTCACCGGCCATCTCTCACTCTGTCTCTCTCTCCCAGCTTGCCCCACCGCCGCCTGGACCAGCCCCCTGCCCGCCCGCCCCACCGCCGCCTGGACCAGCCCCTTGCTCGCCCGCCCCACCGCCGCCTGGACCAGCCCCCCGCCCCGCCCCCTGGATCGATCAGCATCCCCCCCTCTATTTCTGATTTTGTATTTTTTTTAATTTAAAAAACATATTAGGTGCGACATTGTCGCACTTGATATGTCGCACCTAAAGGTATGACTATTAGGTGCGACATGTCGCACCTAATGCCTTTAGCGACGGACTTTTAGGTGCGACTTTGTCGCAGCTAATGTCGCACCTAATAAACTATTAGGTGCGACATATGAGGTATTTGGTGCGACAATCGTCGTTCCGGATGATTTTTTTGCCTAGTGTATTGAATTGCATAATAAAACCATATAAAAAGAACGATTAGAATTATATTCCATTAAGAAAAATCAGAATTATGAGCAATAATAACCAAACATTCAGGGGAAATAAATGATTTCATTTTATACACTAAATATATACAAACGATTACAGTTTCGTCCAAATTTTCATTTTTATTGATCGCAAAATTCCATATGCGTAAGTTGCCTTTTTTTGTTACTATTTTTTTTTTAAATATAATTAATCCCTAATTACGAGATTTAAAATCATCAATAAAAGCCAGTTGTTAATTTCTTTAAATTAACTATAAAACATGAAATTGTTATTAAGAATGAAACGTGGGTTATGAAAAGTCTTAATCAACATTGGCATACACACTAATTGAGTACCTTTATATATAAATGTCAAAACTAATTGAGTAGATTGATTTTATGTGTTTTATTTATTTATTTATGATAATACAACTATATATATATATATGATTCTTATTAATTATGAAGTCAATTGGTTATGGCTCCTTGAATTAGATTAAATTGAATATCGTTCTTTAAAATTAAATAAAATGAATTCTTTTTTAAAGTTATATAACATTTGATGCAATATGAATTGAATTGAAATCCAATAAAATTGAATATGATACGTTATAATGAGATGATAGTTATTGTCAATTGAAATTGTTCGATATGAATTGAATTGAATTGAAATAAAATAAAATTGAATATGATACGTTATTATGAGAATATAGTTATTGTTATTGTCAATTTTAAGCTATGATTTTTCAATATGAATTGAATTGAAATTCAATAAAATTGAATATGATACATTATTATGAAACTATAGTTATTTTTATTGTGAATTGTGATCGTTCGATATGAATTGAATTAAAATTGAAATCAAATAAAATTGAATTTAATATCTTAGTATGAGACTATAGTAATTGTGATTGTTCGATATGAATTTTGATTCTTATTGCTCCCGTTAAGTCAATTGGTATACTATTGACTATATGTTATCATACATGAATTGATATTTATACGAATATACTTTATTTTATTACATCATATTTTCTAATATCAATTTTATGTTTATAATTATAATTTTATTTTTATAGTTATAAATTTATAATTTTACATATATGATACTAATCGTGTTTAAATGGATCGTACGTAATCGTGCTACTACTCGTAATCGTGTTAATTGGATCATATTTGTGCGGGTCGTAATCGTGTTTCGTGTCGACCATTGAATAATCGTGTTAATAGGTATCGTGTTACTGTAATCGTGTCGTTTTGAACCATTATTTAATCGTGTTAGCGTGTTCGATCCAATTAAGAACCGACCCATTTATTGATATCCAATAAATCCGCCTTAAATCGTGTCGTAACCGTTTCGTGTTCGGACCAAATTTTCACGCCTAGAATATATAACGTTGACTTAGACATTTAGTTGAAATTTTTAAAATTTTGTTATTAAAAAAAATAAATTTCACTGGAATTTCACTGAAATTTAAGATTTTTCGCCAGTAGTTCGTCAAAATAAGTGGCATTTGCGGCTGAAGTCACAACTTCAGCCATTCCTTGCATTTGTGTCACTTAAATGCTAAAATTGCATCCGTATCACTTATTTGCATTTGTGTCACGTATAGAAAGTCTAAATTACCCTCTTATAATAAAATCAATCTCTCTCAAACTCCCCGGTCAGATCCGACAAGAAAAAGCTTGCCAACTCTCTTTCCCATTCCTCATCTTCCTCCGCAGCCGCAAAGAAGAGGCTGGTTCCGGCGGAGACCACCGGCGACAGCGACGAGAACGCGGCCGCCCACCGGCGACAGTGACGAGAACGCGAGGCCGTCGGGGCTGTGGTCGACGGCGAGGTTCGGGAGGCAGATCACTACTACAAATGTTGGATTATACAACCCACTTTCTACAACGCTTAACATAAGTGTTGAAGAAACTAGGGATTCTACAACGCTTAACATAAGCGTTGTAGAAACTTAGTGTTTCTACAACGCTTATGACTAAGCGTTGTAGAATCCAGGTGTTTCTACAACGCTTTTAGATAAGCGTTGTAGAATCTAGGTGATTCTACAATGCTTATCTAAAGCGTTGTAGAAGAACTTAAATTTCAGATTTCCCACAACGTTAACAGTATCCGTTGTAGAACCGTCGCCGCGGCACCATGTGATTTTTGCCGCGACGAAACCTTTCTACAACGCAAGATAAAAGCTTTGTAGGAGGATGGACCTCGCCACGGCACGATTTAAACTTCGCCGCGGCGAAGCTTTCTACAACGCTTTTTTAAAGCGTTGTAGAATCCATTCGCCGCGGCGATAGTCATCTCTCGCCGCGGCGAAATAATCTCGCCGCGGCTAGAAATATACTCCGCCGCGGCGAGAAGGATACCGTGGCCAAGCAGTTTTTTATGAAACTGCCTCACCGCGGCGATGAAGGAATCCCGCCGCGGCGAGTTGATCCTACAAAACTGCCTCGCCGCGGCGATGAAGGAATCCCACTGCGGCGAGTTGATCCTACAACGGTTATAAAATCCGTTGTAGGATCATTTCGCCGCGGTGAAGTTTTTAGGTTTTCACTATATAAACCCATTTTCAGTTTTTTTTCTCATTCTCCTCAAAATACAAACGCGAGACAACCATTTCGGCCGAGTCTGACTTGATTTTCTCTTCCAAATTTCCTCGCCACGTCCTCGCCGCCCCGATTTCTCACCGTCGCCTTGTCCTCGCCGCCATTCTTCCTCGCCACGTCATCGCCGCCCAACTCTCTCGTGCCTCTCTCTCTCTCGCCGCCTCTCACTCTCTCTTTAACATAGTAAGGTATGATTTTCTAAGTTTTTAAGGTGGTTATTGATTTAATTTCGTGTTGTTGATATGGATTTCATGTTTTTGAATATGGATTTCATGTTAATTTCCCGAGTTGCATGTTGTGGTTATTGATTTAACAAAATTAGGGTTATTGATTTAAGGTGGTTATTGATTTAACAAAATTAGGGTTTTTTTATTTTATTATGAATGAATTTGAGTTAGAATGAATTTGAGTTAGAATTTGTGTTAGAATGAATTTGAGTTAGAATTTGTGTTAGAATGAATTTGAGTTAGAATTTGTGTTAGAATAGAATTGTTTATGAATTTGATATTGTTATGTTTAAATGAAGTTGGAATTGATATAGAATTTGTGATTGTTGTGACATTGTTAGTATTTAAAATGGTTATGTTGATTGTAGATGTCGAGATTGAATTTTTTATGATTATGCCTTGTGAAGGTGAAAAATGGTTCGAACAAAAAATCAGGCGGGCGCTACGGCTCCGAGCTCTTCCAAAGGTCCTAGTAAAAGTAAAGGTAAGCGAGCTCGTCAACCGTCCCCTGAAGCGGATTATAACACAAGTATCTTCACTAGCAAGGCCGCGGAGGATCGTTACGACAAAATCTCGTCGTGCAGTGTGATCCCTGAGCGGGGATTCAATGTGAGCTCTAACACCGATATAGGAGTGTCAATCCGCAACAGTATTCAAGGTCATGACTGGGTGAAGTATTGTGCCGTTCCCGAGTTCGAGGCGAACTTAAACTTCGTGTACGAATTCTACGCAAACTTACCAGATCACAATGGAGATGTTGTGACGGTCCGAGGTAGACCGGTCAATGTGAGCGTCGAAGCGATCAACGATTTGTTTGGGACCCCAGATGTGCCTTTCGAGAATGAAGGCTATCGGGAATGGTTGAGAACTTGCAGCCACGAGGAGATGACGAGGTTACTGTGCATTCCAGGAGATGATTGGGTCCTTGAAAAAAGGAAAAAGGGTACTCAAGCGTGACCAACTCACCAGGATTGCTAAAGCTTGGATTTACTTTGTTTGCGCTCGCCTCTTTCCGATCAAGCACTTCACCACTCTTGACGAGGGTCGTATCCAGGTGTTGTTCTGCATCATAAAAGGTCATTCTATCAACGTCGGTTGATTCATCTACAATTGGATAAAGAGTCTAGACTATACTAATGAACGACACGGTTTGCCATATCCGTCGATCATTACCGGCCTTTGTACAAACGCGGGGGTAGGACGCTCGAAAAGGGATACGATCAAGGGTCCTATGGGGCCTATTACGAATAACATCATCGATCGCTACAAGATTAGGGAGGAACCACAAGCGGAGGAAGATGAGGAAGAGGAGGAAGAAGAGGGACCACCAGTCAACGAGCCTCGATTGTTCTTACCAGCACCTCGGGTAGTCGACTCCGCCACCATCGACTACATAGCTCAATGCTCCAACTATCTCGTCGGCGGGTTCCAACACACGCAACAGTACATGCACCAACAAGCGGAGTATGACGCCTCTCACATCAACCAACTGAACGATCTCTACTCTCGGTGGGACATCAACCAAGAGAACCATGTGTTATTTCCTCCATATCCTTAATACTCCGACTATCTGTACCCACCACCACAATGGCCACCGCATATGGCACATCCTCAATATCCGGCGCACTCACCACCACCACCACCACCACCGAAAAAACTTTAAATTTTAAATTTAAGACTCGCTTGTTTTGTTTATGCTTCATTTTAAATTTAAATTAAGACTAGCATGGTTTGTTTATGTTTATGGTTATGTTTATGTTTATGTTTAAGACTCGTGTTTTAGTTCATGTGTGTTTGAGACTTGATTAATATTTAAAGATTGTGAAATCTGAATGTGTGATGGTTTTTTATTTGAATGATAATTTTCTTGTTGAAAATCAGGTTTAAAATGGGAAAGAAAGTGAAAATATGTAGGCTGAGGTGATTATATTCTAATCTCGCCGCGGCGATTTACTAAACTCGCCGCGGCGTAGAATCGAGGCGAGGTGGAGGTGGGGCGGGGGCGAGGTGGAGGCGGGGCAGGGGCGAGGTGGAGGCGAGGCTGGGCAATGTGGAGGCGGGGCAGGGGCGAGGTGGAGGCGGGGCTGGGCGATGTGGAGGCGGGGCAAGGGCGAGGTGGAGGCGAGGTGGAGCGGGGCAAGTAAACATCGCCGCGGTGAGAAACTTACCGAGAGCATGCATATTTGAAAACATAGGCTCGCCGCGGCGACATAATTTTCTCGCCGTGGCAAGTTTATCTCGCCGCAACGAAATTGTTAGATAATTCTTCGAAATTGAAGACGTCGAGACTTGAATCACGCATAGGAAAACTTTCCTTATAGTATTTCGAGTACCCCCAAAGTGTCTTAAAGTTTCTGTACAAGAATACCGCAGCATACGACAAGCCTAGTTCGGACTGCACCAAGATAGAGTGAAAATCCGAAAATAAGCAAAGACGATGTTTCTGGATAAGTGTTTTAGGAAGAGAGAAAGTTGGTTCGAAAACCTGTATTGATTACTGAATCCGAAGTCGGATTATATAAGCAATCATACCTGTTCGCGAAGATGTTCGATGAACAGACGCACTGTTTCGGTCGAACTACGGTTATAGTCGCAAACGACACGACCGTTGGCCAAACGATCGTTCGTTTCGAAGCGACGTGACCGTTAGTTCAAACGGTAACAAAAAATAACTACTAAATGAGGAGGCGCGACCATTGGCGAGAATCGCCGCAAGAATCCCGCGGACCGTGCCGTTTCGCCTGGAGGTCGAACTCGCCTGGAGGTCGAGCTCATCTGGGGGGTCGAACTGGAATGACTTCGTCACTTCGTCCAGTCGACCTAGTCACTTCGTCCAAGCGACCTAGTCACTTCGTCCAATCCAGATCGTCACTTTCTCATTCACCTTAGTATTTGTTTCATGTGGGACTCTTTCCCACACACAAACTCACTTTCTCAATCAACAACACACTATTTTGTCTTTTAGTGAACAAATTAAATTGAGCTAATTAAAACACCTATTTAATGTTACTCAATTTCCAACAATCCCCCACTTGTTCAGAAAAGTCAAAATAGAATCCATAAAAGAAACAAAGAGTGTTAGTACAGATAAGTATCTTTCGATTTGAACTTGTCCTTAGTATAAGCAACACAAGACTTTATCGGAAATTAGGTAGCTAGGCTTTGAACCTATTTTCCTTGTGATAAAATCGGTGTTACTCAACACACACCCTTTAGTGTTCTTTGCCTATATCACACGCTTAGCACCGTTAATGGCCATGTGCTCATCCTGTCTCGTGAATTTTTCATGAGAGAAACTCCAACTCTCACTTTGGGACGGCACCATCCCAAAATTCACATAGGTGAAGTTCTTACAGTATCTCTGTTACGTATAGATACTTGTCCTCAAGACTGAACTTCATTAAGAGTTAAGAAACTCAACCTCCCGATTGTAACAATCAACATTATTTTATAATGTTACGAATATCCAATTCAATGACTTGTTCATACCCATTGAACCTATGGTTAGTCATTTCCTAACCTTAGGTTGGGTTGCCATCATTGTCAGATCACTACTCAAGGATTTTAAGACTCATACCTCTCGAGGTCGATTTCACCAAATCTCTTGCAAGAGGTTTAGTGAGCGGATCAGCAATATTAAAGCTTGATCTCACATATGTGAGCGAAATGATTCCATCTTTGATCAATTTCCTCACATAGTCATGTCTAAGACTAATATGTCTAGACTTTCCATTATACACTTCACTGTATGCTCTAGCTAAAGTTGATTGACTATCACAATGTATCGACACGGTTGATATATTGTCTATAGCCAATGGAACTTCTAAAAGAAGATCCCTCAACCATTCAGCCTCTTGACCTGCGGAAACAAGAGCCACGAACTCTGATTCCATGGTCGAATGAGTGATACAAGTTTGTTTCTTTGATTTCCAAGAAACTGCCCCACCGGCAAGTGTAAACACCCATCCCGTCGTAGATTTGTTATCTCCGACACTCGATATCCAACTTGCGTCAGTATATCCTTCTAGTACGACAGGAAACTGACCGTATTGAAGTCCAAGATTTTTGGTTTTCAAAAGAAATCCAAAAATTCTCCCAATGGCCTTCCAATGCTCGGTACTTGGAGTGCTAGTAAATCTACTCATTTTACTAACGGCGAATGCTATGTCTGGTCGAGTACATTGCATCAAGTACATAAGACAACCAACAACACTAGCATATTCCAATTGAGCCACAGCCCTTCCATCATTCTTTTCAAGTTTTACACTTGGATCAAATGGGGTGTTCACCTCTTTGAACTTTAAATGTTTGAACTTATCAAGCACTTTTTCAACATAGTGTGATTGACTAAGTTCATAACCCCCACTGGTTCTACGAACCTTGATACCCAAAATAGTATCAACTTGTCTAAGATCTTTCATTTTGAAAGTGGAAGATAGAAACCTCTTCGTTTCTAATATTCCTTTCATCTCATTGCTAATGATCAACATATCATCAACATAGAGACAAAGAAAGATCACAAGGTTACCACGCACCTTTGTGTACAAAAACTTGTCACAAAAGTTAGGAACAAATCCATTCGAAAGTATGACTGAGTCAAACTTTTGATGCCATTGTTTGGGTGCTTGTTTTAATCCATATAAGGATTTAACAAGTTTGCAAATCTTTTGTTCATTACCCGGAAGCACATAACCTTCCGGCTGCTCCATGTAAATCTCCTCATCGAGATCTCCATTTAAGAATGCCGTCTTGACATCTATTTGATGAACATTGAGGTTATACAAAGAAGCCAAGGCAAACAACACTCTAATTGTTGTTGTCCTCGCTACCGGTGCATATGTGTCAAAATAATCAATTCCTTCCCGTTGTCGAAATCCTTTGGCTACTAATCTAGCCTTGTAAGTGTTAAGAGTACCATCACTATGGTACTTCTTTCGGAACACCCATTTACACCCAATAGGTCTCGACCCTTTGGGTAGGTCGACAATCTCCCAAGTATGGTTTGACATAATAGAATCCATTTCATCTTGGATAGCATCCTTCCAAAAGGCGGAGTCACGAGAAGCTATAGCTTCATTATAAGTCTTAGGATCATCTTCAATAAGAAGAATAATAGGAATTTTCAGAGTAAAACTCTCTCTATTTCCTTCTACCAGGTAAAAAGAAATGTGGCGAGAATCTAAATCCTTAGTCTTACAGACTCTTTTGCTTCTCCGAAGTTCAGGTTGTTCTACAACTACCCTAGAAGAAATTTCCTCTCGAGGTGTCGAGCCTGCCTGGAGGTCGAGCTCGCCTTGAGTTTGAGCTCGCCTTGAGGTCGAGCTTGCCTGGAGGTCGAGCTCGCATGGGATTCGAGCTCGCCTTGAGGTCGAGCCTGCCTGGAGGTCGAGCTCGCCTAGTCGAGGTTCTTCATTAGTGGAATTTTGAGATTCTTTTTCTTTCGAGTTAAGATTCTCAAAGAATTCCACATCTCGGGATTCTACTATGACATTAGAGTCTAAGTTTAGAAGTCTATATGCCTTGCTATTCGTAGCATAGCCAACAAAATCACTTCGTATCCCTCGAGGACCCAACTTGGTCCTTTTAGGATCCATGTTTTTGTAGTAGGCTAGATACCCCCACACTTTGAAATACCCAATATTCGGTTTTCGCCCTTTCCATACCTCGTACGGAGATATTTGGGTTTTCTTTAAAGGAATATAGTTTAAAATATGACATGCGGAAAGTAAAGCTTCACCCCATAAACTAAAATGTAATTCAGAATGCATTAACATGGCATTTATCATCTCTTGAAGTGTCCTATTTTTACGTTCGGCTAAACCGTTTTGTTGTGGTGTTCTAGGTGCGGAACATTCATGAACAATACCATTTTCTTCACAAAATGCATTAAAATCACTAGGAAAATATTCACCGCCCCTATCACTTCTAAGGACTTTAATATTAATACCTAATTGATTTTCTACTTCGGCCTTATACACCTTGAAAGCATTAAAAGCATCATCTTTATGCTTCAATAAATACACATATGTAAATCTAGAGCAATCATCAATAAAGGTAATAAAATACCTATTTCCCCCACGGGTTAACATGCCATTAAATTGACATATATCAGAGTGTATAAGATCTAACAACTTAGAATTTCTCTCTACACTATAAAACGGTTTCTTTATCATTTTAGATTTAACACATATTTCACATTTATCTAATTTATCGGATTTGCACGAAATTAAACCACATTTAATTAACCTCTTCATAGTGCTAAAGCCAATATGTGCTAATCTACTATGCCATAAAGAAACAGAATCAAGCATATAAGCAGAAGGAGAAATTTCATTAACAACATTGTCAATAATACAAAGTTTGACCATCCCTTCACTGGAATAGCCTTTGCCAACAAATACACCATTACGGGTCAAGATAAGCTTGCCCGACTCAAACACAGATTTGATCCCCGGTTTGCCAGGAGATCACCACTACCTAGGTTCCTACACATTTCCGGAACATGGAGAACATTGGTCAAAGTGACCGTCTTTCCGGAGGTGAAGTTGAGATCCACGTTTCCAATGCCGACAACTTGAGAGCGATGCTCGTTTCTCATCTGAACCGCTTGTCCATCATTGACTTCATAATAGGTTCATAGGCGACGTGAACGGTAGCACAAGTGTCGTACCACTACCCTTGAACCTTGCCGTTGACCGCCATGAGTTCGCTCAACGTAGCGACTATGTTAGTATCGGTCATAGTGGCGTCGACCTCTTTCTCTTCCGTCTTGCGGTGTCGACAATCTCGAGCATAGTGATCGGGTTTGCTACACACATAGCAACCCCCTTTGGACCCCTTGGACCCGGACTTGTTTCCGGACTTGGATTTGCCGGAATGCTTGAATTTCTTCGAGTCCTTCTTGGAACCCAAAATTCCTTCCTTGTCATTCCTCTTCCTCTTGCCATTAGCGCTCACCGCATTGGCCTTGTAAGTACCGCCATCCGTCATCTTCTCTCTCATCCTCGATTCCTCCTCGATTCGAAGATGTTTCTGGATTTGTTCCAAAGAGAAGTCCTCGGTGTTGTGAAGAAGTTTCTTCCGATAGCCTTTCCATGAATTGGGCAACTTCGCAATAATCGCACCAACTTGGAAAGACTCCGGAACATCTATCTTCACAGTCCTTAATTTGTTGACTATAACTTGCAATTCATGAACTTGAGCAAGTATAGGCTTGTCATCAAACATCTTGAAATCAAAGTAACTCGAGACAAGGAACTTTTTGGTACCTTCTTCTTCCGCCTTGAACTTGTACTCGAGAGCCTTCCATATCTCGACCGCCGATGGATTGTCGGTGTAGAGATCGTAGAGTCGATCTGACAATGTGTTCAGAATGTGACCTCGGCACAGCAGCTCGTCCTCTTGACGCTTCTTCCGGTCCGCCTTGAGTTCGTCATCATCATTGTCCGTTGGCTCCGGGATGGGCTCCAACGTCGGGTCGAGCACGTAGAAGATCTTCATGGCGGTGAGGAAGAAATGCATCTTGTCCTGCCAGCGGGTGAAATTGGTGCCGTCGAAGCGGTCCAACTTGACGAAGTCCTGGTTCATCACTTTCAGACTCGAAACAGACGCCTCGGTAGCCATAGCACAAGATACTATAAGATTGTTAGATAATTCTTCGAAATTGAAGACTTCGAGGCTTGAATCACGCATAGGAACACTTTCCTTATAGTATTTCGAGTACCCCCAAAGTGTCTTAAGCTTTCTGTACAAGAATACCGCAGGATACGACAAGTCTAGTTCGGACTGCACCAAGACAGAGTGAAAATCCGAAAATAAGCAAAGACGATGTTTCTGGATAAGTGTTTTAGGAAGAGAGAAAGTTGGCTCGAAAACCTGTATTGATTACTGAATCCGAAGTCGGATTATATAAGCAATCGTACCTGTTCACGAAGATGCTCGATGAACAGACGCACTGTCTCGGTCAAACTACGGTTATAGTCGCAAACGACACGACCGTTGGCCAAACCATCATTCGTTTCGAAGCGACGTGACCGTTAGTTCGAACGGTAACAAAAAATAACTACTAAATGAGGAGGCGCGACCGTTGGCGAGAATCGCCGCAAGAATCCCGCGGACTGTGCCGTTTCGCCTGGAGGTCGAGCTCACCTGGGGGGTCGAACTGGAATGACTTCGTCACTTCGTCCAGTCGACCTAGTCACTTCGTCCAAGCGACCTAGTCACTTCGTCCAATCCAGATCATCACTTTCTCATTCACTTTAGTATTTATTCCATGTGGGACTCTTTCCCACACACAAACTCACTTTCTCAATCAACAACACACTATTTTGTCTTTTAGTGAACAAATTAAATTGAGCTAATTAAAACACCTATTTAATGTTACTCAATTTCCAACAGAAATTACATAATCGCCGCGGCGAGAGGTCCTACAACGCTTTTTAAGCGTTGTAGAAACTTCTCACCACGGCGGACAACATACATAGCCGCGGCAAGAGTCTAGAAATGATATTTTAAATTTAAACACTATAGAAATATTGTCCATAAGTGAATAACATAAAATCCAAAATGAAAATACATTGTTAACTATTCTAAATCAAACAAAAATAGGATCTATATCCTTACGAAGTAGATGAGAAACATCGTCATCATCAAAATCATCCATCTCTTGATCAATAGGAGGTAATCCCGATGTGAACGGTGGAATGCTAGACATGTCTTCGTCTTCTTCATCATTACCATTTCTCGCTTTCATATGAACTACTAACGATAACTCTGGATTGGCTGGATCCGAAACATAAAACACTTGAATTGCTTGCGAAGCCAAAATAAATGAATCATTCTCGTAGCCAATCCGTCTAAAGTCGACAACTGTAACTCCGTCATTATCAACTTTAACATGATTATTATCTGCCCATTTGCACTTGAATAAAGCGACTCGCAACCCGCAATAATCAAGTTCCCAAATGTCTTCAATGTATCCATAATAGTTCATAAAAGCATGTTTTGGATTCTTATCTTTGGCCGACGAAACATGTAATGCTTCGGCAAACAATGTAACACCACTATTTTGAACGGGATGCTTGTTGTCTCTCTCTCTTGTGTAAAATGTAAAACAATTAATAGACCAAGCAGTGTACCTTGTAACCATTGAGGAAGGCCCGCTAGATAGTTTACTCAATGTAGATGAATGTCCTGCCTCTTTAAATAATCGTTTTCCAAGCCAGTTCTGAAACAAACTGTTGTGCTCTTCTTGTAACCATTTTTCATTTATGCCTTTCTTTGGATTATTCACTCTCAACTCATTCAAATGAATATCCACAAATGGCGTGACCTCAGAAACGTTGTGTAGCACATGGAGACCGGCTTGCTCCCATTCTTTTCGGTTGACACTCGAATAGGTACCTATAAATAAAAACATACTTAAACAAGAACGCTCATAATTTAAAGTAACAAATAAAGTGTCAAAAACATACATGTAGGTAGAGCTTTTGAATCAAAATTGGTGTTTTTGGGTACCCCAATTTCATCTGCTTTAGCTAAATACTCAGAACAAAACTCAACCGACTCTTCTGCTATGTAATTTTCAACTATGCTTCCTTCGGGCCTATTGTAGTTCTTCACGTATCTTTTCAACACTTTCATGTAACGTTCAATTTGAAACATCCACCGTAAAAATACGGGCCCGCATAATTTCATTTCACGTACCAAGTGGACGGTTAAATGAACCATGATGTCGAAAAACGAAGGTGGAAAGAACTTTTCGAGCAAGCAGAGAGTTTTCACCAATTCTGACTGTATTAAATCTAGGCGAGTAGGATCGATGACCTTCGAGCAAATTGAGTTAAAGAATACACATATCTTTGATATTGCGAATCTCACATCTTTTGCACGATTCCTCGCAAAGCAAGAGGCAACATTTGTTGTAGCAGTACATGACAGTCGTGAGTCTTCATTCCAATAAGTCTCAAATCTTTCAAAGACACGAACCTCTTATAGTTTGATGAATGACCATCGGGGACTTTAATAGAAGCAAACCAGGTACACAACTTCGTCTTCTCCTTTCGATCTAGAGTGTACTTTGCCGGTGGCAATTTTATTTTTTTTCCACCCCCTCTTGGGGATGCAAAATGCTTCTTATATTCATCTCTTTGAGATCCATTCGAGATTTTAATCCGTCTTTCGATTTATTTGGATCGTCAAGAAGCGTACCGATAAACGATTCACACACATTTTTCTCGATGTGCATAACATCCAGACAATGTCGAACGTAGTGTGACTTCCAATAAGGAAGGTCGTAGAAAATCGATTTCTTCTTCCAAGGATTCTCTTTGAAGGATTCTTTAGTACTAGCACTCCGCTTTCTTTTCCCAAGCACTTCATTGACGTTTTTAACCATCTCATAGACATCTTCACCAGACAAAATTCTAGGAGGCGGTCGTTCTTCTGTATTTCCATCAAATGCCTGTTTCAACCTTCTATATGAGTGATCTCTTGGTAAAAATCTTCTATGACCAAGAAAAATTGTCTTCTTACCATGCTTCAACCTGATGGAAGATGTGTCTTTCATGCAAATCGGACAACCAATCGAGCATTTCACAGAGTATCCTGACAAGTTTCCATAGGCAGGAAAGTCGTTAATAGTCCACATTAACATTGCCCTTAAGTTGAACGAATCTCCACAGTAAACGTCTTTGACTTCTATCCCTTTCTCCCATAACATCTTCAAATCATCGACCAACGGTACCAAATAAACATCGATATCATTTCCTGGTTGATTCGATCCTGAAATCAGAAGCGTTAACATCAAGAACTTTCTCTCCATACATAGCTTTGGAGGGAGATTGTAGTTCACGAGTATAACCGGCCAAAAACTATATTTACTGCTCATCATGCTGAACGGGTTCATACCATCAGACACTAGACCAAGGCGCAAATTTCGAGTATTAACACTGAAATCCGTATACTTTAAATCGAAGGATTTCCATTGTGAAGCATCAGCAGGACGTCTCAACATACCATCATCGATACGCTTTTTGGAGTGCCAAACCATGTTCTTCGCATGTTTGACACTATAAAACATTCGACGGAAGCGCGGCATTGGAGGAATGTACCATAATGACTGAAATATATTTAAAGAAAATCAATAATTAATAATGAATATGAGCTACATGTATTTCTTAATCAAATAATGAAAATGTACGTACCTTGACTGAAACTCCTTTAACCCCATTACATGGAATTTTACCCTTCTTTCACCTTGACTCTTTGCACGTCGGACATTCATTTAGATCTTCATACTCATGTCTATATAAAACACAATCATTTGGGCACGCATGAAATTTCTCGTACTTCATGCCTAATGTGCCCAAAGTCTTCTTCGCTTCATACATACTTAAAAGAACTTTATTATCTTCCGGAAATGCTTCTTTTAGTGTTTTCAACAATAGAGTAAAACCAGTGTTTGTCCAACCGCCTGACGCCTTTAAATGAAATAATGTAACTAGAAACGACAACTTCGAAAAGCTTGTACACCCTTCATATAATGGTGTCTCCGCATCATTCATCATGGACTCAAACAATTCCGGTCGCTCAACAAAATCATCCTCCAAATCGTTCATCATTCCGCACATATCATCAATATCATCTTCAACATCATTGTCATCCTCGTTTACCGTAGAACAAAAAACCTCACCATGGTAGTACCATCTTTGATACGAGGTCATTATTCCATATACAAATAAATGGGTCCGAACGACATCAATTGAAAAATGTCTATGATTTCCACATTGAATACAAGGACAATGCATAGATTTCACATCTACCATGTTCTCTCTAGCAAAATCACAAAACTCATCTACACCTTTACGATATATCTCGTTTAATCTATTCTCCCACATCCACTTTCTCATCTTCATAGAAAACCCTAATTATATATAAAAAAAATAACTCATTCTAATTAGTAAACTATCAAGAGAACAACATTTGGAGCAAATTAAAGAAGAACTTACTAGATTTGGATGTGTAGATGAGACTTGTAAATGAGAACGCAGTAGAATGAGTCGAAATGGTGCTGGAAATATTTTTCGAGAGGTTATGAGAGTTCTAAGTGAAAAAAAGAGAAATGAGAATATATATCATCAGCCTCGTGTTTCTCGCTGCGGCGCAAATATGACTTTGCCGCGGCGACAACTTTCTACAACGGTTATCATAAGCGTTGTAGAAACAACTCGCCGCGGCGGACATTACACGTCGCCGCGACGACATCCAACCAGTTAATTCCCGCCGCGGTGATGTACAAACGTTGCCGTGGCGATGTTTATTCGCCGCGGCGAGAAATACATTTCGCCGCGGTGCAAAACTTACCGAGAGGATGCTTATTTGAGATTATGTTCTCGTCGCGGCACTGTACACACTTTTCCGCGGCGGGGTATATTCGCCGCAGCGGGAAATACATTTCGCCGCGGCGCCAAACTTACCGAGAGGATGCATATTTGAAATTCTGTTCTCGCCGCGGCTAGGAATATTTCTCGCTGCGGCGTAACTTTTCTGGGTTTGTCTCGCCGCGGCGTACTATACACGTCGCCGCGGCGAGACTTCTACAACGCTTATTATAAGCGTTGTAGAAACAACTCGCCGCGGCGGGAATTAAACGTCGCCGCGGCGAGGACGTTTAGGTTTAGGAGTCTCAACTCGCCGCGGCTAGGAATTTTTCTCGCCGCAGCCTTACTTTTCTGGGTTTGTCTCGCCGCGGCGTACTTTACACGTCGCCGCGGCGAGACTTCTACAACGCTTATTATAAGCGTTGTAGAAACAACTCGCCGCGGCGGAAAGTATACGTCGCCGCGGCGAGGGTTCTACAACGCTTATAATAAGCGTTGTAGAAGCCTTTTAAAACCAAAAAATTTCATTTTTTTAAACTTCCCGCTTATTTTTCAGACTTAAGCGTTTTTTTCCCATCTTTTTCATTCATTCATTCTCTTCTACTTCTCCATTCTTCTTCTTCTCTCCCCGCCCCTCTCTCTCACCTTCTCTTTCTCGCCGTCCTTCTCTCTCCGCCCCTCTCTCTCTTCTCGCCGCCCCTCTCTCTCCGGCCCTCACCCTCTCTTCTCGCCGCCCCTCTCTCTCCGGCCCTCACCCTCTCTTTTCCCCACCCATCTCTCTCCGGTCCTCACCCTCACTCCTCATAGCCTCCGCCTTGACCCCGCCCAGCCTCCACCTCACCATGACCCCGCCTCGCCTCCACCTCGCCCTTGCCCCGCCTCCACATCGCCCAGCCCTGCCTCCACCTCGCCCCTGCCCCGCCTCCACATCGCCCAACCCCGCCTCCACCTCGCCCCTGCCCCGCCTCCACCTCGCCCCCGCCCCGCTCCACCTCGCCTCTCGCTCGCCACATCCTCGCCTCGACCGGGTATGTTATTTCCCAACTTTTTTTTAATTTAATTTGATTTATGTTATTATTTAGTTTGAATTTGGTATTTATTTGAAGTTAGGAAGAATTTGTATTGGATTTTAGTATATTGGATTTGAATTCGTTGTATTTGAGTTTGATATTGATTTAAAGTTGTATTTGAGTTGGAATCGGATTGGATTTGAGTTAGAAATTGAGATTATGTTTTGAATTTTGTATATTAGATTCCATGTCGTCCACTACTACTACTTCTAGCAGTAGTGGTAAAAGAAAAATTAGAAGACAACTAGCGCTTAACTCCGATGAACAAGGAAAACGAAGAAACACTCTTATGGGTCGGGTTAATAAGGCTAAAACACTTGGTAAAAAAATCCCGGTATAATTTGATGATAAAGGGCAACCAATGGGTAAAGAGGGTGATGAGTTGTCGAGTTTCTTTGGCGTGTTAGCAAGAGAACACGTTCCACTTTCGATGCGTGATTGGAGATGTAAAGACAACGCCCAAATTAAAGAACGGATTTGGAACGAAATGCAAGAAGGATTTACGATTCCTATCGAACAAAAACACGATTGCCTTATGAGAGTCAGAGAAGCGGCAAGGTTATTTCGTCATGAGATATACAACGATCTACTCAAAGACATAATCAACGAACCAATCGTCTTAAAGAGACCGGCTTGTATTTTGAAATTCTATACAAGTATCACCGAAGAAGATTGGATAGCATTTGTTGAGTATAGACGAACCGAAATGTTCAAACAAACATCGGAACATGGGAAATCAAATATCGGAAAAAGTGTGTACAAATCTCGAACGGGCCGAAATGGATATCGAAAGCTTGATCAAGAAAAGGTTAGATTCATTTTTTTCTTTTAGCTATTCCAAATGTTGCAACTATTTTTTAATTTATTATAAAATTACTTCTTACTAGCATGACGAAACGGGGGAATGGCCTACGAAAGAGGAACTTTGGATTGACTCGCGAATGAAAGACGTAGATAACTACAAGGATGAGAAAGACAAATTGATGAGAGAAAAAATCGTAAGTTCTTTACCTTTGTTATAACAATTAACCTTGTAATTTTATTTTCAATAATTTTATGTGTAGAAAACGTTATCACAACAAGCTTCGCAAGGGACATGGTTGCCGGAATCGGAAAAGAGCGTTTTGCAAGAAGCTTTGGGAACGTCGCGAGTTTGCGGTCAATCCAAACACACGTCGCGTTTTAAGTACTTTGTTCCTCCAACGCCCAATGAAGATGCGTCGGGAAATGAACGAGTTAAAGTCTTTGGTGATGAAGGCTTCGGTGGAAATGGTAGCATTAATGTCGGAGATGCTAATGTCGAGTCGCCTAGTGTCGAGCTGTGGAAGAGAATCTCAACGCGAAGGTTGTTGATGATAAAGAGATGGCAAATGTTGAAGAACACGTCAATGAAGCGGTCTCTTTAGGTATGTTTAATTTTTTTTATCTATTTATTAATAAAGATAAATGTTTTGGTATTAAGTTATTGATAATATTCTTGATTCGCTTAGAACACGACGATGTTGATGATCGTCCGAAGATCGATCCTATTGTTGTGGAAAAACCCAATAGTGTTCGTGCTAGTTGCTCATTGAATCCAACCACCCCGGTGACACCGACTTCGGATGAAAGCCTCGAGTGTCTTCTTTTCATAGATGATGTTGTGAAAGGAGGCATGATTCATGTTGCAAATGGGCGAGCATACGTAAATGGGAGCGTCGTTCACTCTTTACCTTTGGAGGAAGGAAATGTACGTGTGACCGTTTTGGGGGTTTTGATTAAAAAAGAAAAATTTCCAATTCCCACCGAAGAAGCTCAAACCATTGAAGATGCAATAGGAGGATTTGTCTCGTGGCCGAAGAGATTGATCGAAATGGACACTGGAATAGAGAGTCGCGGTCTGGTTGTCAAACAACTCTCAAAGCTCGGTTTTGAGAGTGAACCTAGCATCGATGATACTAAGAAGATTCCGTACAAGGTGATTAATCCAAAGTTTCGATTGCTCGCTCAACATGCCAACAAAGTAATGTTACCGGAAGGGGATGTGATTATGGTCAATGTTAGTCCAAGTATCGCGGCTATCCCGATTCCGGTGTCATTTGAAGATGTTTCCGACTTTTTGCAATACTTGGAAATTGGCGCGGGGAGCATAACGGTCTATATGGAGTAAGTGTTTTCTTTGTATGCGTTTTTAATATAAATATTCAATATTTAGTGTTTTGATCAATCAAATACTTGTTTGTCATAGCTATCTACGCTCGAGGCTAGAAAAGACGAAGAAGTGTCGAGACTATTGTTTTATAAATCCGGGCTTAAGTTCGTATATCGAAAACAACGACGAGGACGCTTATTTGTCAAAACGAGTCAAGGACGTTGGAAACATGGTACGAAAATGCAAATTTGGTGAACTAACTTTGATTTCGTACAATAAAGGTGCGCATTGGATGCTCGTTGTCATCGACCCTTGGAGAGATAGTGCTATGTTCTTCGACCCGTTAAGAAATAAAATTCCAATCGATTTAACTCGATTGATAAAAAGGTAATATTTTGATTTTTTTAACTATTTTTATTATAAATCATTGTAGAGGTTTTTTCTCTTATGATTTCCGTGTTATAGGGTTTTTGTGGATTTCAAGCTCGAACACCAAAACGCCCATAATAACGGACATTCAACGTACATCAAGGCTTGGAACGCTCCGAGACAAACCGGAAACACAGAATGCGGGTATTTTGTTATTTCTTATATGCGCGATATAGTCGTAGGAGGTGTAGGAAAATTAGAAAGTAAGAAAAACTATACAAAAGAGGATTTAGAGAGAGTTAGGGAAGAATGGGTAACTTATGTACAAACATTTATTAATTGTGATGATTAGTTAGTTTTTATATTCAATTTTGGATTGGTTTTAGATGTAAATATTTTTTTTGAATGTTTTGAAGATGTATATATTATTTTTTGGATTGAAGGTTATTTTCAGGTGCCATATTTTTTACACCGGGTTTAGTACGTGTAAAAAATGATTTCAGGTTCAAAATGAAGCCTTCGCCGCGGCGTATAACGTTTGCCGTGGCGAAAAATAAGAGTCGCCGCGGCAAAAAAGATACCGAGAGCACATTATTCATACATCAAAACCTCGCCGCAACGATGTTTTGGTTTCGCCGCGGCGATATACACCACGCCGCGGCTAAGCTAAAACGTCGCCGCGGCGGGTTTGTAAAAAAATAATCAGAAAGCTTCTACAATGGATTAAAATCCGTTGTAGAATACCCTCGCCGCGGCGCAGAACCTACTTCGCCGCGGCGTGAATCTCGCCGCGGCGAAGTATAATTTTAGCCGCGGCGAAAACATTCTACAATGGAATGAAATCCGTTGTAGAATGTTGTCGCCGCGGCGCGAAACGTAATTCGCCGCGGCACACAAATCACCACGGCGAAGTATAATTTCCGCCGCGGCGACAGGATTCTACAACGGGTAGACATTCCGTTGTAGAATACCTCGCCGCGGCGAGAATTATACTTCGCCGCGGCGAGGTGTTTAAAAATATTTAAAATTACACAATGGATTCAAACCGTTGTAGAAGCTTCTACAACACTTAAATATCCATTGTAGAAGCTTAGCTACAACGGATCATTAAGCGTTGTAGAAAGCTGTTGGATTCTACAACAGATTTTTAAGCGTTGTAGAAGCTTCTACAACGCAGGATTCTACAACGCTTGATAAGCGTTGTAGAATCATCCTACAACTGTTTTTAAGCGTTGTAGAATCCTAGTTTTGTAGTAGTGGATCGAGAAGGAATCAGGAGTTTGGAGAAGAGGATTCTCCGATCGTTGTTCGGCGAGGAAGAGGCTAGTTCCGGCGGAGACCACCAGTGACGGTGACGAGAACACGAGGCCGTCGGGGCTGTGGTCGACGCCGAGGCTCGGGAGGCAGATCGAGAAGGAATCGGGAGTTTGGAGAAGAGGATTCTCCGATCGTCGTCGGCGGCGAGGAAGAGGCTGGTTCCAGCGGAGACCACCAGTGACGGAGACGAGAACGCGAGGCCGTCGGGACTGTGGTCGACGGTGAGACTCGGGAGGCAGATCGAGAATGAATCGAGAGTTTCGAGAAGAGGATTCTCCGATCGGCGTCGTCGGCGAGGAAGAGCCTGGTTTCGGCGGAGACCACCGGCGACGGCGACGAGAACGCGAGGCCGTCAGGGCTGTGGTCGACGGCGAGGCTCGGGAGCCAGATCGAGAAGGAATCGGGGAAGAAGAGGACGAAGGAATCTGTGTTGATGTATTTGTATTTGTGAAGGAGTCTACTTTTTTTTGAAATATTTGACTGCGAGTCTACTTTTTGTAATTTGTTTTGTGAGTCTATTTTTTTCGAAATATTTGACTGCGAGTCTACTCTTTGTAATTTCTTCTGTGAGTCTACTTTTTAAAAAAAAAATATTTAACTGCGAGTCTACTTTGAAATCTGCGTAAGGGTATTTTGGTCCTATTTTTTTTTATCAAAGTGACATCTATGCAACACCTTTTTTCGTCGTGACTCATGTGTAATTTGGAGCCGAGTTTGTGACTTTGATGCAAATCTCTCTCAAAATAATCGGAACAAAAATCATTGAAAATTTATTATAATATATATATATATATATATATATATATATATAATAAATTATGTTTAGCAGGTGATTTGCACAACAGATACGTTTTTCACACAAATCGTGCTTTAATAAGTAGTGACTTGGAAGCATTCAGTCATAAAATTGATGGAGAAAATATTTGGTCGTCAAATTCATGATTATTATAAATTGTTGACGATTTCTAAGCTTAATTACAATAAGAGCCGTCTTTTGCCAGAAAATGAAAACACATGAGAGCTCTGGTGTGGGCAGGCCAGGGAGTGTTCTTCCATAAGAGCCCTTTGCATAAATCAGTAACACATTACAAATTACTCTTCAGAGAATCTCCTCAACTATTCATCATACAATCACACAATGATAATGCTACAAATCAGGGACTAAAAAGCAGTGTTGCAATACATGTTACAAACATACCTTCATTCACGGAAAAGAGACCCGATTTTCACATTTCCTCGGTGATACTGTCCCGAAGAAGTGGCAGAGCGGTCTCACCGGGAGGCGGGTTCGACGCAGCCTTGGCCACAATGCTTGTACTCGCAGACGAATCGTGGAAGCTCGACTCGGTCATAAACGTACTCATATCGTTGTACTTCCAGTCAGTCAAGTAACCAGGCCTCGAAATATCTGTGCTGACATCAGCGTCGCCGGAGATCATCGCCACCACTCTCGACATCGAGGGACGCGCGTTAGGAGACGTCTGCGTGCACAGAAGAGCCACTCCGATGATTCTTCTCACTTCATCCTCGTCGAAATCGGAAAGTTCCGGGTCCACAACTTCGAGCTCGCGACCTTGTTCGCGTAGATTCCAAGCCTAGCAGCGGCCAAGAGAACTTAGGATATTAATGAATTAAAATGCATGATGAGACTTGTCATATGTTAAAGATCCCATGTTGAACAGTTAAAAGGAACCCAACAAATCCTTGCATTACCGATTAGAATCTTAACAACCGCATTTCCATCGTTCACGTGTCATTAAAAAAAATTCAAAAGTGCCTAAAAAATTGACTTATTTTTTCTTACCCATTCAAGAAGGTACATTTTTTCTTCATCCAAGTTAGAGTCTGAATTTGGCCGGCCACTAATGATCTCTAGAACCACAACGCCAAAGGCAAAGATATCTGTCTTCTCGGTAAGATAGCCTCGCATTGCGTATTCTGGTGCAAGATATCCGCTGAAATCAAAGTATATAAATTGATAAAGGAATTGTTTCATAAAAAAATCAATGCTTTGGAAAGGAAGGCTAAGGTAAATTGAGTATCGTACATTGTTCCAGCTACACGAGTGCTCATGTGAGTCATTTTGTCGTCGTAAAGTTTGGCCAAACCAAAATCCGATATTTTCGGGACGAGATTTGAGTCGAGAAGGATGTTGCTGGACTTGACATCTCTGTGTATGATTCTCATTCGTGATTCCTCGTGAAGATAAGTCAAACCTCTCGCTACGCCCAAGCAAATCTCAAAACGGGTCAGCCAATCGAGTCTCAACTTGTGCTTTCCTGTAGTATTACAATTACAAATATATAATATCACTATACTTACTTTACAGGTGATTTAATATTTTTTTATGGAAATTATTCTCGTACCAAATAGTACTTGATCGAGACTTTTGTTCTCGAGAAACTCATAAACAAGAAGTCTTTTATCTCCCTCAAGGCAACAACCGTACAACTTCACCAAATTACGATGTTGTACGGCAGATATTGTAGCGATTTCAGTCACAAATTGACTCTTTCCTTGGCTGGAAGCCAGAGACAATTGCTTCACTGCAATAACTCTTCCATCTTCAAGTGTTCCCTGAAATTAGAAAGAAAGAAAAAATCGAATTGGTTAAGGAAATATTGAAACTTTGCATTTAAAACCTAATGAAATAGGTTTCTTAGCCTGCAAGGTATAATGAAGATGAGTGAATCAAACCTTGTATACAGACCCAAATCCACCTTCTCCCAACTTATTATCAGAATCAAAATCATTTGTGGCCGTCCTCAGCTCAGAGTGGCTGAAAGTGAATGGTTTTATATCCATTCCCAAGAACTCTGCGAATTGTCAACCAACAGTCATTGTATGGCCAATTCTAATCTTTTCCTTTTTTTTATTCTTCTTTTTTTTTTTGCCAATTCTGATATTTCCATTTTTTTCCTTTTTCGTTTAATTAGTCAGGCTATAGCTTAACAATGCAGAAAAATAATCACCTTCATCGTAGTACATTTGAGCTCTCCTTCTTCTTCGGACGATAATGAAAATCGCGTATAGACCTGCAAGGATTAAAACGGAAAAACCAACGACTAACCCTGTAACCAATCCTGAAAAATAGTCCTTGCTCGGCGCTGCAGCATTGTTGTTCACAGTCGGATTGAATTCTGTATCAAAACCTCACTAGTGAGCGGAGCATAGAACGGATTAACGTCAAACTGCAATTAACACACTGACGCTTAGTAAACTTCATCACCTGGCGTGGCACTAATAGCTGATATCGAAGGCCCATATGTTCCTTGAGCCGGAACACAACAAGTTCCTTTTCCGGCCCAAAAAAGATGAACTTCGAGGTAATTCTCCGAAACAGTCACGCCTTCAAAAGGTTGCCTGACAACCCGGAACGATGACCCGCCGGCCTTTTTCCTAATGTCGAAGTCCTTCAAAACAAGCCTTCCCTGCGGTTCATACACTAACAGTGAGAAATGGGATTCGGTTTTCGTACATCTCAGATTGTATTACTAAATTTTGTATACCTGGACATAAACATCAAAGACTCGCCGGCCGACACTTCTCCACGTGCGACCGTTTTCGATATCTATCTCGGCGAACTGGAGATTCACGGTGTAGTTTCCGTTCTCGAGGCCGAGGCCGTAATATCTCAGTGACGAAGCTGAGACCCTCGTCGTCTGAAACAGCTCAGGATCCAAGGAAGTCGCGAACTGGGAAGACGTGAAATCCGTGTAACTGACATTGGAGTTTCCGGAGAAAAGCCCGACGTTGCTGACACCCCATATCTCGGAGCTGGAAACGGAATTCGAAGCCGGACCAAGCGTCTCATTATCCGCTTCGTACAGAATATTATCAGACGACGTGATTGGAGGACCACCAGCGTTGACTCCAAACCTGGCAACTGAATTCCAATACACAAATATGTAAGCATATAATCTTATAAGTCGATGAAATATTTTGCGACTAGATTTTAGGTCCCTAAACTAACTTTTGAAGCAAAACGGTCCTCAAGCTATTGATTTTGTAGGGTTTTGTACTTCCATAAATAAATAAAATACAATAAATATTTACGGATTTATAACTGAACATATTTACGGATTTAAAAATAGAATTCTTTAAAATCAGTAGCTTATTATTTTAACAAAATCTTACTCTAAAATGAAGATAAAAAGTAGCTTATAGTTCTAAAAATTGTTTTGACTTTAGGTGTGGAATTTCATCTGAAAATTTTGATGTTTTTAGAAAAAGACTAAAATGCTATAAAATCAATAGTTTGAGGACCATTTTGCTATAAAAAATAGTTCAGTGACTAAACTGTCATTTGTCTAATAGTTCAGCCGTTCAGGGACTATATCTATAACATAGATAATAAATGCAACCTCTCCCTCAACTTTTATCCTCATGCCGCCACGTGGCGTCGCCAGGAGGCGACACGTGGTGGCTTTTTTTTTTTCCTGTGCCTTTTCGGTTTTCTTTTTCTTTTTCTTTTTCCTTTGTCTTTCGTTGGGTTTTTTTTATCTTTTTTTTATGCATATTGTTTTTTTATCTCTCTCTCATCAATATATTTTGTATAATTTTTTTTATGTATTTTATAATCATAATTATTGATGTTATATTATACTATATCATTAACATACATTATTTTGAGTGTATGTTATTTATATTTTCTTCATTAAATTCTCTTTCTTTTTCTCTTTGATATGTATTTCCCTCCACCTTATATGTGTCTCCATATTTCATTAGTTTTTTTTTAAAGTTTTTTTTCCAATCTATTTTGTAAATTTTTTTTCCTGTATATTGTTTTTTTCCTCTCTCTCTCTCATCAATATATTTTGTATAATTTTTTTTATGTATTTTATAATCATATTATGGCCCCGTTTAACATAGCTTTGTTTTTAAAAAAAAGTGCTTTTTAAAAAAAATGACAAAGTGTTTGGTAAACTGTTTATAAAACAGTTGTTGCTGGTAACAGAATCTGATTTAGCGTTTGGTAAAATAAATATATTATAGTAAAAAAACTAAAATAGATATGTTCTTAATAATTATTAATATGCTTATTTATATACATATATATAAATAATATTTTATACGAGGATATTACAGTAATTTATATAGCAAACTTAAAAACACTTTTTATAAAAGCTAAGAATCCTAACTTTTCCATCTCATGTACAAAATCTAAAAACGTTTTTGAAATTTTTTGTAATAACAGTTTTGTCAAACACCGTATAAACAGTTTAGTTTTTTCTAAAAACAAAAACAAGGCTTTTTAATCCCAACCAAACGCATCCTATATCAATAACATACATTCTTTTGAGTGTATGTTAGTTTTGTATTTTCTTTATTAAATTCTCTTTCTTTTTCTCTTTCATATTTATTTCCCTTCACCTTATATGTGTCTCCATATTTAATTTGAAAGCGAACGCAACTCTTATTCACTACTAGAAATATGACATTTAGCGACGATAAATTCGTCGCTAATTTATCGTCGCTAATTACCCTTTAAGCGAAGAATTAATCGTCGCTAATTATTTGGTGCCAAAACTTCTAAAGTTTGGCGGCAAAGATAATTAGCGACGATAATTTCGTCGCTAATTATTTATATTCATCGCTAAATTCGCGGGAAAACAATTAGCGACGATATTATCGTCGCTAATAGTTTGGAATTAATATCGAATTAATTTCAAATTTTAACGAAATTTAAAGAGGGAAAAATCCCCCCAATTTAATTTAAACGAAATGATTTAGCGACGATTTAATCGTCGCTAAATGTTTAAAAACTAGTAGCGACGATTAAATTGTCGCTAAATGCCTGAAAAGGTAAGTTCATTTAGCGACGAAATTTAACCATTTAGCGAAGATTTAATCGTCGTTAAATGTCTTTAAATACCAGGTCGCGTAACCAATTCCCCAATTTCCTTCCATTTCAAAAAAAAAAAAACTCAGATCTGGCTCCCTATTTCTCCGAAAAACCAATTCCCCTCCGACGACCCTCCGTCCTCCGCCGTCCCGAGACTC
The DNA here is from genome assembly GCF_054948205.1 of Urtica dioica subsp. dioica. Lineage (NCBI taxonomy): Eukaryota > Viridiplantae > Streptophyta > Magnoliopsida > Rosales > Urticaceae > Urtica > Urtica dioica. The sequence goes on along the minus strand of NC_142765.1, from coordinate 3,406,791 downwards.
CGGTAAGTCGCTCTCTCCTCATGTCTCTCTCTCCTCACATCTCTCTCTCCTCATGTCTTTCTCTCTCTCCTCAGATTTGTTTCTCCGAAGCTCGTCGCCGTCCTCCGCCGTTCCGCCTCTGACGCCGAAGTCCATCTCGTCCTCCCGGTCCGCCTCTTCCTCCGCCCATGCACGGCTCTTCATCCACCGCCGGTAAGTTTTTATATATGTATATATATAAGATATATTTTATATATTCACATAATTTAGTATATAAGTATTATTTAAGATATAATTATATAGGATATAAGTATTATTTAGGATATAAGTATTTAGGATATAATTTAGTATATAATTATGTATATAAGTATAGTAGATTAGAGATTAATAAATTAAGAAATGTAATTTTGTTAATTACGATTAGAAAATTTAAAATTGGTTAATTTTGTGTAGTTGGCCTCGACGCTAGGAGATCGATATAGTTTGTCGTTTAATTCGCATCCAATTTCGACCGATTCTCTAAAGGTAACAAACTTAAATTAATGAATTAGTTTAACGAAAATTAGGTAGTTTATGTGGAATTAATTAATTGGTTATGGATTGAAATTGAAATTGGATTTAATTTTTGTTAGAAATGAATAAAAATGTGACATTGATTAATTGGTTATAGATTTAAAAATGAATAAAAATGTGAAATTAATTAGTTGTTTATAGATTTAAAAATGAATAAAAATGTGAAATTAATTAGTTGGTTATGGATTATGTATTTTAATAATCGAACCACTGAGGTTCGATTATGTAAATATTTACCCATGAAAGTTTAATCAATGTACAAAATAAATTTTTTACATTGATTTTTAAGGGTTTTTTCTTAGGTGCCGGTTTTTTTTGTGCCTATTGTTTACAAATCTTGATAACACAAATTAACCTCTACAAATTTTACTTGCTATTATCATTTATAATATGCTAAAATCATTCGCGCGTAGCGCGATGCTAAAACTAGTATGCTAAAAAGCCTAAACCACAAAACCTCCTTGATATCTTTCCATTATCATGTGTACTTACATCTGGGAGCGCCTCGATGGCAAGGAAAGTTCTTTTGAAGGCATTTCAGGCTTGAGAAAATTCTCCTAAAACCAGGACACAAAACAAAGTTGGGTATCACATAAAAGCTCTTTATCAATAAAAATAACTGAAATTTGCAAAAAAAAAACTAAATAAATAAATAAAGCTCACTGGTTCGCTGAAGTTCCTAAAGTAAAGTTATTGCTGACCAAGTTACTGCATTAAAGAAAGAAACACATCTTAAGTAGTTAATCCAAGCTTCAGATATTATACGAGCGTGGACAATATTACAGAATACTAAAAAATGAAAAAAAAAAAAAAGTACTAAATTAGACATACAGATGAAGATTGGTGGTGTTGGCCCAGGAAGGAATATCCCCAACTAGATTGTTGTACGACAGATCTCTGAAACCGCAAAAAAATATTTCACAATGATTAAATTTATTAGTCTTTTACATTTTCAGGGTTACTAAAAGATAAGAAAAGAAGAAGATGTGTTTGGATCTAGAGAGAAAATCTTCTCTGATCAGTATGAATTCTCATTAGCTTTCTTTGTCTAGGTTCATTGTATAAATATAAAGTACAAGCGTTACAATTGTATAACTGAATTCAGTTATCAATCTCAACTAACTCTACACTTGTCCTTAGCTGATTGGCTGATGTGGGACTCTCATTGCCACATGGCTTTGCTGACTCAGACGCTCCTCTAATACTAAATTAGGATGATATATATATATATATATATATATATATATATATATATATATATATATATATATATTAGATTACATTGTAAGAAGAGACGAGCTCTTTTGCTGAGGAATCGTGCCGTTTAAGCTATTGTTGCCTAGAAACCTGATTTAAGATAGAATTAAGAATTACTGCTTAAACAAGTTTAATATGTGATGATAGAAAGAGACATGATGTATTACAGAGATGAGAGTGAAGTCATGCTGAAAAGAGAGTCCGGAATCTGCCCACGTAATCTGTTGAAGCTCAAATCCCTGTAATTTATATAATTTTATTTTATAGAGAAGAAAATAAAAAGGTATAAATCACTGAATAAGAATACAAGGGAAAAAAAAGGAAAGAGTACGATGCAAGTAACCAAAACTTACAGTTGTTGCAGAGATTGGAAGTCGCCGATGTTCAATGGGATTATAGCCGATATATTGTTGTTCCTCAGTTCTCTGCAGTTACATCACGGAGTTGTCAATTTCAAGAGGAAGATGAAGAAAAAAAAAGTACTTACAGAATAGTAAGGGATTTCATATTCTTGAGAAAGTCAAGAGAGGAAGTAGTCATATTAGATATGTCACTTAGTCGCCTGCAGAAATTTACACAAGCACAAAAAATATTTGTTAGCCTTGCGAATCTATATATGGATGAGAATGTAACTGAATTTATCGGAGGAATTGCTCACAGCTCTTCCAGGGAAGTCAGATTCGAAAACGTCGACGGTATTGGACCTTCGAAAGCGTTTCCTTGGAACCTCCTGCAAAAATAATAATTAAATCATATTAAAAAAATGAGTAACGAATAAAGACGAAGAAAGGAGAAAAAATTGTGTTGAGTTAGTCTTACAAGACTGAAAGCTGTGACCAATTTCCTATGAAGCTCGGTATCCTTCCCGTCAATTCATTGTCAGATGCCCATCTGCATAAAAAAGTACAAATATTTCCCCGTAAAAATGATACTTTATTAAGTCTCTAGTCATACAAATTTATGTTTGTGGAGACAAAGTTTTTTCTTTTTGTGTTTTTACACTCTCTGGAGGTTTCGAAGATTTGCGAATGTCGGAGGAATCTCTCCTCTGACTCCAGCGCTGTCGATGTAACTGCCAAAGTAAATAAAATGCATTTCTTGTTTGTCAAGTTACTTTATTCGATAGTACAATCACAAAGCTCGTTTTGATGAACTTACAGCTGTTGCAATTTCGACAATTTCCCTAGCTCGGATGGAAGAGGACCAGAGAAATTGTTTGACGAGAATGACCTGTACATATAGATAAAGACAGATATATATATACGGTCAAAGTTCAGATAACGGGTGATGAGAAAATTATTTTTTTGAGTCATTGAGATTGATATTCGATTTGACAGTGCTCTTTCGAGACTTACAAAATCAACAATTCAGTAAGTAGTCCGAGTTCTTTCGGTACTTCACCCCACAATGCGTTTGTACCAAGGCTCCTATAGAATGTTCAACAAAGGAAATCCAAATAGTCTTGTCATTATATAAAGGTCTTAGTTAACAGTTCATTCACTATATATGTAAAGACTTACATATACTGCATTCGAACGAGATTTCCAATGGAAGGAGAGAGCGGGCCGGTCAAGAAATTCTGGCGCAAATCCCTGAAATGAGAAGGAGAGGCCGAATTTCCATCCAGTAGGTCAAACACAGAGATGATAATAAAAAAAATAGGCAAAGATGAACCACGTACAGATTGAAGAGGAAGGTCAGATTCCAAATCTCGTCTGGAATCGGACCCGATACATCCGTTGCATACACTTTCCTGTAACAGATTATAACAATTAAATTCAAGTTATGACACAGGTCAAAACAAAAAAAATATACTATCTTTTTTGGTTTGGTTGTTGTGAGTGGTTACAGCTGAGTGATGTGACAGAGAGATCTGGTGCTGATAGTGCAATCGCATTTGATGAAAGGGTTGAAACGGTCATTGTCGAATTCTATGGTATTGTCTATGGCGGCGCCGCTGCACGGATCTCCGGTCGTGTTCCATTGTTCCGTGATGGCTTTTATTCCCCATTGTCCAAATATTGCATTCAAAGCTCTCACTGCACACAAATAGATTTTTTGTATAATAAATTTCAAGAGCTAATAATATGATATTTTGCCTTCGATTTCGCATATGTTCTGAGTTAGGCCTAAATGCTCTTTGCATAGCATTTTTGGTCTTGTTAAGCGTTAAGACAAGCTATTTAGGGACATTTATGAGTCAAGAAACAATTCAATTTTTTTTTTCAAGTTTTCAACAACAAATATGGTAGAGACTAACAAAAAATACATAATTTTTTGTATTTTCTTTTTTATCAAAAAACTCAGTTAGTCGTGAATAAAGCTCAAATTTCCAAAATCTACCTTGAATTATCACACCCAGCAATGCCCAGATACACAGCCTTATATTTAGTAATATAAAAAATTAAAAAAAATATGAGCTTTTATCTGAGAGAACCTTCATTAGGATCAGTAGTGGATTGAGTTCCATTCTGAGCTCTTGCCGAAGAAGCAAGAACAATAAGACACGTCAGCACAAAAGCTGACCGTGATGAAATTCCAGACATGAACTTTAAGCTTTGAAGTTCAACCGTATAAAATCTCAATGATGAGATAAAGTTTTTTCTTTTTTCCAGATTTTGGAATGAGAGACCCAAAAGTCAAATATGTAGCCCAAAAATAAGTCTTCCAAACAAAAAAATGTCAACACCACCCGAGAGTTGAAAAGTACGGATGTAAAGTATATGTTATATTCTCTTCTATATATGACTGCGAGCCCCAATAATTAATATATTTTAATTTGGATGATAAAATGTATAAAAATATTTAAATTAAAAAAAATATTTAAATTTTTTAAAAGATATTTTTATTTTTTTGATAAAAAAAATCGATATAAATGAACATTAAAATTCAATCTTTTTTATTTATGTTTTAAAAAAATAAGTTCTTTTACTTTATATATATATATATATAATATAATTTAATAATATATGAGAACTAGTTTCTTTTTGCTTTGCGCTCGCGTATATAGGCTTTAAAGCCTGCTTTGAATCGGTCAAACTTGATGTGTCTTATTATTTAATTTCATTAATTTGACTGTCCAAGTTGCTTGTCTCAACTGTCAATACATTTTTTTTTCTAACAAACCAAAATAAGAAAAATGGTACAAAATAACCATTTGAAATTAAAAACAATTTACACTAAAATTAAAAAAAATTATAATTATTATAAGTAATTTATTACTTTCAAAAATATTAATCCTAAGATTAATTTTTTATTTTTGAAACTGAATTACTTCGCATTTTTTTCCATGTTTTTCTAATTCTAGATAAATCTTGATTATTTTACAAATATTAAACTTTAAATCGTCTATTTAACCAAATTACCCATTAGAATAATAAACAAATAAAGTTCATTCAAAACTAAAATAAATAAAAAATTAAAACGAGAGATAGTTTATTATATTATATAATTTTTAAAGGAAACTTTATCTCGGTTATTATTTTATTTTTTAAACTTTTTTTAATATGAACTAACCCACACAAAGAGTCAAACTTCTCCAAATAACAATGTTCGAGAACTTAAAATTACAATATCTATTTATTATAAAGTTCGAGGGTCACCAAATTTAAGATCCTCTTATTTCAAATGAAACTAATAGAATCAAAAGAACTACAAATGCCCATCATTGATGAAAAAACATGCAGCGCTCCTAACCAATCTTCTCTCCTAATATAGATTGCAGTATAGAACGGATTGACTAATTCCCCGATGTTCAAAGTTGATCGCTTTTCCAAAATTTATGTTTAGGATTGAAGGAACCTCAATGCATTATATGCGCCACCACGAAAAACTTGACATTCTCCACCGCATACTAGATATAACTATCATTCCCGATTTCAAGAATCTTGATCTTTTAAAATCCTCTTTATCTCTGCTAGTTGGCAATATCAAACGAACGGCCTTGCTCAGGCATTCCATACCAAAAAAAAAATCTCAAATTTGAATACTACATACAAAGTCTACTAATAAGCTTCATGAAATTTACAGTTTAACAAGAAGAACTTAACTTAAGTGGGACTTCATGAATTCAATTGGTACAAAATGTCTTTTATTATTAAGGTATAAAATATTTCCTTTGTAATTTATGGTTAAAATGTTCAATATAAGTGGGTGTACACCATTTTTATGTAAAGATAAATAAATAATAAATATACAAATAAAAAACTCATTTTCCTGTAACTTGTTCATACTTGATCTCTTTGATATATAAATAATCTTAAATAAATAAATAAATAAAAACAACGCTACGACGACAATGATGATGATATCACTAATAATATTGATGATTTTCAATAATTTAATATTTTCTATAGACTTTTTTTAAAAGAAAAAGATATAGCTTTTATTATTTCTTTTAGTGGTGGGATTGGGAATTAACGACTTTCCTAGACAAAAAGACTTGTGTGACATGTGTCATTGTCGATCTCAATGCATTCTTTTGGCCACTAGATGACCTTTTTCAATTATATATAATACATTCACATGTATTTATTCTGCCTCACGTCATGTACATGGCGTTATGCGTATTTCATTTAGCGCGCGATTGTGAACCATAAATTTTAAATGAAAATATTAACGGCATACTAATTTGACTTTATTTAGAAAGTGTCAAAACTTTAAAAAAATACACTTGTTCAAACAAAAAAAAAACGTTATAATTAGTGAATAATAATTATTGCGTACATACACATGCAAACGCCCTCAGCCATACAATATTTGTCGTTTGTCTACAGTCGTATGCTTCAATGTATTATAATATATTATATTATTTGAGTCACTTATGTTGACTTGGAAATTAATTGAGAAAAAACTGTTACATGTAAATATTGACTTTGCAGATTATTGAATATGATTTTGATGCTGGCACTTATGTTGATTGTTGACGGATAAGATTAATCATATATGTACAACTAACACATGAATACTAATTAATCAAAGATAAACCAAGACTGGTTGTACTTGTACGTAACTGTTTTCCAATTTATCACCATTATAAATATTAAAAAAAAAAAAAAAAAAAAATTGCGCTCTTTCAGATCTTGGCAACGATGTCAAATTGCCAAATTGGCTTTATTTTAGTGCGAAGAAAGGAAGGAAAAACGGATCATCAACAGCTCTTGTCTTGTCATGATGTTTAAAACTTAAATATGAGTTATTCAATTATTAATCATTATTTAGAAACCTCGTCGTTTACATAGTAGTGCGACGAGGAATTGAATTCAATTATTCAACTTAAATATGATTCATAATTTTGGGGATTTGGATTTCGTGATGATTTCTGAGGAATTGATTGGTTTTGTTTGGTTATAGCTTGATTATTGATGATTGTGACAGAGTTACAACGAAAACAACATCAGTTCATGAAATTCAGAAGCGATTAAAAGTACACGTCAGTCAAATCAACAAAACTTACAACTGAGTGATGTGGCAAAGAGATCTGTTGCTGAAAGAGCAATCGCATTTGATGAAAGGGTTGAATTGGGGGTCGTTGAAGTCCGCGGCGTCGTCTATTGCGGAGCCACTGCATGGATCTCCGGTCGTGTTCCATTGTTCCGTGTTGGCTTTTATTCCCCATTGTCCAAATATTGCATTTAAAGCTCTCACTGCAATGCCCACATATTCATGAGCTACTAAGAGTCGAAATCGAAGCACAAATGATGATTTCAATTCAATGGAAATTGATTAAACCCTTATGATGACTAAAATTGATCGATGACTAAACCCTTATGATGACTAAAATTGATCGATGACGTAGTGAATTTCTGTCCTCTGCCTGTGGTTTTCCCGTATTGCTTAGATTCGCAGGTTCTTATATCTTCTCATGTTCTACTATTTCTTGGTCATCGATTTATAAAAAAATATGATCGTTTTCCCTTTGATTTCGCAAGTGTACTCGATTAGGCCTAAATGGTTTTATATAGCATGTTTTGGTCCTTGTAAAGTTTCTTATTTAGCTATAAGACATGCTTTTTAGGAACATTTCTAAGATAAAGAATAATTCAAGAAAAGGTTTTTGTTTTTGTTTTTTTTTTTCTTCACTTTCCTTTCTCTTAGGACTGTGACCCGAAACCGACGAACCGAGTAAACCGGCCCTCCAACTCACTCCGCTGATCCGACGAAGTCGACCCACGAAGACCCGATCAGTTTCGGATTGCACCGAACCGAGCCGAAGGCCTTCGTCGGACGGATTCGGCTCTCGTCGCCAAAATCGCGGGTCACACCGACCCAACCCGAGGTAAGCCCTAATTCAGTACCTCTCTTCACTATATATTTGATCGATAGTTCGACTTCGATACCATATAAATTTTTTTGCCATCCCTCTCGTCTGACCTAGGGGTATTTGATCGACCTCTGTTCGTATCGTACGAGGGTTCACAGTCGCTACAATTTGAGCCTGTGTGGTTAGTGAGTTGCTGAATATTGCTGAATTGATTATGAATACAATTTGAAAACTTGGGTATTTTATACAATTTGAATCTGTTTATGAAGCAACCCGAAAATACCAGGGGAATTGTTGTATTCACTCCGCTGAATTTTAGCCTTTATTTTCTTGGGTATTTTATACAATTTGAATCTGTTTATGAATATTGTTTTGAATCTGAGATTTCTTACGAATCTGTTATGAATATTGCTGAATTGATTATGAATATTGTTTTGAATTTTGATATCAAATCGAACTCTTTTTTTGTTTTAGTTTTTTCAAACACCAAAAACTCTGCTCGATTTTCTCTTGTTAATTGAAACTTTGCATATCTCTCTCTCTATAAGTAAAAAAAATTGACCTCTATGTGTTCGATGTATTGATCTGTGTACCATCTTATGCATGTTTTGTTTTGTGAAGATATGGCTGTAGTCATCTGTGTGCACCATCTGTTTTACATTGGACTGACATGATTATGTGTGTAACTGACATGATTATGTGTGTAAATACAGATGACTTGTATCTGTCAATTTTGTATTTAAGCTTTGTTTCGATATATTAATACAACACTTTGCAGATCAAGATTGCTGGATAGAAGTTTTTTGAGCCTGAAACTAGGCTGACCGACATCAGCTGAAAAAAGAAATAGAGAGAGAGAGAGAGAAGAAGAAGAAGAAGAAGAAGAAGAAAAAAAACTTGCATTCTGCCAAGATTCGACTGACCTCAACACTGTTCTAAGGTGAGTATTACTAGTAACAATTTTGGTCACGTTGTATGTATTACTAGTTTATTCCATGTTTTTGTCAATTTACTATATGCTGCCCTTGTTATGGCTTTGCCTTCTTTGATTAAGTGTTTTAGCTATTGGAATTGTACTTGAATTTGGATTGGTCATGGATTTATTGCAGTCCTAATAAAGTGAAAATAAGTTTGGTAGCAGAAACAGAAAATAAGTGTAAAAGCAGACCTTTCGTACAATTTACTCATAGATGCTCCAAGAGATAGTAAAGCTTCTCTTCTCTTTATACTATTTTTTTAGTGGTTATGGAATAGATCTAGAGTTGGTGATTTTAATTTTGTTGGAGAAACCCGTCCCTTGTGCGACAAGTTATTTGCTGTGAGACTGTGGAGTAACGAAGCAATTTTCATATTTAAAAAAAAAAGAAAGGAAATATTTGAGTTCACTTTTTGTATGATTTTTTTTGTGTGTGTTGTGTTGACTAATTTTTGGGGACTTTTGCATTGCAGGCTATTTGCTCTGAAGTACGCCACCGATACTGCCTGGACAGTATTTCTACTATCTATTGGCTCAAAGAAATTAGAGTAAGCTAGTAATACTATACTGATAATATTATGAAAATAAAAGTCTTTGATGTTCTGTTCTCAGTTTATAATCTATTCTTCATATTATAGAGGTCTTTTGATGCTATATCCTTCATATAATATGTTGTGTTTCAGTTCCTAAATGGTGCATAGAGACTATAGATAATGAGATAGCCCTTTTTAGGAAGTTACTGTCTAAGATAGAGTAGTAAGTAAGTTGTTTTGGCTATCATTTTTATTATTCAAAAGTCTCCTCTTAATTTTTGCAGTAAGATTGGGAAGCTTACACTTGCAAGACTGTTGAGTGCCCGTGATTCTATTTTATCCCAATCACCCTGCAGAACAACTCACTCCGAAGAGGTTACTCTCTCTACTTGCACCGAGAAAAATGATTTGTGGCATTCATGTAATTTTGTAAAATTATATAGGTATTCCTCGGTACTGTAAAAATAACAGAGTATGTCCTCTGCTTTATATATATATTTTTATATAAATAATGTGCATGTAAGGCTATGCCAAAACTCTAATGTGTATGTAAAGCTATGCCAAAGCTCGTGTATAGATTATTATTGACTTTTTTGTAATTATTATTGCTTTTGTTATTTTTAATTTCTTAATACAGACCTTTGACTACAATGGATACTTTTTTGGAGCCAATTCCAATAAGTGATCACGAGGAAGATGATGAAACTACAAACAACACTCAAAGTAGTCAAACAACTTTGGGGAAGAGAAAGCCTAAAAGAAGATCTGAGGTATGGAACCATTTTGTCAAAACTCCAAATGGTTTGAGGGCTATTTGTAATTATTGTCAAGAAGACTTTGCATGTCATGGAAAGAAGCATGGTACGAGCACTTTGAATTCATACCAAAGTCAATGAATTCATAGCCAAGTCAATGACTAACTGTCGATCCAAAAACTCAGTTAGTCGTTCAATAATGAGAAAATAAATGCGAGATTTATCCTTTCGATTTCTAGAAATATCAGACATATATCTCCAATTTAATATAAATGATATATACCTCCCTTCAAAAAATATTATATTATAAATATCACCCTTCTCGTTTATTTTTTGCAAAAAAAAAAAAATTGAACTCCGAAAAATACCCTTAATAGAATAAATATTTATTTACCATTTCATTAAAAAAATCAAAATCTCTCTTTATAAAAAAAATCCTTAATTTTTTATAAAGAAATTTTGTAATTTAATTTTTTTGTATATAGAATAGATAATAAAAAATTATTTTATTACGGGTATTTTTTAGAGTTCAATTTTTTTTTTTTTTTGTAAAAAATAAACGAAAAAGTTGATATTTATAATATAACATTTTTTTAGGGGATGTATATGTCATTTATATTAATCTGAAGAGATATGTATGATATTTTTAAAAATCGAAAGGATAAATCTCGCATTTCGATTAAACACGAAAGATATTTTTGATATTTTTCCTTCAATTATTCAGCGTCAGATTTCCGTAATCTTTGCTTATTATCACATCCAAGTCCAACGATGCCAAGACCCAAAAAAATAAAATAAAATAAAAATAAAAATCGAACTTTACTGCATAAAAACCCTTGAAAAAAAAATAAGAACTTTGAGAGAGAGAGAGAACCTTCATCAGTATCAGTAGTGGCTTGAGTTCTATTCTGAGCTCTTGCCAAAGAAGCAAGAACGAAGAGACACGTCAGCACAAAAGCTGACACTGAAATTCCAAACATGAAAGCTTTGTAATCCACATAAAAAAAACTCAATAAAATAAGAAAAAACTTTTGTTTTCTTCAGAATTTGGAGAGAGGGACTCAAATATCATATAATATATGTAGCCCGAGATTTTCAGCGTTCCAATAAATTAGAGTTGAAAAACTACGATGAACTGAATGAGATGTGTTCATATATAATTAATACAGATTTTGAAATTGTGTTTGACTCTGTCAAACTTGTTGTGCCATGTCTTTTAATTTATCATTCTTACATCATATACTATACATACTATCATAGTCAAAACATCCTATATAAATAGATGGTGATCATTGCGATAAATTACGATAAATTATACTAGGTTTAACGAGGAAGATTTTTCCATTGTGGAGGGTTTGCCATTGCTCTTATACCTAAGGTCACCTTTGCAGCAAAAATAAATAAAATAACATACTAAGACTTAATAAAGGAATTGGTGACCCGTTTAGTAGTCGCTAATTCAATAAAATATAGTCGGTTGTTCATTAATTTAAAGAAAATTTATATATTTATTTATAGATTTGCTTAGTATTTTTATACAAAATTAGCTAATTTTATTCTTTAATATTTTAGATTGAAGGATACAATTTAAAACATTTTTTTATTTTTCTTGATGAATTTAATACAGTTTTTTATAAGATATTTTATTCAATATTTAACGATAATATATTTATATATATAAATATATATCTATATATATAGAGTTAAACCACTAGTTCAGGTGCCCATTTTTTTTTTAGAAATAGTCAAACTTTAGTTTAATTAAGAAAGTAGCCCAAGTTATTTAATTTGGCAACACAGTTCCGAAATCACCCTTTATTCTTTAATTTAAATTGAAGGATACAATTTAAAACATTTTTTTTTATTTTTCTTGATGAATTTAATACATATTTTTATAGGATATTTTATGCAATATTTAACGATAATTTATTTCAATATGATATATATATATATATATAGAGAGAGAGAGAGAGAGAGAGAGAGAGAGAGAGAGACCACTACCTCACGAGTCCACCTTTTTTTTTTAAGAAAATAGCTCAAGTTAGTTTAATTAAGAAAATAGCCCAACTTATTCACTAGTACAAAAAAGACATTTGGGTGCGACTTTGGGTGCGGCTTTTCCGCACCCGAAAGTCCGCACCTAAAAGTCTTGGGTGCGAAAAGTCGCACCAAAAAATCTTGACATTCGGGTGCGACATTTAGGTGCGACTTTCCGCACCTAAAGTCGCAACTAAAAAGTCACCAAAATCCAAGGAAAATGTGGGTAAAAAAGTATTGGGTGCGACAAACCCGATATTTTCCCGCCATGACCATTGGGTGCGACTTTTCGCACGCGATAGTCATTTATGGGTTATAAGAAATAGTGCTTAAGATGTCGCTCTATTATAAAGTGACTTTAAATCTTTGAAAAACGTAATTATTTAAAAGTGACTTAAAAGTGCTTTAGTTGTCACCTGATTTAAAAGTGACTTCGATTCTTAATTTATTTATAAAAATAAAAAGCAACTAAATACGTTCAGCCTCAAACTTTGAAACACATACTCAACATACGTATGAACAAGAGATCTCAGCCTCAAACTTTTTTAATATCATATCCAATCCCACAAATCATATAAAAACGTAAAATAAACTACGTAAATTAATAATTGAATATCGGATCCATATGAACAAGAGATCTCTATGAATAAACTCAATCAGATTCAAACCTTATCTAAATTTTTAAGGAAATAACTCGCCTTAAACGTGCACCAAAGTCAGACACGCTGCAATACACTAGTCGAGTCTCAAGATTCTTAATCAGAGTTATGGCTACTATGTCTCACCCTTCATTGCAGTGCCAAGTCCCCGCAGGCCTCAACAGGGGTCGTGGCTTCGTCGTCAAACATGTACGAAATATCTTCTTCGTTCTGAGTCACTTCGCTGCACCAAAGACTCACCGACCTATCTGCCAATATCACCGCCACAAACAGATATTCAATAATCTCTTACATTTGACAATCTGAAGACACGAAACACAAACAAACGCACCGTAGGTCGACTGTTTTTGCAAACCAGAGTCCTCTCTTTGCCATTCCCATTGTTGATGAGTTCTACAAAATTTTCACCCAAAAGCTTGTTTATGTTCAATTTCTTTACTGTCCATGAAATTTGGTAAGATCACAATCAACTAATTGGTTTAGTCAACGAGATTAAACAACACGTTTAGACATCTTTAGAAGTATAATACACATAAGTGATTTCATTTCATAAATCCAACGTTTACGTTAAAAAAAAAAAAGAAATGCCACTGATTGAATCACAACATGGTAGACAGTTTCAAGCCAAATCAGGTTTGTTTGTATCAAAAGATCATTACAAAGAGAGTAAACAAGGCAAACATGCACAATTGTATTTCTCACGTGGAAAAGAAGGTTAAAAAACGGAGGAAAAATTGGACAATTTTAAGGTTTTGGACATTCATCAAACACTTACAAGGTATGCTATTCATAGTCACAAACTTCTAGTTTTGAAACTGAATATAATCCAAATTTGTGATAGTCACAAGCTCACAAGCTTAAGAGATTAAGGACATAAACTTATCCATTGAATTATCACAGTAATTCATCTTTCATAGCTACTCTAATTCAGGTATGTATTTAGTATCTCAAAATAGCTTAATTAGTTTACTCAAATTATTAATTAACCAAGTCTGTTAATACTGATTTATGTTCTTCATTAGTTCACAAATTAATTAAATTCATACCTATACAGAAGCAACCCGCCAAGAACATCGCCCTGCAACAACTTCCTTCCTGTTAAAAAAAATTAAGCAAGAATATCACAAGCAAAAAAGGGTCAGAATCTAAAAAAATGTTCTGAAATTTTGAGAAACCTTTAAACCATTCACAATCAATAAGATTTTATAAAAACACACGCACGACTGTTATGTCCACGTATGTCCTCAAGATCCACTTATGTCCTCAAGTTCTGATGAGTTTTAATCCTCTAAACTATCTACGTATCACAAATTCCAATTTTGGTTAAGGGAAAAAAACCTCATTGAATCAACAATATGAACATGTTTAGCAAAAGGAAATAGAGCAAGGGTTTCTATTGAGCGTCTTTACATGCTAATCAATAAATTAGTACTTGAAATCTTTAGCGACAAGCAACTTCCATGATATGCTCTTTTTGGAAAACCAAGTAACATTGTCCTGATTCGCATCAACACATACACACACACACGAACAATTACACAACAACAAAAACACCAAGTTACAAGGCACTCGAATCAACACACACACACACACACACACACACACACGGCTGTAAGCCAAGAGGTGAGAAAGTTACCTCATCCGCGGACTGGAAATTTCGGACTGGCGCTGTGAAGGTTTGCCGCCGAAATCTGAGAGGGAGTGTGAGAAAGAGTGAGCTGGAGAGAGAGACAAAAAGAAGGACAGAGAGATTTAGAGAGAAAAATTGAGAGGAGGACTTACCGGGGTGGCTATCGGACCGGGGCGGAGCTCGGGTGACCAACATCGACTTTGAAGCTCCGACCGGAGCTCAACACAGTGAGGATCGGAGCGCGCAGAGGAGAGAAATGAGCTAGAGAGAGAGAATGTCACTAGGACAAACATAGTCATCCGGTGCGACGATTGTCGCACCAAATACCTCAAAAGTCGCACCTAATAGTTTATTAGGTGCGACAAAGTCGCAGCTAATATGCCGTCGCTAAAGGTATTAGGTGCGACATGTCGCACCTAATAGGTTATTTTAATTAAAAAAAATAGAAAGAGAGAGAGAGAGAGAGTGAGATGTAGGCGGCGGTGGGGCGGGGGAGACTGGTCACGGCCGGCGGGGCGTGGGGCGGTGGGCTGGCTGAGAGAGAGAGAGAGTTAGATTGAGAGACGGAGAGAGAGAGAGAGGGACGTACCGGAGCGGGCGGCGGGCTGGTCCAGGCGGCGGGGCGAAGGAGGCTAGTCACGGCCGGCGGGACGTGGGGCGGGGGCTGGCTGAGAGAGAGAGAGAGAGAGAGAGAGAGAGAGAGAGAGAGAGAGAGAGAGAGAGAGAGAGCGCGGGGCGGGGGAGGCTGGTCACAGCCGGCGGGGCGCGAGGGGGGGGGGCTGGCTGAGAGAGAGAGATAGAGAGTGAGATTGAGAGACAGTGAGACGAAGAGAGAGAGAGAGGGGGGGACGTATCGGAGCGGGCGGCGGGCTGGTCCAGGTGGCGGGGCGGGGGAGGCTGGTCACGGCCGCCGGGGGGGGGGGGGGCTGGCTGAGAGAGAGAGAGAGAGAGCGCGGGGCGGGGCTGGCTGAGAGAGATAGAGCGAATGAGTGAAAGAGAAGAAGAGGCTCGGGGTTAAAACCCCTAAAACTATTAGGTGAGACATTGTCGCACCTAATAATCATATTGGGTGCGACTAAGTCGCACCCAATATGACATCACATATCCGAAAAATTTCGGAGGGATTCAGCGGGGAAGTTTAACTTTGAAATCCATTGGGTGCGACATTTGTCGCACCTAAAGGTATTAAGTGCGACAAATTCATATTAGGTGCGACATTGTCGCACCGACTAACACTAAACATTAGCGAAATTTTTAGTCATCCGGATGAGTATCCGGTGCGACATGTCGCACCTAATATGGGCTTAGGTGCGACTTTTAGGTGCGACATGTCGCACCTAATACTCTTCCGCACCCAATATGTTAATTTGTAGTAGTGTGTGAGAGACTGAGACTAGGATAGAGAGAGAGAGAGAGAGAGAGAGAGAGAGAGAGAGAGAGAGAGAGAGAATGAGATGAGTCTTACCGGGGTCGGAGATGCTGTCGGACCGCGGCGGAACGACGGGCGAGCTCGGGCGGCGAAGGGGACTAGAGAAATCGGGAGTGAGAGCGTGAGAGAGATAGATATATAAGCTAAGACTTAAATTTTTTTTATAACCAGATCTATAATTTGGGTGCGACAAAGTCGCACCCAATGGACCTTTTGGGTCCGACTTTGTCGCACCCAATGTTCTGACCGGTCAAAATTAATATAAACAGGGAAAAATACCGCGTAAAAACATTTGGACTTTTGGGTGCGACAAAGTTGCACCCAAAAGTTACCCAATGTTCTGACCGGTCAAAATTAATATAAACGGGGGAAAAATACCGCGTAAAAACATTTCGACTTTTGGGTGCGACAAAGTTACACCCAAAAGTTAACGGGGGAAAAGTCGCACCCAAAAGTCATCCGCATAGGAAAACTGTATTGGTAATAGTAATTTAATTAGGCACCACAGTTCTAAAATTACCCTCATATGTATAGTATCATAGACAAACGCTCAAACACTCAGACCCAAATTTGCTTAGACCAAAAACCCCAACCGAACCCTAGAATCTTGCCCGATCCACATTTCGTCGCGCCGATTCACGCCGCCATATCGTCGCCGCTCATCGCAAGTCATCGCTGCTTGTCTCCGCTCGTAGCAGGCTGTCCTGATCGTCTCTGCTCGTCGTAGGTCATCGCCTGTCTTATCCGCTCGTCGCAGGTCGTCTTTATTCGTCTCCGCTCGTTACCGCTCGAGGTCGTCTCTGCTGTAAAATTAGGTCTAATGGTATTTTCTGATTTTTTTTTAGTTAATTAATTCACCAGAATAATAAACTTAATTTACTGCTCGCGTTTTTATTTTTCCTTTCATATGTTAATTTGGTGTCTTAAATAATGAGATAATATTGAAATCATGTTTTTTTTTTGTCAAATGAGGTATATTAATTCTTCAAATCTTTAGATTGTTTGTGAATCAACTCATTTGAAAATGGTGCTTATCTCACTAAAAAAATGGCGGGTGATCCAAAATTTGCGGAGACTTTTTGGACTCGAGGATGGTGAAGACTCGGACCGACAGTAAATTAAATTAACTTTAAAGTAAATAAAATTTATTGAAGAGTTAATTTAAATTAAATACAAATTAAATCAAATTAACGTTGCAGTAAATTAAATTAACGGTAAGAGTAAATTAAATTAACTGAAAGAGTAAATTAAGTTAATTGGAAGAATTTATTAATTAACTCTTCTTCACAAGGGGTATAATTATACTTACGAAAATATATGGACTATTTACCTAATAAAATGAAACATGAGCTAGCTAGATACTTAAAAAGAGGTACAAGATTGGACGATCGTCCAATCTTGTACCTCTTTTTAAGTATCTAGCTAGCTCATGTTTACCTTTGCATCTTTCATATTTGTGCTGATTTTGCAATATCGCTGCTTAAGTGCTGATCCTGTAATTAAGGGTTACTAGGTGACTTCTGGCGTAAATTAATTCCACCTTTTTTTTTTAAGATCTAACTCAAATTTCATCTTATTAGGGAAATAGCTCATAAGACCGAAGTTATTAAATTAACTGAATAGGTGATTAAATTAATTGAATAATTAACTTCGGCTTAGTGGACTATTTTCTTAATAAAATGAAATTTTGATTATTTTTAAAGGGAGAGTGGACTATTTGACTGCTGGCTTAATTGCCCATTATTATAAATTGTTGACAATTTATAAGCTTATTTACAATTGTTGTTTTCCAGAAAAATGAAAACACATGAGAGCTCTGGTGTGGCTAGGGAGTGTTAAGAGCCTTTGCATAAATCAGTAACACATTACGAAGTACTCTTTAGAGAATCTCCTCAACTATTCATCATACAATCACATAATGATAATGCTACAAATCAGGGACAAAAAAAAAAAAACACAAAAAAAGCAACGTTTCAATAAATTTTACAAACATACCTTCATTCACGGAAAAGAGACCCGATTAATTATCACATTCCCTCGGTGAATCAATCCCGAAGAAGTGGCAGAGCGGTCTCACCTAGAGGCGGGTCCGGTGCATGCTCGGCCACATGGCTCGTACTCGGTTCCTTTGGTTGAAATGCCAGCCATGAAGCTAGTCGTGTCTCTGTACTTCGTCTGTCAAGTAGCCGGGCCTCGGAATCTCGGTGTTGATGTCAACGTCACCGGAGATCATTTTCACGACTCTCGACATCGAGGGACGCGCGTTAGGAGCAGTCTGCGTGCATAAAAGAGCCACTCCGATGATTCTTCTCACTTCATCCTCGTCGAACTCGGAAAGCTCCGGGTCCACAACTTCGAGTTCATGAACTTGTTCGCGTAGATTCCAAGCCTAGTAGCCACAAGGAAACTAGGATTTTAATAAATTGAAATGCACAATGAGGCTTGGAAATATCATACATCAATTATCCAAAAAATTAAAAGGAGTATAACAGTTTGTGTGAGATTATATATATTATTTTTCTCGCTATCAGTTATTACTTAACGACCACCTTTAAAAATTCTAAAGTGCATAACAATTTGCTTTATTTTCCTACCCATTCAAGAAGGTACATTTTCTCTTCATCCAATGTATTGTCGGAATTTGGTCTGCCACTAATGATCTCAAGAGCCACAACACCAAATGCGAAGATGTCTGTTTTTTCTGTAAGATAGCCTCGCATCGCGTATTCCGGTGCAAGATATCCGCTGCAATTTAAGTACATTAATCGATAAGGGCATTTCTTCATAAAAAACAATGTTTCGGAAAGAAAGACTAGGGTAAATTTAGTATCATACATTGTTCCAGCTACACGAGTGCTCAGGTGAGTCTTTTTGTCGTCATAAAGTTTGGCCAAACCGAAATCTGATATCTTCGGGTTGAGGTTCGAGTCGAGCAAGATATTGCTGGACTTGACATCTCTGTGTACGATTCTCACCCGTGACTCCTCATGGAGATAAGTCAAACCCCTCGCTATGCCCAAGCAAATCTCGAATCGGGTCGGCCAATCAAGTCGCAACTTGTGATCTCCTGTGGTATTACAACTTATAAAACATATTTAAATAGATACTTACTTGAGAAGTGATTTAATACTTCTATGAAAGTTATTATTGTACCAAATAATGCTTGATCGAGACTTTTATTCTTGAGAAACTCGTAAACAAGAAGTCGTTTATCTCCCTCGATGCAACACCCTTACAGCTTCACCAGATTACGATGTTGTACGGCAGTTATTATAGCTATTTCAGTCACGAACTGACTCTTTCCTTGGTGAGAAGTCAGAGACAATTGCTTCGCAGCAATAACTCTTCCATCTTCAAGTGTACCCTAAATTAGAATTGATTTTCATATTGGTCAAGGAAATGTTGGAACTTTGAATATTAAAGTTAACGAAATTATGTTTCTTAGCCTGCAAGGTATGATGAAGACAGAACAAATCAAACCTTGAACACTGGTCCAAAACCTCCCTCTCCCAACTTATTAGCGGAATCGAAATCATTTGTGGCCGTCCTTAGCTCAGAGTAGCTGAAAGTGAATGGCTTGACATCCATGCCCAAGAATTCTGTGAATCGTCAACCAACAGTCATTGTACTTTTCGCTTTATAGGAGATTTTTTTTTTTTTTTTTTTATGTTTTCCTTTGATTGTTTAATTTTCACCTTCATCGTAGTACATTTGCTTCCTCCTTCTTCTTCGTACAATGACGAAAATCGCAAATAGACCCGCAAAGGCTAAAACCACAAGAACAACGACTATCCCAGCAATCAAACCCGTCCTCTTTTCCTCAGTGCTCACATTCGGAGGCCGGTTACTCACAGTGGGAATGAATTCTGTACTGAAACCTTATTGGTGAGCTGATCGAAGAACGCAAAAAAGTTGTAACCGAATAATACACAAACAATCCGCGTAAGCTTCATTACCTGGCGTGGCACTAAAGGCCGAAATAGAAGGCCCATATGTACCTTGAGCCGGTATACAACAAGTTCCTTTTCCGGCCCAAAAGAGATGAACTTCGAGGTAATTCTCCGAAACAATTATGCTTCTAAATGGCTTCAGGACAACTCGGAATGAAGACCCTCCGGCCTCTTTCCTGATGTCGAAATCTTTCAGGACAAGCCTTCCCTGTGATACGTACACAAACAGTGAGAACTGGGATCTGTTTCCGTACATTTCAGATTGTATTACTATATTTTGTATACCTGAACATAAACATCAAAGACTCGCCTACTGAGACTTTTCCATGTGCGACGGTTTTCGATGTCAATCTCGGCAAACTGGAGATTGACTCTGTAGTTTCCGTTCTCAAGACCGAGACCATAATATCTCAATGAAGAAGCTGAGACTCTTGTTGTTTGAAACAGCTTGGGGTCTGAGGAATTCGCAAATCGGGACGGCGTCAAATGTGTGTAAGTATTCGCAAATCGCAGACCATCTGTCGAAGCTGAGAACGGAATACGAAGCCGGACTGAGCTCCTCATTATCCGCTTCGTACACGATATTCTCAGATGACGTGATACGAGGACCCCCAGAATTGACGCCGAAACTCGCATCTGAATTTCAATACACAAATATAAAGTGTGTACAAGTAATTTTGAAGCTAACCATTAAGCAGCAGATGATACAAACATAGTAAACTAACTCACATATTTAAAAGAAATGTATTCTCCAATAGTGTTCTGATACGCACTGAAACTGATTGTATTGATTGAAAAGGATTACAATGAGATATTGGACATTCGAGAGGTCCGTGCTCTCCTAATTGACTATTTCTTCCTAACCAAATATTTCCGATATTTTTCCAATACCTATTCTCTTTCCTTCATCTCTTATTTATACCAAGTAAATGACTACTTAACTCTAATTACGAAACTGCCCTTGAGTCCTAACATATTCTTTTGAATCAAATATCAAGTCATGCTCTTGCGTACTTACATATGGGAGCACCTCGATTGCAAGGGAAGTTCTTTTGAAGGCAGTTTAGGCTTGAGAAAATTCCCCTAAAACCAGAAAGACAAAATGAAACAGAATTTTACCAGGAGGCTCATTATCTACACAAATAACTAAATTTTGGAAACAGTCAAGAAGTTCCCAAAAAAACAATAGCTCACTGGTCTGAACTTCCTAGAGTAAAGTTGTTGCCGACCAAGTTACTGCATCAAAAAAACAAACAAACATCTCTTAAGTAGTTATTCTAATGTGTAAGGAAATCATGAATATATCCAACCTCGAGATATTATACAAGCATGGACGATATTACAAAACACTGAAACATGAAAAATGAAGCACTAAATTAGACATACAGCTGTAGACCCATGGTGTTAGCCCAGGCAGGAACATCTCCAACAAGATTGTTATATGAGAGATCTCTGAAACCACAACATAGTTCAACATGATTAAACTTTTTAGTCTTCTCTGTATATGTATAATCACTAATAAATTAGTATGATAAACATATTTACTTACATTGTGCGAAGTTTCGATATCTTTTCTTGAGGAATCGTACCGTTTAAGCTATTGTTGCCAAGAAACCTGATTTAGGAAAGAGAATTAGGTGGTTCGATACATTAAGAACGGATCTTTGAACACGACTAGTATATTTAAAAATAAAAAGAATTGATATGTTACAGAGATTCGAGTGATCTGATGTCGAAAAGAGAGTCGGGGATCCAGCCATGTAACTTGTTGAAGCTTAAATCCCTGCATATTTATTTATTTTGAGAATAAAATCAAATGTATAAACTACTTTGAAGGCGAAAAATATATATATGAAAGTTTAAAATGCAAATTACCAAAACTTACAGGTGTTGCAGAGGTACAAACGAGCGGATGAAGTCTGGGATTCTAGAGAACAGATTGTTGTTCCTCAGCTCTCTGCAGTTGTTAATTCGATTTTACAAATTATAATAAATAAAATAGAGGAAAAATGAAAAAAAAAAAAAAAAAACACTACTTACAAAATTACAAGGGATCCCATATGCTTGATGAAGTCAAGAGAGGAAGTAGTCATATTCGATATGTCACTTAGTCTCCTATAAATATAAACACCACAATGTTTGTTAGCCTTGAAATCTGCAGGTAATTAAGGGAGTAAGTGAATAGGTGCCCATGGATACTAACAACTCTTCCAGAGAAGTAAGATTCGAAAATGTCGAAGGTATTGGACCATCGAAAGCGTTCCCTTGTAACCTTCTAAAAATATTCAAATGAAACAAATATGAGTAAATAGGAATGTCCTAATCAATACAACCTATTCAAAGGAAATAGGAATACAAAATTAGCATGCTGAGTTAATCTTACAAGACTGTAAGCTGCGACCAATTTCCTATGAAGCCTGGTATCCTTCCCGTGAATTGATTATCCGACGCCCATCTGTGACAACGGTTTTGTTTGCAATTCATGGCGGGAAAATAAAATAAAAGGGAAAATTAAAAGAACACACAGATAAAGATTTTACACTCTCTGGAGGTTCCGAAGATTCGCAAATGTCGGAGGAAACTCTCCGCTCACACCAGCGCTATCGATGTAACTGCCAAAGTAAGATAGACATTTCTTGCTTGTCAAGTTATGTTATTCATTAGACCAATCATGAAGCTCGTTTCAATAAACCTACAGCTGTTGCAATTTCGACAATTCCCCGAGCTCGGAGGGCAGAGGTCCAGAGTAGTTGTTTGATGAAAATGACCTATACATATATATAAAGAGATAGATATATGGTCAAAGTTCAGATAATGGGCCATGAAAGAAGTTTTTTGAGCCAGCCATTAAGACTCAGTTCGACAATGATTGTTCGTGACTTACAAAATCAACATTTCTGTAAGTAGACCGAGTTCTTTCGGCACTTCACCGGACAATGCGTTTATACCAAGGCTCCTAGAGAGAGTCAAACACAAGAACAAGTTTTAAGTCTTATCATTATATTAAGTTTCTTTACATATATATATATATATATATATATATATATATATATATATATATATATGCTTACAGGTATTGCATTTCAGTAAGATTGCCAATAGACGGAGAAAGAGGGCCGGTCAAGAAATTCTGACCCAAATTTCTGCAACAAAAGGAGTGGCCAAATAATCATTAAGTAGGTCAAACAGAGATGATAATAAGACTAGGAAAAGATAAACCACGTACAGATTGAAGAGGAAGGTGAGAGTCCAAAGCTCGTCTGGAATCGGACCCGAAACATCCATTGCATACACTTTCCTGTGACAGAGTTACAATGACATTTAAAGTTATTACGGCACGAAAAAAAAAAACAAATCAAATTAAGTGTACTCACAACTGAGTGATGTGGCAAAGAGATCTGTTGCTGAAAGAGCAATTGCATTTGATGAAAGGGTTGAATTGGCCGTCATTGAAGTCCGCGGAATCGTCTATGGCGGCGCCGCTGCACGGATCTCCGGTGGTGTTCCATTGTTCCGTGTTGGCCCTTATATTCCACGACCCAAATATTGCATTCAAAGCTCTCACTGCAACCAATTTTTTTATTTTATTTTATATATAATATTTATGAGCTAATTGAGGGCAAAACTGAAACACTAGCAAAGATTTTGATAGTGTGTCAAAAAGAAGGTATAATACTGCATTTCATCAAAATACAGGGGACATATGCATTTTATATTATTCCATTGATTTTGCATGCGTTCTCAATTAGGCCTAAACGCATTTTACATAGCGTGTTTGATCATGTTAATTCAAGTGGTCAATCATACATGGCTACATACGATATCTTCCCATCAAGTTTCACATCCGCTATCAAGCAGAGGACTAAATGATCATTGTAAAGCATGTTTCTTTCTTGTAAAGCCAACCTTCACAAAATGCATATTGCCAGGAAGAAAAAAAGAAAAGAAAAGGTATCTTATTAAGCATTAGGTCATACTATTTAGGTGTATTTTAAGGGTTTACATGTAAACTTTAATTAAAATGCAGGGATACATATGATATTTTCCGTTTAAATACATGGGTACCGGTGATATATTTCCTTTGGATACCAGCTTTCAATTTGGCCTAAATGCTCTTTACATAACATGTTTGGTCCTACCTATTCAGCTATTAGGAACATTTCCAAGATTAACAAACATACCCAAAACATTCCCACTTATTTTGAGTTTTTTTGTCTTTTCAAATGTCGTAAATAAATTGAGGTAGTTTTTTTTACATAAAATTAACAAAAAGTTTGTTATTATACAAAACGCTATATATTTTTGGAAAAACGCTATATTATAGCTAATTGACTCTTTTTTTTAACACCGTTTCATTGCATTTCCAAGTCATATATGACGCAACAAACATGGCTCAGAAACTAACTTTTGATCCAAAAATTCAGATAGTATGCTCAATTAATCAACCACAGATTTCCAGAATCTAAGCTTTATCATCCAAAAAATATATTCACACTTCAATAGCCAAACAGCCTTGAAAAATAAAAATAAAAATAGATTGAGAACCTTCATCGGGATCAGTAGTGGGTCGAGTTCCATTCTGAGCTCTTGCCAAAGAAGCAAGAACGAAGAGACACGTCAACACAAAAACTGACCCTGAAATTACAGACATGAACTTTAAGCTTTAAAGTTGGAATCATATAAGAAAATAAAAATAAGATATAACTTTTTTTAGAGAGAGAGAGAGACCCAAATGTCATATATGTGACCAATAATATTCGCAGTCGTTGAACATTAAATGTCAACTTGGCGAGATAGTTGATGCAAATGTAATGGGAAACTTGATAAAGCAAGCTTGATAAAGCATGTGATTTGAAAACCAAACTATGTTTTGGTTCCCTTAGGAAAATCAAGCATCTCATCATGTAAAATGTCCAAATTACCCTTAAATGAATTTTTTTTTTTCAAAATCAATCATTCACTCACTCACTCCCCTTCCCTTCCCTTCCTTCACGTGTGGTTTTTCAATTCTGAAACAAAAAAAAAAAACGCACAGCCCTCCCATACCTATTCCCTTTTCAATTCAAAACCAAAAAAAAAAAAAAAACCCGCTCATCCCGTCCCAAACCCCCACGCACGGCCAACCTCCACGCACGGCAAACCCCCACGCACGAATGGGTAAGTTTCGATCCCTAATTCGACGATTTTTTGTATTTTATGTGTTTGATTTCCTGAAAAAAAGAGTTTGAGTTCGTCATGTTGGATCCAGAAAAAAGTTCGAAATTGTTGTCTGTAATTTCGAACTTTATAGCTGTTATTTCGATTGCATTTCGAAGGTTACGATGCCCACGCCCTAATTCGTTTAAACTCAAATTTTTTGAGCCTTCTATGTAGTTAAACAGTTGAGAGAAGAAAAATGGGTAAGTTTCGATCCCTAATTCGATGATATTTTGTAAGAGAGATGTTTGATTTCCTGAGAAAAAGAGTTTGAGTTCGTCATGTTGGATTCAGAAAAAAGTTCGAAATTGTTGTCTGTAATTTCGAAGTTTATAGCTATTATTTCGATTTCATTTCGAACTTTTTAACTTGAAATTGTTGTCTGTAATTTCGAAGTTTATAGCTGTTATTTCGATTTCATTTCGAACTTTTTAACTTGAAATTGTTGTCTGTAATTTCGAAGTTTATAGCTGTTATTTCGATTTCATTTCGAACTTTTTAACTTGAAATTGTTGTCTGTAGTTTTGAAGTTTATAGCTGTTATTTCGATTTCATTTCGAACTTTTTAACTTGAAATTGTTGTCTGTAGTTTTTTTATATTGTTAATGACAGCTTCGTCAGGGTCAAAAAATAAACCTTCATCATTCACCACTGCCAAAAATTATGTCACAAAACACCAAAAATTAATAACTAATATTCGAAACAGTATATAAAAAAAGCCATAAAACTCCGAAATCATTAACAATATAAAACTAAAAACTTCGAAACTACAGACAACAATTTCAAGTTAAAAAGTTCGAAATGAAATCGAAATAACAGCTATAAACTTCAAAACTACAGACAACAATTTCAAGTTAAAAAGTTCGAAATGAAATCGAAATAACAGCTATAAACTTCGAAATTACAGACAACAATTTCAAGTTAAAAAGTTCGAAATGAAATCGAAATAACAGCTATAAACTTCGAAATTACAGACAACAATTTCAAGTTAAAAAGTTCGAAATGAAATCGAAATAACAGCTATAAACTTCGAAATTACAGACAACAATTTCGAACTTTTTTCTGGATCCAACATGACGAACTCAAACTCTTTTTCTCAGGAAATCAAACATCTCTCTTACAAAATATCATCGAATTAGGGATCGAAACTTACCCATTTTTCTTCTCTCAACTGTTTAACTACATAGAAGGCTCAAAAAATTTGAGTTTAAACGAATTAGGGCGTGGGCATCGTAACCTTCGAAATGCAATCGAAATAACAGCTATAAAGTTCGAAATTACAGACAACAATTTCGAACTTTTTTCTGGATCCAACATGACGAACTCAAACTCTTTTTTTCAGGAAATCAAACACATAACATACAAAAAATCGTCGAATTAGGGATCGAAACTTACCCATTCGTGCGTGGGGGTTTGCCGTGCGTGGAGGTTGGCCGTGCGTGGGGGTTTGGGACGGGATGAGCGGGGTTTTTTTTTTATGGGTTCGAATTGAAAAGGGAAGATATGGGAGGGCTGTGCGTTTTTTTTGTTTCAGAATTGAAAAACCACACGTGAGGGAAGGGAAGGGAAGGGGAGTGAGTGAGTGAATGATTGATTTTGAAAAAAAAAAATTCATTTAAGGGTAATTTTGACATTTTACATGGTGAGATGCTTTAAGGGAACCAAAACATGGTTTGGTTTTCAAATCACATGCTTTATCAAGCTTGCTTTATCAAGTTTCCTAATGTAATTATGTAATACATATAATAAATGGAGCATATGTGATTTATTATAGATAAATTGAACTTACATCACAAATGCGTTAGCTGTCGGGGTTTAAAAACAACTGCTTTCCTCTTGTCTGCGCGCGGGCATATGTGGACTTTAAAGAGTCTTTGGGCGTTTGACATGACATTGGGCCATTATCGTTAAAATAAATTGGTTAAATAATTTTATGTGTTTTAAGTAAATAAAAATAAAAAAATCATTTCAGTCATTTTTTTTTATTTAAACGTGGACGGTACCACGAAATTTGATTAATAAGCACTCAGTTGTTGTGGAGGAAAACCGTAGTCACAGATATATTACTTATCAAATTAATAGAAAAAAAAAGGTAAAGAATATATAAATTACACAACTTTTTTATGATATCTATATCCCGTGCCATCTTTTATAATCAAAGATCGAATATGAGTCGGTAAACTATAAGAATTTAAAATAATAGAACAATCCAAAAAAAAACCAAGCTTACTAAGCGAGTCATCGACCATGTTCTCCTCTCGATACACATGATTGATGTAAACATTCGTTAAGGATTTTGAGATCATGTTCCATCGATACACAGTATACCAAAGAGGTTTAACTTTACCCGTAAGAGAATCAACAAGGACTTTTATTTTTATTAAAGGGAGTAGTGCTCCAATGTAGATGCCATTTTCTGAGCAAAACGTAAATAATACTCATCAAGAAAAGAGGCTTGATAGAAAAAGGGGTTTTGAACAAAAAAAAAAAGTCTATACTTTTTAATTTAATGTTATTATCTAATTATAACTATAAAAAAATTGATATTTCAAATTTATCCTAAATTTTGTTGACCTTTAACTTATAAAAAAAAAAAAAAAAAAAATTAAATACCCATAACACTTTTAATAGTACCAGTGCTTATTTTTCATTATGATTATGATAATGGTACAAATCCGGAACCAAAAAAAGCAATGTTGCAATAAATATTACATACAGACGTTTACTAAAGGAAAAGAGCCCCAATTCTCACATTCCCTCAGTGATACTGTCCCGAAGAAGTGGCAGAGCGGTCTCACCGTGAGGCGGGTCCCGCGCATCTTCCTCGGCCACAATGCTCGTACTCACAGACGAATCGTGGAAGCTCGACTCGCTTCCTTTGGTTGCGATGTCGTTCATGAAGCTAGTCGTGTCTCTGAACTTCCAGTCTGTCAAGTGACCGGGCCTCGGAATATCGGTGCTGACGTCAACGTCACCGGAGATCATTTTCACGACCCTCGACATCGAGGGACGTGCGTTAGGAGCCGTCTGCGTGCATAGAAGAGCCACTCCGATGATTCTTCTCACTTCTTCCTCGTCAAACTCGGAAAGCTCCGGGTCCACCAATTCAATCCCACGTCCTTTTTCGCGCAGATTCCATGTCTAGTCGCAACAAGAAAACTAGGATTTTAATCAATTGAAATACAAAATGATGCTTGAAATTATTATAACAGTGTGTGTGTGTGTGTGTGTGTGTGTGTGTGTGATTATGCATTACTTTTCTCGTTATCAAGCACCCTAACGACCAGCTTTAAAAATAGTAAATTGCACAACAATTTGCTTTATGTTTTTCTTACCCATTCAAGAAGGTACATTCTTTCTTCATCCAATGTCGAGTCGGAATTTGCCCTGCCACTAATGATCTCCAGAGCCACAACGCCAAATGCATAGATATCTGTCTTCTCTGTAAGATAGCCTCGCATCGCGTATTCAGGTGCAAGATATCCGCTGCAATTTCAGTACATGAATCGATAAGGGCAATGTTTCATCGTAAACCAATGTTTCGGAAAAGAAGACTCGGGGTAAATAAAATATCTAACTCTCTATTAATATTTAACTACCCCTTATATTGATATTCTAACACATACATTGTTCCAGCTATACGAGTGCTCATGTGAGTCATTTTGTCGTCGTAAAGTTTTGCCAAACCGAAATCTGATATCTTGGGGACAAGTTTTGAGTCGAGAAGGATGTTGCTGGACTTGACATCTCTGTGTACGATTCTCACCCGTGACTCCTCATGGAGATAAGTAAGACCCCTCGCTACGCCCGAGCAAATCTCGAATCGGGTCGGCCAACCGAGTCTCAGCTTGTGATTTCCTACGTTATTACAAATTATAAAAACAATTAGTTAAATACATGCTCTAGAAGTGATTTAATACTTCTACGGAAGTGATCATGTACCAAATAAAGCTTGGTCGAGACTTTTGTTCTCGAGAAACTCATAAACAAGAATTCGTTTATCTCCCTCGAGGCAACACCCGTACAGCTTCACCAAATTTCGATGTTGTACGGCAGATATCGTAGCGATTTCAGTCGTGAATTGACTCTTTCCTTGGTGAGAAGTCAGAGACAATTGTTTCGCAGCAATAACTCTTCCATCTTCAAGTGTACCCTAAAATTAGAAATGATTTTCATATGGGTTAAGGAAATGTTGGAACTTTGCATGTCAACGTGTATGAATGGCATTGCTTATCCTGCAAGGTATTATGAAGACAAAACAAATCAAACCTTGTATACAGGTCCAAACCCTCCCTCTCCCAACTTATTAGCGGAATCGAAATCATTTGTGGCCGTCCTCAGCTCAGAGTAGCTGAAAGTGAATGGCTTAACATCCATTCCCAAGAATTCTGTGAATCATCAACCAACAGTCATTGCACTTTTCTCTTTATAGAAGTTTATATGTAGTTCTTTGCTTGTTTAATTTTCACCTTCATCGTAGTACATTTGCGCCACTGTTTGCGCTCTCCTTCTTCTTCGGACGGTGAAGAAAATCCCTAAAATACCCGCAAAGGCTAAAATCACAAGACCAACGACTATCCCAGCAATCAAGCCCGTCTTGTTTTCCTCGGTGCTCACAGTGGGAGACCGGTTACTCACAGTGGTAATGAATTCTGTACCAAAACCTTATTGGTGAGCTGATCAAAGAACGCAAAAACGTTGTAACCGAATAATACACAAACGATCTGCGTAAGCTTCATTACCTGGCATGACAGTAAAGGCCGAAATAGAAGGCCCGTATGTACCTGAAGCCGGTATACAACAAGTTCCTTTTCCGGCCCAAAAAAGATGAACTTCAAGGTAGTTCTCTGAAACTACCACTCCTTTAAACGGCCACAAGACAACTCGGAAAGATGACCCGCCGGCCTTTTTCCTGATGTCAAAATCTTTCAAAA
Source organism: Urtica dioica subsp. dioica (assembly GCF_054948205.1). NCBI lineage: Eukaryota > Viridiplantae > Streptophyta > Magnoliopsida > Rosales > Urticaceae > Urtica > Urtica dioica. The sequence continues at coordinate 3,376,621 of NC_142765.1, read as the reverse complement.
CAAGCCTTCCCTGTGGTATGTACACAAAAAATGGTAAACCGGGATTAATTTTTTTTAACGCATTTCTGATTGTACTTAAAATTTAGTAGATAATTAGGGGCTGAATGTAGAACAGATTAGAGTTATACTACTCCAATGGAAGATAATGTTTTAGAAGAAAAACATTTGTTGATTGTAGTAAATAGCTATTATGATGGTATGACATTGTTCGAGCGTTTTTTTAGCATTTCAATTATACCTTTGGAGTTTTATCGTTTTTTTTTTTTGCGATTATTTACAACTATTAATGTTTTTTATTTTTATTTTTAATAAAATTTTGTGGTTATCGACTTCAAATTTACCAAAGACTGTTTATATGGCAAAATTTAAGTTTTTATACGGTTATATATCTAGATAGCACATAAAATAATGGGGAGAGGAAAGAAATTCTCATTTTTTGGGTGGAAATGATCTCCCAAACTTAATATATCTAGATAGCACCTTCTTTTCAAACTTAATCTTTCAAGTTTCTTATTCATCTTTTATTACATAAAGATAAACAACCCCCTTTTTCTGAATTCTCATTGTTTGTAGTTTTATTTGGCTCATTTTTTTTTTCAACTCCATTTAGTTTCACTTAACGTTTGAAAATTCAATATAATCACCAAATTAGAATTTTCATGTGGGGATCTCTCCATATTACCAAAAACAAAAAACAAAAAACAAAAAGGTAATATCACAAACCATTTGTATAATATGGTAAAACTATCAAAATGAGTGAGGTTCTTAACATATTACTATATAAAATTGATATCTCATACCTGGACATAAACATCAAATACTCGCCGGCCGACACTTTTCCACGTTCGGCCGTTTTGGAGATCTATCTCGGCGAACTGGAGATTCACGGTGTAATTTCCGTTCTCGAGGCCGAGACCGTAGTACCTCAACGACGAAGCCGAGAGCCTCGTCGTCTGAAACAGCACAGGGTCCATGGCATTCGCGAGCTGGTTAGACGTGACATCCGTGTAATTGGCGATGGAGTTTCCAGAGAAAAGTCCGACGTTACTGACGCCCCACCTTTCGGAGCTGTAAACGGAATGCGAGGCCGCGCCGAGAGCCTCGCTGTCCGATTCGTACGTGATATTCTCGAACGACGTGATTCGAGGACCCCCGGAGTTGACTCCGAACCCGGCATCTGAATTCCAATACATAAATAAATCAAAGGCGTTTTAGCTTCGCCGGTCCTTGAGCTATTGTGCAAGTAGCACTTTAGCCCCTAAACTAAAATTTGTAGCATTTTAGCCCTTATCATGAAAAAAGGAAAATATCAACGTTGTCCCTTCTATTTAATCGAAATGCGCGATTTATACCCCCAATTTTTAGAAATCTCATACATATTCCTTCGTTTTAATATAAATGACATATCTCCCCTAAAAATGTGATACAAATACCACTATTTTCGTTTTTTTTTTAATTTGAACCCCTCAAAATAATCCTTACTGAAATAACTTCTATTTTCTATTTTATATATAAAAAATTATATAAAAAAAATAAAATTAAAAATTTTCTTTATAAAAAGTTAAAGATTTCTTTTTATAAAGGGAAGTTTTGATTTTTTTTTTATAACAATAAATAAATATTTATTCTATTAAGGGCATTTTTGGAAATTCAAATTATTTTGTTGTAAAAAATAAATGAAAATTGTGGTATTTGAAATATAACATATTTTTATGGGAGATATATGTCATTTATATTAAACTGAATGAATATGTCTGATATATCTGAAAATTAAAAGTATAAATCATGCATTTCGATTAAACAAATGAGATACTGTTGATATTTCAAAAAAAAAAATTAACTTTATTTTTGTTTAATGAAATCCATCCCTAAACTTATAACGTATTTACGAATTTCGATAGAAAACTATTTGAAAGAAATGTATTCTTTTAAATGTTCCGTACACTTGGGAGAGCCTCGATTGCAAGGGAAGTTCTTTTGAAGGCAGTTCAGCCTTGAGAAAATTCCCCTAAAACCAGAAAGACAAAACGAGGTTCGATATTACAAGGAAGCTCTTTATCGAGTTAAACAACTATAATTCAGAAGCCTTAAAAACAAAAATTAAAAAAAAAAAAGATTATATAAGGGAAGCTCACTTGTTCGCTGAACTTGCTAGAGTAAAGTTGTTGCTGACCAAGTTACTACATTAAACAAACAAACATCTCTTAATTAAGTTATTTTAATGTGTATATCCAAGCGCTCCAAATACTACACAGAAAATGAGAATATCATCTTCTAATATCATCTTGGAAGTTACACATCTCTATTTTTCATGTATTTGTATTTTTTCTATATTGATATTATTCCTAGTTCACATGTAAAGTTATAATTCATTATTTACTAATAGGTCTCTCACCTCTCATAATATACAACAAGTATTATAATTCTCTCATCCGATCTCTCTCTAAATTCTACAAGCAGTACTAATTTCAAATTTTGTTGTGACAAAGTATGTAGTCGATGAAATATACCCAATAGAAAAGAGAAACAAATAAACAATTTTTTTTCTTTTCTTTGAAGGTAAAGTAAGACATACAGCTGTAGATTGGCGGTGTTAGCCCAGGTTGGAATATCGCCAATTAGATTGTTGTATGAGAGATCTCTGAAACCACAAGAGATAGTTAAGCATACCTAAATTTACTAGTCTTTTGCATTTACAACTACTAAATTGGGATGATAAATGAATTAACTTACATTGTGCGAAGAAACGAACTCTTTTGTTGAGGAATTGTGCCGTTTAAGCTATTGTTGCCAAGAAACCTGATTTAAGAAAGAGGATTAGGATCTTCAATACATTAAGAATGACTGTTTAAACGTGTTTCATATATATGATAGAAAGAGAGATGATGTATTACAGAGAAGAGAGTGAAGTCAAGTTGAAAAGAGAGTCGGGAATCTTCCCACGTAATCTGTTGAAGCTCAAATCCCTGTATTTATTTTTTTATTGAGAAGAAAATAAAAAGGCATAAAACACTGAAGAGGAAAAAATAGGATATGGAATAAAAAAAACATATATATAGGAAAGATTGCAATGCAAGTTACCGAAACTTACAGCTGTTGCAGAGATTGGATGTTGCCGATGTTCGATGGGATTGAAGCCGACATATTGTTGTTTCTCAGGTCTCTGCAGTTTCATCACTACGTTGTCAAATTCAAGAGAAGGAAGATAGAAAGAAAAAAAAAATTAAATTTTAAAAAACACTTACAGAATAGTAAGGGATTTCATATCCTTGACGAAGTCAAGAGAAGAAGAAGTCATATTAGATATGTCACTTAGTCGCCTATAGATATACACAAACACAACAATATTTGTTAGTCTTGCAAATCTACATATTGACGAGAGAGTAACTGAATTTATTGTAGGAATTGCTCACAGCTCTTCCAAAGACGTAAGATTCGAAAACGTCAACGGTATTGGGCCTTCGAAAGCGTTCCCTTGGAACCTCCTGCAAAAATAATAAAAAAAAATGAGTAAAAAAAGAAAGAAGGGTAAGGGAAAAAAAAGTGTGTTGAGTTAGTCTTACAAAACTAAAAGCTGTGACCAATTTCCTATGAAGCTAGGAATCCTTCCCGTCAATTCATTGTCAGACGCCCATCTGCAAAAAAAAAAGGGTACCAATATTTCCTCGTAAAAAGTTTATGGCGGTAAAAAAATTAAAACGGAGATAAAAGGTTTTTATTTCTACACTATCTGGAGGTTTCGAAGATTCGCAAATGACTGAGGGATCTCTCCGCTGACTCCAGCGCTGTCGATGTAACTACCAAAGAAAAAAAAAACTCATTTCTTGTTTGTCAAGTAAAACTCATTTCTTGTTTGTCAAGTTACTTTTTTCGATAGTCTAATTGCGAAGCTCGTTTTGATGAACTTACAGCTGTTGCAATTTCGACAATTTACCGAGCTCGGATGGCAAAGGACCAGAGAAGTTGTTCGACGAAAAGGCCCTATACATAGATATGTAAATAGATATATGGTCAAAGTTCAGGTACATAGATAAAAGAAGAATTCTGAGCCATTGAGATTTGATTCGTCAGTGCTCGAATCGTGACTTACAAACTCAATGTTTCAGTAAGTAGTCCGAGTTCTTTCGGCACTTCACCAGACAATGCGTTTATAGAAAGGCTCCTATAGAAAGTCAAACATAAGAGCCAATGTTAACAATCATATCATTATGTGAAGTCTTTAAATATATGATATATGATACATAATATATGCTTACAGGTATTGCATTCTAGTGAGAGTGCCAATGGACGGAGAAAGAGGGCCGGTCAAGAAGTTCTGCGCCAAATTCCTGCAACAAAAGGAGAGGACAAAAAATCAGAGAGAGGAGATGACAATAAAATGGCTTTTTAGAGAAAATAGTCTCTGAACCATTTTGTGAGTGAGTTTTGGTCCCTGAACCGTTAAGTGAGTGAAATTTTGGTCCATGAAGCATTATGTAGTGACATTTTGGTCCCTGAACCATTTTGTGACCGACATTTTGAACCCTGAACCATTATGCAGGTAATGTTTTGGTCCCTGAAACATTTTTTTATTAATGTTTTGGTCCCTGAATTATTCTGTGAGTCACATTTGGTCCCTGAATATTTTGTTAGTGACATTTTGGTCCTAGAACCATTATGTGAGTGACATTTCGGTCCGTAAACGATTATGTGAGTGACATTTTGGTCCCTGAAACATTATGTAAGTAACATTTTGGTCACTAAACCATTATGTGAGCGACATTTTGGTCCCTGAAACATTATGTGAACCACATTTCGATCCATGTACCATTCTTTGAGTGGCATTTTGGTCCCTAAACCACTCTGTGAGTGACATTTTGGTCCCTGAACCATTATGTGAACGACATCTCGGTCCCTGAACTATAATGTGAGCGACATTTCAGTCCTTGAACCATAAAGTGACCGACATTTTGGTCCTTCGAATACTGTAAGCAAGCTATTGCACACACTTTCCTCTGACTTAGTCAAAATTGACAAAACAGCCATAAAAACGCATAGTAATAAAAACAGAAAATTAAGAAAATAGCCAACTTAAACGTTTGACATTACTAAATAACCAACGTTTGGTAAATCTTAGGTAAATAGCCGTAAATAATGACATGACCTAATATATGGAGGTGGCTATTTATTTAAGATTTACGTCTGTAAATACATGAAAATGACTATTTATCAAAAGTTGGCTATTTAGTAATATCAAACGTTTAAATTGACTATTTTTTTAATGGGCGCATAAGTGTAGCTAGTTTGGTCTAGTGGTAATTTCACACCATCTCTGAAGTGGACTTTTATAGGTTCAATCACCATGGGCAACAAATGCCCTAAAAAAATGGGCATAGAAATTGCATAGTAATAAAAATGAGCAGAGAAACCGCGTACAGATTGAAGAGGAAGGTCAGATTCCAAATCTCGTCTGGAATCGGGCCTGAAACATCCATTGCATACACTTTCCTGCAGAGGCAGAGTTGCAACAAAAAACATCAATTCATGGGGCGGAGGAAAAATTAGTTTTCATAATTATTTTATAAAAAAAATGTATGTTTAAATCTTATTTTAATAATAAATAAAAGCAACACAGAAGTTCAAGGTTGGTTAGGTGGTAGATAATTACACCTTGCTTTTAGTATGACCCTGACGTCCAAGGTTCAATTCCATGATACCCCACATTTTGAGTTTTTTTTTTTTTTCTTATTAGTTTTATATATGTTGACTTTTCTCATATTTTTATTTCAATCATTAATACCTTCAAATCAATTTTATCATTTAATTAACTAAACTTTCTCTTTTCATATTAGTCATTAAGTAGATAAGATAATACGAGATTTCTATGTATGTTGTAAATTTAATAGATGACTTCTTTTATTAATGGATTGTAATATGAGTTTCACTATTTCCAATTTAAATTATAAAAATAAACTTCAAAACTTAAACACATTTAGATATGATGAACTTCAATTTTTTCTCTTCATTTATGCATTAAACAGTTAGTAAAAAATTATTAGTAGTACATTGGTGGTTTGAAGTTTTTGAGATTTGATATTTCATTTTCATATATGAAAATATTTTCAATAGTTATTTTGAATCTAAATATAGTTTTTATAATAAATTAATTAATTCTTTGTGTTTGTAGAAATCCACCCGTAAAATTGGAACCTATTTTTAAAAAATTTAGAATTTTTTCTAACAAATTTAAACATGATTTGTTTTCTTCATAATGTATCCATTAGGAAAATAGTCAATTTAAACGCTTGACATTGCTAAATAGCAAACGTTTGGTAAATCTTGGATAAATAGCCACTTTCAAACATAAATCATAAGTAAATAACCACTTTCATATACTAATCATTGACTATTTACTTAAGATTTACGTTTGAAAGTTGTTATTTATCTAAGATTTATCAAACGTTGGTTATTTAGCAATGTCAAAAGTTTAAGTTGACTATTAATATACTAAGTGATAATTTTTTTTTTTACATAAGTTTGTGCCCTCTAGATTCGAACTCTGGATCCGTCACGTCAAATCAATGATACTTACAGCTGAGTGATGTGACAAAGAGATCTGTTGCTGAACGAGCAATCGCATTTGATAAAAGGGTTAAGTTGAGGGGCGCCGAAGTCTGCGGCGTTGTCTATTGCGGAGCCGCTGCACGGATCTCCGGTCGTGTTCCATTGCTCTGTGTTGGCTCTTATTCTCCATTTCCCAAATATTGTGTTTAAAGCTCTCACTGCAACCAAATCTTTATTTTAATATGTTCCCTTGGATTTGGCATCCGATCTCAATTAGGCCTAAATGCTCTTTACATAACATGTTTGGTCTTATTAAGCTTTAAGACAAGCTATTTAGGGACATTTACGAGGTCAAGAAACAATTCAACTAAATTAGATTTTTTTTTTAGGGTGATGTAGCTAAATAATTAATTTAAAGTTATGAATTTGCAAAATAACCAAGGTTTGTCTTAATTTAGTGAAATAGCCAAAATTTGCAGAGATTTAATTTCCAATTTTTTTTTATCCCAAGATTTAGTTTTTTTTAAGTGATAAATTATTTATAATAATCGTCAAAAAATTTAATCTTGGTTGTAAAAAAAGTTTTGAAAACGTAAATTTTGCTATCTTACTGAAAAATTGTAACTTTGACTATTTTACTAATCAGTAAGTTTCACATGACTATTTTGTACAATTTTTTTTAATATCCAAAAACTCAGTTAGTATGTTCAATACCTCAGATTTCCAAAATCTAAACTAAATTATCACACCCAGCAATGCCCAGATACACAGCCTTAAGTAGTAATAAATAAATAATAAAAAAATGAGCTATTAGAGAGAGAGAGAGAGAGAGAGAGAGAGAGAGAGAGAGGACCTTCATTAGGATCAGTAGTGGGTTGAGTTCCATTCTGAGCTCTTGCCGAAAAAGCAAGAACGAGAAGACACGTCAGCACAAAAGCTGACCATGATGAAATTCCAGACATGAACTTTCAGCTCTGAAGTTCAACCGTATAAAATCTCAATGATAAGAAAAAAATTTCCCAGATTTTCCAATGAGAGCAACCCAAACATGAACATCATATATGTAGCAGAAAATTTCCAGCATTCATTAAGTCTTCCGACAAAAACTGTCAACGTGGTCACAGAATTAAAAGTTACGGACGTAATATATAATATATGAAAGAACTATTCATGCCCTCGTGAATATAGGCTTTAAATCCCACTTTCAATCGGTCAAACTTGATGTGCTTATTAATTAACAAAAAAAATTAGAAAAATAGCTAATTTAAACGTTTGATATTGCTAAATAACTAAGGTTTGGTAAATATTATGTAAATAGCCATAAATGATGACGTGCTTAATATGGCAGTGGCTATTTACTTGATATTTACGTTTGTAAATATATAAAAATGACTATTTACCTAATATTTACCAAACATTGGCTATTTAACAATTTTCAACGTTTAAGTGGGCTATTTTGCTAAATTACCCATTAATTAATGGGTAATTTAGAAAAATAGCCAAATCAAACCTTTAAAATTGCTAAATAGCCAACGTTTTGTAAATATAAAACAAGAAATATAACAACGTTTGAAAATATATGTGCGTTAGAAACAAGAAATTTGAATAATAAAACGAGACAATATAAAACAAGCAGTAAATATAAGAAAATAATATATAATAGGAAACAAGTAAATAGCAACAGCCACGTCCAACGTCCAATTTAGTTCCTAAAATAAAGGGAATCGTTAATAGCCTAAATCTTGTTCACACTTAAATCAGGAATTTAAATTCAAAAAATCCGTGAAGTTATATAATCCGAAATTTCATAAAAATTCAAAATTCAGACGCAAACAGGGGCAAATTTTGGATATGAAAAAACATATTATTGGGCCACGTCATCCGAGTGACTATTTACTTAGTATTTACAAAACCTTGGCTATATAGCAAATCATAACGTTTGATTTGGCTATTTTGCTAATTTTTTGTTAATTAATTTGAATATCCAAGTTACTTGCCTCAACGGTGGCGAGAGACGCATATTTTTTAGTTACACATTTATAAATCAAACTCATGTTCATGTTGAACACTTTAGAAAATCAATTTTGTTAGTAAATAAAATATCCAAAATATCTTTATCAAAAAACTGCTAAACGATTAGAAAGATGAAGGCAAAAGCTTCTAAATCACTAGAAAAATGAAAACAAAATTTTCTAATTCAATATAAAAATGAAATCAAAATTTTCGAAAATAGATCAATCTGACTTTAGCGAATTCGTAGTTATTTTTTTCCTTCATCTTTTTAATCGTTTCGAAAATATTGTCTTCAGTTTTCTAGTGATTTTGAAGATCTTGCCTTCAGTTTTCTAGTGATTTTGAAGATATTGCCTTCAGTTTTCTAGTGATTTTGAAGTTATTGTCTTCATCTCTCGATGGAACTTGGTTTTGAAATGTGAGATAACATTAATCTTGGTTTATCAAATTTCCCATTTTTTTCCACCGAATTAAAAACATATAAAGTTCATTCAAAAGTAGATAAATATGAAGGGAAACTTGAGAAACCAAGTTTAGTGTTTACCTCACATTTGAAAACCAAGCTACATGTTGAACACTTTAGGAAAATCAAACTTTTAGGTAGGTAAAACGTCTAACATACTCTCGTTAAATATTACATTAAAGATAACTGTTTAAAAATATATATGAAAATATGGAATTTTATATTCTATTCCAAATTTTTTTGGAAAATAAATTTTAGACCCCATAACAAGTTGGAATAGAATCTTATATCCCACAAATAAAAGTTGGAAGTTTTTTATGGAACATGGGCAAGTTTGGATATCCAAGTGCTTAGGGTTGAGTATGTATATGTTCTATTTTCAAACAAATTTTTTAAAAAAAGTTGTATATTTGTGGAGAAATTTCATTTTGTAGACTCCAAAGTTGTAAAAATATCAAGGTTATACCCACTAGTTCGAAAATATCCGAAATTAGACTTTTTACCCTATTTCGACCAAAAATATCATTTCAGCCCAGGTAATCCCTATATCACTTATTCTTACTCATTTTCTTCTCAAATCTATCATTTTCTCTCATTCTCTCCTCATTCGTGTCTCCAACAGATGGAATTCGTTCAAAAATGGGTAAGTTTGCTTCTTTAATCATTTTTTATAGACTTAGTGATATATTTTGATGAAAATTAACTACGTAGGTAGATTTATGCTAAAATTTCTAGAATTTTACGTTATTTCCAATGAAATCCGATAGTTTAAAATGAAATTCAACAAATTTTTCCGATGAAATTCAAGGTTAAATTAGATTAATTTCTGATAAAATCCAATAGGATCCGATAGATTCGGGTTGATAAAATCCAATAAAATCGTACCAATTCCGATAAAATCCGACCAAGTCCGATGAAATTCGACAATGTCCGACAAAATTCGACAATCTCCGATAGGTTCCGATTGAATCCGATTATTTTCTTATTGTAATTTTTTGGTATTTTCTGCAATATGTGTTGTTTAACGGCACGTGGGAGATAAAAGAACACTTATGAGTGTTCAAAAACGCGATAATATTTCCTATCGAAGTTTCGAAAGACGTGACCTACATTGAGTTAGTGGATTAGGTCTACAAGAGAATTGATAGAGATAGATTGAAGTTTGACTTAAAAATTGAAGTTTCATATGCAATGGGTACGATTTCGATGGAGCCTGCTGTGTTGAAGGACGATGTTGACGTTATGTATTATATGAAGCACAAAAATCGCAAAATATTTCCACTTTATGTAAGCTTGGTATCAAAATAAATCATAGCGTCAAGTGCACATCGAGGAGGTGCTAAAGGGAAAAATGTGATGTCGACTGAAGAATTGTCACGCGTTGAACCCAACAAGAGACGGAGTAATCTTATTATTAATTATCGACACAATGTTCCTATCATCTACAACCAACAGGATGTTCCTATGTTCAACAATCGAGAAGATGTTCCTATCATCCATCAACACAATTGGAATGTATAAACTTTTGTAAAGCTCGATTTGTGAATTTGAATAAAATAGACGAGTTTTATTTTAAATCAAATTCTTGTTGCATATGAGACGTCCTTAAATTTTAAAAATATCTTGAAAAGAAAGAAAAAAAGATAATATTTAAGGTCGACGAAATTTCGGAATAAGAATACTCGAGTAAACTCGATAATATTCTTATTTTTTTCCCGAATAAAATTATTCATAACATACTCGGAGATTTAAGAATCTCGAGAGTAAAATAAATTCCGAAATCCCTTTAATATATTCAAGGTAATGTTGCGAAAATTCTCGCACACGCAAGTGCACGTGGTCGCAATAGTAATAAATCGTAAGAACGAGTCGATCCCACGAGGACTAGCTAAATTGAAGATTCAAGATTCACAAGTTTGAATGAGAACCCAAAAATAATGATAGAAGGTTAGTCACAAAAATTCACTAACACGTCACAAAATGAAACAACTAGATGCACAAAAATTCTATTGGATAAAGGGAAGGACTATGGTTCACGGGTTCACAAAACAACTTGGATTCGCTGAATTAAGAAAAGAAACAAGCTATTGAGATTCACACTTTTCACTACTTATACTCACTTTAATAGAATTGATAGATCTCTCTCAAGCATCTAACAACCTAAACCGATACCGGAATATCATCTCTCGATCTCAATTCCTAACAAGCACGGCTAGCATTAAAAAACAAGACTATTCTCACGAGTCTAAAACAACCTAGCTATCTCTAGCCTAGGAATGAATTCTAGTAATCCACACAAAAACACAACAACATAATCTTTCTCAAGCATTAGAGTTGAACATAAAACAAGCATGAGTTCATGACATTCATACAAGCATTAAGCATAGTTGTGGATTAAGTAAAAGTGATGAGAAAAACAACAACCTAACAATTCTAATACCATGAATCCTACATCGTAGTGAACCCGCTACACCATAGCCCTACATGAGACTAATTCATATTAATAACCATGACAATAAAAATACTTAAAGATGAACACAAGAACAACACATCAAGAAACATCATTAACATATGGAGAACTTGAATTAAAAAATAAGAGTTTAGAGAATAGAACACTTTTATTAGGATTGTAGCAATGGTAGAACTCTACAGCTCTCTCCTTCTCTTCAAATTGGAGCCACAAAGTACGAACAAGTCTGGAAAATTTAGGAAAAATAATGAAAAACTAAGAAAATGAAAAGATGTTCTTGATAGATTCTACAAAATCCCTTCCATGCATGACTTCTTCTTAAAGTATTTGTGTTTTTAAGGTTGAATGAGGTTATTTTCGGAGCCATATGGACCTTTCATTTTGATCCAATGGCCAAAATCCGCTCAGAAACGCAACATTGGAAAATGCTGTTTTTGGGACCGCGCGGCGCGCCCTTTTGCCTGTGCGGTGCGCAGTCCATTTTTCCGGCTTCGCGCGGTCCGCGCGTACGACTATGTAGGCGAAAACGGCGAAATTTTCGTCTGCGCGCCGCGCGCTTCCTACCCGCTGCACACCGTTTTTTAAACGGTCGTAACTCCTAGCTCCCATGTCCGATTTTTGCAAATAAACATGCATTGGAAAGTTAAGAGAGAGCTCTATCCAGTTCTGGAAGTGAATCATCCAAATAATCATTTAAAATTACAGAATCCTGCAGAAGAGTACGTCGTGTTCCTTGCTTCGCTCCAAGTTGTCCAAATGTGTATGAATCTCCTTGAAATTGTTCGGAATCGTCATATGATGCGCTAATAACCTCCTCAAGACCCAATTGACCTCTTAAACCTGAAAATCACTCATAAACACACAAAAGCTATCAAAAACACTTGAGGACTCGTTAGTTTTTAGTCCGGGAAATAGGAGTTTTACGCGTAATAAACGCACCTATCAAGTCCCCCCAAACTTAAACTGTTACTTGTCCTCAAGTAACAAAAAGAACAAAAGCACACAAAAGAAGTTATCTAAACAAAACGGGTAAAACTTAGCGCTTGCAATACTCAACCAACTCGTGTTTGCCTCAATTAAAATCTATAGACTTACAGACACCCGAAAACCCACAATTTTAATGTTCAAACCAACTACCAAATGAGATAGAAATCATATGAGCTCATGTTACCTTAGACCGTTTGCAATGCTTACCCGTCTCGTGAGCTTTCGGGCACCAAGTCTCGTAGCCTTTCCAACCTCCATCGAGAGAACATAAAAATCAAAATTAAATAGGAATTTGTTTTGATTCGACACACCCATATGCCCCCTCTTCTCCTTTGATCTCCACTAATGTGCACACATCATATCTAGCTCGTCAATGAGGTCTTAAAAGGCTTGTAATGTTCAAGGTAAGGTCAAAGGTATGGAAATTAAATTTTAGTGGCTCAAACATCAACTTTAGTGACTCAAATCTCACCCAAAAATACAACCCTCACATGAAGTTCACTCACTCACCCATCCCTACGTTCTTGGCATCAAATTTCGCCCAACGAGAACGTTTTACTTAGTGTTTTTATTTCCTGTGTTTTCTCCCCAAACTTCGACTCAACAACAACAAGCGACAAGTCTCTAAAACAAAAACATAGAACACCACGCAAAAATAAAAATATATGAAATAAATAAACACTTTTTTTTTCTTTTTTTTTCCTTCTATTTTTTTCAGATTTTTTTTTCTTTTTTTTCAGTACATAACAATATAAATAATCACCGGCGTGGTGTGTCTAGTAGACAATGTAATATGTAGAGACGAGTCGGAGAACATGTCATAAAATAGAAAGAATTCACTCAACAATGTGACTCAAGAGTCGCTAAAGTCAATGGGGTTCTTTGTGGGATTTTCATATAATCGGCTCGGCTTTTTCTGACTAAGTATCGAGAATGGATAGTGTTTGGCCTTTTGTGAGTGGGTTCTAAAAGATAAACAATTATGGGTTGGCTTTTTGGCTTGACGGGCTATTCCTAATGCCTAAATCATCCTTGCTAGATCAATGTGCACTCAATTTCGCTTCGATTAGGGATCGGATAGGGTTCTAGTGTGTTCGGTGTTCTCTTTCAAACTATCGGCTAGACTACTCTCCAAGGTTTCTTAAGCTTTGAGACATGCATTATTTGGGTCTAGTATGGCAACAATAGAGCTCAACAACTTCTTTCACACAAGGTAGTTCATAGGTTAGACTCCAAAATCTAAGGCTTAAGATTATCAACATCCTTGGCAAACACATATGAATCAATCAAAGCAAGCAAGCACTTAGTTCTACCTAACACACAAAACAAATCTAAAAACAAACAACCAAAAGTTCCCGCAAGTCAAGAAAAAAATTCCCCCCAAACTTAGGATGCTACATTGTCCTCAATATAGACTTGAAAAACGGGGAGAAAAGACTTACCTTGCGGGGGTGGTGATCGCCCTTACTCGCGACCTTTTTACTTAACATTGAGGATCTTCTTTTTCCTCATCTTCCAATTTCACTCGGGTGGCCTCGTCCATTGATTGACCCATGTAGGAATAAGCGAGATAGCATGATGGTTCTCCGAGCGTGGATAACTCGGCGGCTGTTGAGGCGTCGGATCGCGCCTTTTCTTTCTCCATGGAGGCGGTGATAGGCTCCTCTTTTTCCTCCACGACGGTGTCTTCCTTCGTCTCCAAGGAGGTGGTGGAGGTGGACGAATAGGGTCGATGGAGATCGCCACAGATTTGTTCATGCTTGGCGGAATGAGGCACATGGGTTGGCTCTCATTTGTGGTAGTTTCTCCCCATTTTCTTGCCACCGAAATTGACAAGCGCCGAGGAATTTGCAGATTCCAAGGAAGATCTCCTTGAGGGAGCTTGAAGCTTATGGCGTGAAGGACGGGGAGACCATGCTTCTCAAGTGTCGGTGATGAAGTCACAACGTCAAGGAGACGTTGTGGACATTTCTCCTTTGTGGGAGAGAGGATTGGCGGTGGTGAAGTGGGCGGTGGGTTTGTCGGTGAAGGATCCACCTCGCTCTCTTCGTCTTCACCTAGCGCGCCCATCTCCTCCTCTTCGTCTTCCTCGAAGGCAACCATGAGGCTTTCTTCTCCACGAAGCTTGATATGGCTTCCTCTTGTTGAGCAATGAAGGCCTCTTGGCTTGCAATGAAATCCTCTTGCATATTTGAGAGCGCGGACATCCAATCAATCCCGTCTTACAACAACGCTCTGAGTTTGGAGTTGTCATCTTAAGGATGGGGAGAGTAGTGAGGGTAGTCATATGAGTAATTGTGTTGACTATCCCACTCTTCCATATAGTGGTACTCCGATGATTGGTGTTGGAGCTCATGTTGTTGTGGCGGTGGGGCGTAGTATTGATGATGATATTGCAGCGCTCCCCACGCATTGCACGATTGATCATCCCACGCCTTCGTGTAGTGGTTCTCATTCTCCGTCGTTTGGTACGTTGGCCAATTGTAATTCATCGTTAGTTTTTGGAATGGCCATGAAATAAGAGAACAAGCAGACGTTAGACAAAAATAAAAAAGAAAGTTCAAATAAAAACTTATGAAATGAATACCAATTTAAAACTAGTCCCCGGCAACGGCGCCAAAAACTTGTTGCAAAAATTCTTGCACACGCAAGTGCACGTGGTCACAATAGTAATAAATCGTAAGAACGAGTCGATCCCACGAGGACTAGCTAAATTGAAGATTCAAGATTCACAAGTTTGAATGAGAACCCAAAAATAATGATAGAAGGTTAGTCACAAAAATTCACTAACACGTCACAAAATGAAACAACTAGAAGCACAAAAATTCTATTGGATAAAGGGAAGGACTATGGCTAACGGGTTCACAAAACAACTTGGATTCGCTGAATTAAGAAAAGAAACAAGCTATTAAGACTCACACTTTTCACTACTCATACTCACTTTAATAGAATTGATAGATCTCTCTCAAGCATCTAACAACCTAAACCGATGCCGGAATATCATCTCTCGATCTCAACTCCTAACAAGCATGACTAGCATTAAAAAACAAGAGTATTCTCACGAGTCTAAAACAACCTAGCTATCTCTAGCCTAGGAATGAATTCTAGTAATCCACACAAAAACACAACAACCTAATCTTTCACAAGCATTAGAGTTGAACATAAAACAAGCATGAGTTCATGACATTCATACAAGCATTAAACATAGTTGTGGATTAAGTAAAAGTGATGAGAAAAACAACAACCTAACAATTCTAATACCACGAATCCTACATCGTAATAAACCCGCTACACCATAGCCCTACATGAGACTAATTCATATTAATAACCATGACAATAAAATACTTAAAGATGAACACAAGAACAACACATCAAGAAACATCATAAACATATGGAGAACTTGAATTAAAAAAATAAGAGTTTAGAGAATAGAACACTTTTATTAGGATTATAGCAATGGTAGAACTCTGCAGCTCTCTCCTTCTCTTCAAATTGGAGCCACAAAGTACGAACAAGTCTGGAAAATTTAGGAAAAATAATGAAAAACTAAGAAAATGAAAAGATATTCTTGATAGATTCTACAAAATCCATTCCATGCATGACTTCTTCTGAAAGTATTTGTGTTTTTAAGGTTGAATGAGGTTATTTTCGGAGACATATGGACCTTTCATTTTGATCCAATGGCCAAAATTCGCTCAGAAACACAACATTGGAAAATGCTGTTTTTGGGACCGCGCGGCGCGCCCTTTTGCCTGCGCGGCGCGCAGTCCATTTTTTCGGCTTCGCGCGGTCCGCGCGTACGACTTTGGAGGAGAAAACGGCGAAATTTTCGTCTGCGCACCGCGCTCTTCCTACCCGCTGCACACCGTTTTTTAAACGGTCGTAACTCCTAGCTCCGATGTCCGATTTTTGCAAATAAACATGCGTTGGAAAGCTAAGAGAGAGCTTATCCAGTTCTGGAATTGAATTATCCAAATAATCATTTAAAAATTCCAGAATCCTGCAGAAGAGGACGTCGTGTTCCTTGCTTCGCTCCAAGTTGTCCAAATGTGTATGAATCTCCTTGAAATTGTTCGGAATCGTCATATGATGCGCTAATAACCTCCTCAAGACCCAATTGACCTCTTAAACCTGAAAATCACTCATAAACACACAAAAGTTATCAAAAACACTTGAGGACTCGTTAGTTTTTAGTCCGGGAAATAGGAGTTTTACGCGTAATAAACGCACCTATCAGGTAACGGGAATTAATGAGAATTTTCTCGGTTATTTTTTAAGAATATTTTTAATTAATCAAGGACAAAGTTGTGAAGCTTTATTTTGAAAATACTTATGTGCAACAAAATGAGGGACGAGATTGAAAGAAAAATTTACAGAGGGGTTGTTTGGAGATTGATGTGTCCATCACGTGGTGGGCCACCTGTCTACATGTGGCTGAAGGGATGTGTGCCATTTAGCTCTCCTTTCTCTCTACATCATCACAATAGTCTTCTTCTTCCTCCCTCCTTTCTTCTCTTCGCGCGCCATCACCCGTGACCCTCATTCCACCGCGCGCTCCAGCCAAGGAAGAAGAGTCGACACCGTGAGCCGCCGTGACGCCGTACCAAGGGGAAACCACCGGGAAAAGGGCGAGGAAGCACCGGGAATGAGGAATTTTGTGGATTGAGGAGAGAATCTCTCTTCCCGGATGGATTTTTGAAGCTAGGGTTCATAGATCCAAAACTTGAGGGTTTTTTAATCCGTGAGGTTTTCTATGAAATTGGTTGGTTTTGTTTGTTCATTGAACTTGATTGATGTTAGTTATGACTTGAATTTGAGGATTGATTTTGGATTTCTTGGTTTTGGGTTGAAGTTGGCCGAAAATTATGATGAACTAGGGTTTGGAAGTTCAATTTTGGGTCTTTTCATTTCTGTGTATTGTTTGATGAATCTGAGACGTTTCTGAGGTTTTTTAGTGTTTGGGTATTGATTGAGAATCGTAATTTGGAATTGTGATTAATTTGGACGAATATTTGGTGAATATGGAATCTTGGCCGTGTGAAGTTTGTTTGTGTTTCGATTAGGAATTTTGGATTCTGTTGATTATTAGTTGTTGTGATTCCTAGATGATGAGCTGAATCGAATGTGTATCCAGGCTCGTTGAGTTTTTTTAAGAATCCCGGTTTGTTGAGATTAATCGTGGTTAGTATGGATCCGATTCGGATTGGGTTCGGTTTCATGATTTGGTTTTCAGGATTTTGTTATAATTTGGAATCGTGAATTGACTCGTTATCGGATTTTGTGACTTGATTACAAATTTAGACGGACGAGCGGGAACAGGTAGAGTCGAAGACAACGAAGCCGGAATTTGAAGTTTTCGAGAAAAGAGTTATTGCAGTTAAAGCTCGCGATTAACTCGTGAGTGTATTCAACGCTTGTAGCGTTTAAATGCTCTTGAAATTAAATCGTGAATTTCATTATGTAGTTTATTCCTTTATTTAAATAAATAATTTATGATTATTTATTTAAATAAAGGAATAAACTACATAATGAAATTCACGATTTAATTTATTTAAAACCGTTTAAGAATTTAATTTAATTATTCACTTTGGAATTTTCGGTTATTTTAATTCGGATTGATTAACTTATTTGAGACTCATAATTATATGGTTGGATTTTATATCTTATTACTTTCGATACGAAAGTACACGAGTCTTAAATAAGTTTAACTTCCAAAAAATCGGAGAATAATGAATTAAATTCTTGAATTTCGAACCGACTCGAATCTAATCCCGACAACGAACCCTATCTCCTTCAAGTAATTTTGAATCCAATAAATAACGGACTTCTAATTTCGGATGCTAGTTCTTTCGACGTTTCGACAAGTGTCAAGTATCTCGAAGAACGTGAAAAGCAAGACATCGCCGGAAGTC
Source organism: Urtica dioica subsp. dioica (assembly GCF_054948205.1). Taxonomy (NCBI): domain Eukaryota; kingdom Viridiplantae; phylum Streptophyta; class Magnoliopsida; order Rosales; family Urticaceae; genus Urtica; species Urtica dioica. Next base: position 3,358,233 of record NC_142765.1, on the reverse strand, counting down.
GTCGAGCTTTCTGTTGAACTATTCCGGGTAAGTGAGGAGACATAATTCAACTACTTACCAAGGGGATAACCATGTTTGTTTGTTCATTTATTTGTTTGTAAACAAGAGTAGGTGAAAGCCCTAAAATGTATAAACTTGAAAATTAAGGTTTCGGCCACTCTTTCTTGAAAACTTAGTTCGGGTACGCTCATTAGGTTCAAACGCTAACTTGAACCAGTCACGTTTACAATATGTATAGTTAGACTTCTCTTCTAACTCTAGGAAGTAGGTTAGAATCGAGATGATGGAAGAGCAATAGACTCTCGAATTCATTCGGGAATAGAAGGATCGGATGTCACACATTTCGAGCCATCAGCTTAAAACATTTAACGAGCATCAAAGGGAAACAATAAGTTCTCTCGTGGTTTATCCTGTTATTGTCTTCCGTATATAAGTTTAACGTGTACGCTGCTAGCTGCAGAGTACCCAAATTTTAACTAAACTAGTGTCGGTGGTACTCACGAGTCAACGACTTGTGCTTAGCGGGCCATGCCGGTCCATGCGCCGAGTACTCAAAGCAATGGGTGAAGGTCGCGCATCGCGAGCTCATTGCTAGCTGGAAAACTCGACGGGAGCTGCATTGAGCGCCCCGGGGCGCAGTGGGTGAAGGTCGCGATTTGCTAGCTCACTGTGCCAGAGACCAGCGGCGTTGACGTCATGACGAAGAAAGCACCACTAGTGGATCCCAGACAAATGTTAAAACTTAGATCAGCTGATGACTGCTGCTCGAAGTCTGAAGCTGGTCTCTGGTCAGACCGGGGGTTATAGCAGTGAAGAATGTATAACCTTACTGAATGGCATGTGTTTTTTAGATGTGCACTCATTAGTCACTATTAGGTGATAGTTGCATCTTGCATTCTTTTACGCTTGTTCGCACGTCATATGCTTTATATTAGCCTGTTTTCTTTCCTATGTTAGACTCCCACTTACTGAATCATTCGACTCATAGTTCTATGTCCCTTGGTAATGTGTAGATAAGGGCAAGGCGGCAATGTAAGCAATGGGAAGGAAAACCGAGATGGGACGGGTACCTCTTGACCTACGGGCTATGGGTTCTAACTCGAGACGTAATCTTCTATATAATATTTTGTATAATATCGACTCTTCTTAAAATAACAATCTGTGTATATGAGTAAAGTCGAGAGCTTTTATGTACACACACACACACACACACACAGATATATATATATATATATATATATATATATATATATATATGTATAAGGGTCGATATACGACTTCTAAGTTCTAAACAAAAAAACGAAAAATTTACCGAGATTTTTTATAACCGCTTTTGTATTAAACGTTTCCGCACTTTAAATAATGTTTTGTTTCGTTTATTATATGTTTAATAAATTATATATTCGCCTTGAGTATTTTATTTAAATATTATTGCTTATATGATGACGTGCTCGGGATACGTGATGTTGGTTCCGACGAGTCGCGGCTTGCGGGCGAGGTGACGACGCTCGAGGGTCGTGACAACAATGGTATCGAAGATGAGTCGTATAAAGGTGATAAAATATACATGCGTGACAGAGATGATTACCACAGTAATGATAGAGATAATGAACTAAATAGTGACAGAGGTGATGAACACAATAGTGATGGAGATGATGAACACAACAGTCACAAATGTGAAGAATTTGAAGAATTTGTGAACCCTGAAGGATATGAAGATTTTGTGGAACATTTTTCAGCACCCTCGGGACACTGTCAATCATCACGTGAGCCTCCCATAATAGTATCACCAACGGATTGCATGCCTTATTCATGGAAAGACCCCCGCATTCACAGCCGATGATGTTATTGTTAGGAATTCTTGCCCACGAGAGATAATGAATAAATCATAAATGATTACTTAATAGAATAATGGTTTACTTTATTAGCATCATATGATTAGTGGGTTGAGCTCTGAATATCAAAATCAATAACAACTATCATCCGTAGCCTCCGTATTAAATTGAGTCACGTACTTGGTACCTGAGTTTTGGCGGTGAGCTAAAACATGGTCTATGATTGATACACGTCTAGATAGCTGTATCTAAAGTCATATATGTGGAACACTAGTGAAGGTTGATCACGACGTGCGAGCATTCTACACTTGTGGTAAATGCACGACCTGGACATGCTTTGTTTGTAGATGTGTCGTTTAAGTACCGTTACGACACACTAATCGAGGTCGCTATGATGGTCACAGTGAGACTTGATCTAAATCCTAAAGTGATCATGGACACTAGATCATGTTACCGCGCTCTTTGACTCATTCGCTAAAAGGCTACTATCATGCTAATCACAACTTATGTATTGGGAGTTTCGGAACATGATTCGAGTGGGAAGTGATTGACAGATATGGAATCTAGCCTTCCAGAAAAAAGGTCAATGTTCACTCACCTAAGGATTGATTCCAGAACCGATAGATTTCTGGCACTTCCGAAGTATGTACGTTAGGAAGAATCTTTCGCTGGGAAAGCAACGGTGCTTAGGGTATATATGTATCTAGAAAGGTATAACGGAATAATTGACCTTTCTCGATACGGGTTGAACCTGTAGGATCTTGATCACGAACTGACTAGATCAGTGGACACTCGTCACGATGAGTAAATATAACTAATTTTCTCAGTTATATCAACTTGAATTTTGGGTCGTAGACAGCGAGTGTCATGCTTCGTGGATTTTATTTTTGAGAAAGTTGAGAGAAGCTATCGGGGAAGACGAACAAGATTTGGCGTTCATATCCGATCGACATGTTAGCATCATACATGGTGTTAAAGTAGTGTTCCCTGGTATCCCTCACAGAGCATGCTACCATCATTTAAAACTAAATGTCCAACATAAATTCAAGACTGATCATTATGGCATTGAACTCATGGCCGCCACTTATGCAATAAAAAAGGCAGCATTTGAAGCTCATTTTAGGGAGTTGAGATGGAAAGATGTCGAGATGACAAAGTATCTCGAGGAAGTCGGTTTTGATCAGTGGGCCAGAGCATTATTTCATGGGAAACAGTAAAACTAAAACTCTACCTTTGTCATTATATTTTTTTAAGAATTTTATAACTTTGTTAATATGTTATTATTTTGTATGCACTAGGTAGGATAAAATGGTAAGCAATAATGCAGAAAGCTTCAACAATAAGACGAGAAATGCTAGAACATTTCCCATTTTCCATTCGAATCACACTTCAAACTTTGTTTTTCGATCGAGAAGAAATGACTAGGAAATGTGAAACAAAATTGACCAAAAATTTTCAAGACGATCTCGGCCATCTAAACAAAAAGGCACAGTACGTCACGGCGTACGGACTCGGATTGTATGAATGTCATATCAAAGACACAAGAGGTGATTTTGATGTAGATTTGTCGGAAAAGACATGCACTTGCAGACTAACACAACTACTTGGAATCCCGTGCCAGCATGTCATCGCATCTGCACGACATCGGAGTGTCGACATTTATTTTTTGTGCAGTCCTTTCTATTTGAAAGTGATACAACCCTTTTGGGTAGAACTCATCCCTAAAAGCTGGCTATTAGGGAGAGGGTGCCCAAGAGGTTATAAACCCACATGCCAAACCCATACTTTAGCAATGTGGGACTCTCACATATCAATCTCATACTTAACAATGTGATAGTCCACTAGGATCATAACAATACCCCACGCTTGAAGAACCAATGTCCTCGTTGGTCACGACCATGTTAGTCACGACCACGTTGGTCACGGTTGGCACCCCTTTTGGGTCCAAGCCACCACTCCATAGGCCACCACTCCGAGTGTTGGAACCAAGATGGGACCCGCTCTAATACCAATTGATACGACCCTTTTGGTAGAACTCATCCCCAAAAGGTAGCTATTAGGGAGAGGATGCCCAAGAGGTTATCAACCCACATGCCAAGCCCATACTTTAGCAATGTGGGACTCTCACATGTCAATCTCATACTTAACAATGTGAGAGTCAACTAGGATCATAACAGTAAGAGACACGGATTGAGTTGTACAAGGAATCCATACATCCTGTTGGGAATAAAGACAAGTGGAACGTTCCGGATGAGATAAAAAATATGACGGTTGTTGTACCAGTTGAAAAGAAACAAGTCGGTCGACCGAAGAAAAGTAAACAAGGAAGGTGAACGGTCAATCGATACCCCTCTCAAGGCGAAAAAATTGATTCACCGAAAATGTGGCAAATGTGGTGGTATGGGCCATAACAGGAAGACATGCACTTGAAGGGATTGAGAACTTTGTATTTTTTTTTTTATGATGTTTAGAACTTTGTATTTTGCTTTTATGAAGTTTAGTACTTTTTTTTATTATTATTTATGAAATTTAGAACTTTTTTTTATTTATTTTTTATTAAGTTTAGAAATTTTTATTTCATTTTGTTTATGATGCTTAGAACTTTGTATTTTTATGTTTACAAGTTTTGATTTTTTTTTTAATGAAGTTTAGAACTTTTGATTTTGTTTTGTTTATGATGTTTAGAGCTTTGTATTTTTATGTTTACAACTTTGATTTTTTATTTAATTATGATGTTTAGAACTTTGTATTTTTGTTGACATATCATATCCAAAACATTTTCAAAACAACAAAATCAAAACAACGTCCCACATTTCCAAAAAAAAATTGATATGTCATATCCCAAATATTTTCAAAAGAACAAAATAAAGAAGAGAACACATCATGGCGTCTCCTCCTGATTAACTAAGTTGGTATACCATTTCTTCCTAAACGTTTTATGTTGTCGTTGTGAAGTGTATCAAACCCCAAGCCCACAAGGATGTGCTCCACATACTTGACTACGAACATCCTGCAATCACCACTGAAAAAAAATATAACCAAAATTCGCTAAAAAAATAAACTGCACAATTTTCTTACCCGACTACGCATTGTGGCACATTTTGGTCGACTAGTCATATGAATGGTGAAAGTCGAAGTTGTCCGCCAACTAGCTCTCGCTCTTCCCTCTGATGCTCGCTGAAAATCCTGATGCTTCCATAACCGTCGAACCCAATTCTACATTACTGAATTAATATGAGATAATAACACATTGGGTTAACAAGATTACGTAAAACATCAAATTTTACTAACCTTCATCTCGTAGTGAAAGCGTCTGAATATTCTTTCTTCTGGACGAGGTCTTTCTGAAAATCCAAGAAGGTTATGGTCCATCGTTATAAGTCAACTCGAAATGTGAACCAATGCATGTTCTGAAAATTGACTACAAACAAAATCTCTCGGCCACGCGTCCATAGCAAGACTTTCGAATCTTTGTAGCCAGTCATCGGGATGAACAAGGTTCTCTCATCCAATTCCACGACGTTCAGCTCTATGCCTTGTTAACGTTCAGTGGCTATTTTCTTGTTTCCTCTTACTTCGTATATCGACCGTATACGTTTTGGACCCATCGAGTATCCATGATACGGACGTCTTGACGATACTCGGCAAACTGTCTTTGGCGTCTCCGAAGCATATGCAGAATAGCATCAACATGATGTGAACATGTATAACATAACAAACATATTAATTAACTTTTAATTAAAATACGTATTAAACTATAATTTAATTCAATGTACCGTATCGGTTAGCCATTTTCCATTCTCCAAAATAACCTTGAAGAACTCGGTAGAAACGTCAGCGATCTTGATGTAAACTTTCTCCACCAGCTTTCCGTTATATTTCATAATGCAGGTCCACTTGACAAAATCATTAAAAGCGGCACTGTTTGGTTCCTTCAAGGCCTTGAACGACGAGAGCCGCACTTCTGAGTACTTGTGCCGCGTTGTGTCTGTGAAAGCGGAGGAGAATGTATATTTCCGGTGATGCTTTTGAGATGGAGTCCGTTGTGAGTCCATGATGTGTTTCTTCGACATAGGGTTGTAAGCGGGAGCAATTTCTCCGATACATCTTCGCCATGTGAACGTCTACTACTCGGAGAAGAAGACGGCGGCTTCGTCGAAGATGACGGCTGTGAAGGAGGAGGAGGACTACGCGATCGACGTGGACGGCGTATGCCAGCTTGTGTAGTTGGTAACGACCCCAAAGATAAACCCGTCATATCATCTAACATGAGGTTGATCTTCTCAAACATGGCAAGCAGTAAGTTGATGACACCAAATATTTTAATAAGAAATTAATGATTTGTATAAATGAATGATTTAGAAAATTATTTTATAGTCAAAGTATTTATACCTGGTCCCGCCTCATTCTCTCTAGTCTACGACCATTCTTACTCAGAGCTTTCAAAACGATCTCCTGAGAATGTACCATTTGATTCCACATATCCTCCATCAAAACCCACGGAACGGGATGAGCGAAAGTTTCAAGACAAGCGGGAGCTTCAGTACGAGCGGGAGCTTCAGGACGAGCGGGAGCACACTCAGGATAACCGGGAGCATGTTCGGACTGAAATGATTGATAAATAAACTAATAACTGATTAATAAATAAACTAATAATCGGTTTATAAATAACTAATAATTGATTAATAAATAAACTAATAATCGATTAATAAATAAGCTAATAATTCATTACAAAATAAACTAATAGTTCATTAATAAATAAACTAATATTTCATTAAAAAAAAATAACTGACGAGGAGCTCGCGGAGTATCTGAAACATGTTCTTCATCGTCGTCTTCATCACCCCACAAGTCCTCTTCTTCGTTCTCTTCGGTATGTCTGAGTACGCTGGCTTCTTTTGCCGTTGAATCTACTAGGTCAATCTCCTCCTCAATATTATGTGGCTCAACCACACGTCATCGCCTTCTGTCGGATACAGAGATTGACTGAGTGCATCTCTAGTAACTTGAAAAACGTGTGCGCTGCGGTTCGTGGTCTCAACATCTGAAGAACGCCCAACTACCACACCACAAACATTTATAAATATTTAAGGTATTTAAGTTCAAAGTAATTACCGTTTTGTGACTAGAATCTTCTCGACGTCTTTGCGGGTGACAACCCGGGTGCTGGACTAGGAATGCACCCTCTGTACTCAAACACAGGCTTTTTTACCGAACAGTTGACCAATCTCTGGGATAGCCTCGTATACCCTGTACTAAACGGCGTGCAAATTTCTCGACAACAAATACTTGGCCTCCTTTTTTACAACATTCTTTTTCCCACATTTATTCTGAAATCTGTCGTAGCAGTGCGATAAATTCATCGAGAGTGATGATAGAGTCTTGGTCCATGTGATGTTTCCCCAAGGCAGACTATAGAAGAACAGCATGTCTTCAACCACATAAAGGTATTTATCGTTGTTAGTTTTATTGTGTTCTAGTCCGAGGAGATATCTCATGACAAACACACACAAACCAAGCTTGTAAGCATCGTCCGGATCTTGACAAGTCGTGAACGCATTTACCAAGACGTCGAACTTGACATTTGACACGCCGTTCAAGTAATCAGTTATGAGCAAATATATCGCTCTTTTGCTCGTCCTGCTCAACCGTCGTCGAATCATCTTCCATAGTCAAGCAGCATATCAAAGCGTACTCGAGCCGTCCAAACCTCACGCATTTATTTCCCAATCCGAAAAGTATCTCCCCTTTTTTTGTTGTGATAATCTTACTAAGAAGAAGACCGTGTATGAGTACCGGTGAGAGTTAAGCGTTCTTCCCTAAAAAAATTGCTCGAACAAAGTCTCCGCGAGCCGATCAATTAGACCAAGATCGGTGAATTTTTCCTTTACCATCTTCAACTAACCCGACACACCCTATGTGGTTTGTCCCGTAAAGTTGTGCTCACATAAGAACGTCAATTGTCCTAAAAAAACACAAATTTGTTAGTATATTTATCCTAAAATATATATATAAATATATATATATATATATATATAAAACACCAATTTATTAGTATATTTATCCTAAAATAAAAATAAATAAAAAAACATCAATTTATTAGTATATTTATCCTAAAAAACACCAATTTATTAGTATATTTATCCTAAAATATTAAAAAAAAAACAATTTATTAGCATATTTATCCTAAAAAAATAAAATAAAAAAGCTAAAAACCCTAAACTCATCGGAGAGCATCGGAAAACATCGGAGACTATCGGATTTCATCTTAAACTAATCTCATCTTGTCATCGGATCCCATCGGAGACCATTAGAATTCTCCTATCAATTTCATTAGTTTTCATCTGAAACCATAGGACTGTGGTATGCATTTCATAGAATTCATCGAAAATACCCCTAATTCCAAAACCCTAACTTTTCTACATCGTCTAAATCCGATCAAAGAATAACTAATTATCACTCCAATCACCTATTATATCTATGTTGGAATCGATCTAGGGTTTAAGAAAATAATTAACGCTTCGGGAAGCGGCGGAATTTTAAAAATTTTCTTTTATAAGTACAAGTACATGTAATTAAAAACTAATATGAGCTAAGAAGTTTACTAACCTTTCTTGAAGCTTGAACTTTGAGAAGCTTTTGGAAAGTTGCAACGTCGTCTCCCTTGCAGCACGTCTCTCTTTCTTTCCTCGGCACCTCGAGCAACCACGAAAGTTTCTATCACTAAATCACTCGAAAAGAAGGAATCAGTGAGTGGGCACTTTTAAACGCTACGACTTAAGAACGAGTCTCGAAGTCGCAGAGCTAAACACTAGGTCGAGTGAGGACCTAGGTGCCAAGACAAGAAAATATCGAAAATAAACTAGAGAGAGAGAGAGAGGATTTTCGGCCAAGTTCTAGAGAGAGAGTCTCTCAATCTCTTAAACTTAGGATGAATGAAATGTGAGGAATGGGGCTCCTATTTATAGGAGAGGTTTTACCTTCAATAAGGTACTTTCCTCTTCTATAGAATATCACATATTCATGAGCAAAAATCCCTTATTTCCCATTCCATGTTGGGCGCCCAAGGCTGCCTCCTAGAGGCTTGGATTTGTTTCCTTTTTTGTTCCTTGCCTTGCCCATTACTCTCTTGGCCGAAATTCCTTGTGCATCTACATACAAATTTGTTTCCTCTTTTTCTTTTGGCAAGTATCTAAATACATTTATGCATAAAATAAACTCTCTTTCCTTGGGTATTATGGGCGCCTATTCTCATCTAGAAGGAGCTTCTAGAAACTTCTTCATTTGTTCATGACAACATGAGAAAAGCTCATTAAGAATTTTCAATAAAATTCTTATGAAACGAAATTAATTCACAAGGCCCAATAATCAAGTTATGGCCGAGTGACATTAAGTCATCAAATGAACTTGTCAAAAAATTTATTGACATTCATTTCATCATATGTCTCAAAAGACAAAAATACCCTTTTGACTATTTTCGTTCTTGTTTTGACTTAGCTTCCAGTTTAACTATTCCTATCGATGTGATTCGTGACAGTGACCTCATGGACCCAAATGAACAAAGCTTGAGCTAAAAACTTGGACTCAAAAGTTCACAAACCTTTTCCAAGTTTAGCTTAATGCCAACTGACTCCACTAAAGAGCTGACACTGAAAATCTCTCGGTTCAAATGAATTTGTTTTCTACTCAAGAATTCGACCTAATTGTGATGAGCGGATCCACTGAATATTATCTATGTTTACCCTTCATGAATGTCATCAGCTAGTCGGGATTTACTAAATTACCATTTTACCCTTCTAGCTGTTATTTCCTCAACTCCTTTGTCGTTTGTGAATAAGTTAGAAACAATGTATTGACGAGGAGCTAACAAGTCACATTGTTTCATCCAAAAGAGTCATGACTCAATTTGGACACTGGCCAGTTCATTTATTCACACTCCAAGGAACAAAGCATGAGGTGACATACATTGCATTTCAGCAATCTTGTACATGAATTCCATATCTATGAGAACTTCACAAAGTTACTCATGTCAGACTCACAACTTAGTACTTCACCAATAGGCCTTGTTCGGAATCACATAGTGAGTCCGAACTTTGACTTTCTCAAATGAGAATACTAAGGTGTGAAATGGCATGTCTCATTTCAGGATTAAGGTAAGCATGATGCAATTCATACATAGTGACTTCGAGACATAAGAGGTTAAATGGTTTGTTCTTATATTGTCTCTAGAAGTGCACTGGTCAATTCAGTACCTTCGGAAGATACCAAGAAGAACTATAGAGTCCCCAACTCTCAATGCCTCATAACCAGACATCATAGATTCTTCTAACAATCATACTGAGGTCAATAGTCCTTTGACCCTAAGATTGCGAATATATCGTTTTAAGCAAACTACGAAGAGTTTGTTCATGCAAATCTACATTTGTCTCTTCGTAAGTTGTTAAGTTTGTTTATGGACTAAAAGACTAAGGTTTTATCATAAAGCTTCAAACAAAGAAAGAATGAATGAACGTTTCAACTTTATTAATGAATAGATAGGCAATTACAAGCAAGTGTCTTCATGAGACTTTATTACATCAAATGTACAAAATAAAGACTACAACTCTTCTTGTGGGCACCATTGACAACAAACTCCCACTTGACTCAAAGAAGGTGTGTGTAGTCCTTCATGCCTAATCCCTCACGATGTTGGTCGAAGACCTTGTTCGCTAGGGCCTTGGTGAATGGATCTGCGAGGTTATCCACCGTTGAGATCTTCTTCACTTCCACGTCTCCGCGCTGCACGATCTCTCGAATCAAATGGTATTTCCTCTCAATATGCTTAGAGCGCTTATGGCTTCTAGGTTCCTTTGAGTTAGCGACAGCCCCACTATTATCACAATAAAGGGTCATGGGCTCGTCGACGTTTGGAACAACTTCCAAATACTTAAGGAACTTTCTAAGCCATACAGCCTCTTTGGATGCTTCACAAGCAACCACATATTCTGCTTCCATTGTGGAGTCAGCAATGCAAGATTGCTTAATACTTCTCCACACAACAGCTCCACCATTAAGGATGAACACAGATCCCGAAGTGGATTTCCTGGAATCCTTATCCGCTTGAAAATCGGAGTCGGTATATCCCGTCATAGTCAGGTCAGTACCTGAGTATGTAAGCATCAAGTTCCTAGTTCTTCGAAGATACTTAAGAACATGCTTAACAGCAATCCAGTGCTCGGGTCCAGGGTTGGATTGGAAACGGCTAACTACGCCAACGGCGAAACATATATCAGGTCTAGTGCAAAGCATAGCATACATGAGGCTTCCTACGGCAGAGGCGTAAGGAATCTTCCTCATGTCTTCAATCTCTTGTGCAGTCTTGGGAGACTGATCCTTAGAGAGTGAAACTCCATGCCTAAAGGGTGTTTGACCCCTCTTGCAGTCTTGCATCGAGAAGCGATCCATCACCTTATCAATATAAGATGCTTGAGAGAGCGACAGGGTCCGGTTTTTCCTATCTCGAAATATTTGGATTCCCAGAATGTATGCGGCTTCTCCTAGATCCTTCATATCGAATTGCTTTGCCAGCCAGACCTTAACCTCAGATAACTTACCCACATCATTACCAATGAGTAGTATATCATCGACATATAGTACCAGAAACACAACTTTGCCTTCGTGTATTAACTTGTAAACACAAGGCTCATCTATTGACTGTTCAAAGCCGAAGCTCTTTACAGTTTTAGCGAATCTAATATTCCATGACCTAGATGCTTGCTTTAGTCCATAAATGGATTTAAGCAACTCGCAAACCTCGGTCTCTTGACCTTTATCCACGAAACCGTCTGGTTGAGCCATGTAAATGCGCTCGTCAAGATTGCCATTCAGAAAGGCTGTCTTGACATCCATTTGCCAGATCTCATAGTCGAGAGCTGCAGCTATGGATAGGAGTATGCGGATGGATTTAAGCATCGCGACTGGCGAGAAGGTTTCTTCATAGTCAATCCCTTCTTGTTGGGTATAACCCTTCGCCACAAGTCGTGCTTTGAACGTCTCGACGTTCCCATCAGGATCCCTTTTCTTCTTGTATATCCACTTACACCCTACGGGTTTAATCCCTTCAGGAAGGTCTACAAGTTTTCAGACTTTGTTGACATACATCGAGTGCATTTCAACTTTCATGGCGTCAAGCCAAAGGTTTGATTCAGAACAAGCCATCGCTTTGGCTATAGGAAACAGGGTCATCCATGTCGGAGACGGCTACAAGAGAGTCTCCATAAGACATGTACCTGTCAGGCTGTTGAACAGCCCTCCCACTACGTCTAAGTACTACTTGACGAGATTCTGATGAGTTAGGTTGTGTTTCAGTTGGGGTAAGAACAGTTCTTACAGATGAGGTAGAAGCTTCCTCACCCAACTTTTCTTCAAGCACAATTTTGCTTCTAGGTTTCGCATCCTTCATAAAGTCCTCCTCAAGGAAACGAGCATTCGTGCTAACGAAAGTCTTATCGTCCTCGGGACTATAGAAAGTAAAACCTTTGGTTTCCTTCGGATATCCTACAAACAGGCACAATTCTGACCTACTAGCCAACTTGCTAGTCTTTTGCCTCAGCACGTGTGCAGGGCAACCCCAAATTCGGATGCGGCCAAGATTCACTTTACGGCCAGTCCATCGTTCATAAGGAGTACCAGGAACCGTTTTAGACGGAACTTGGTTCAGAATATAAGCGGCTGTTTCGATGGCATATCCCCAAAAGGAAGGAGGGAGTGATGAGTAACTCATCATTGATCTAACCATCTCCATTAGAGTTCGGTTCCTTCTCTCTGACACTCTGCTTTGTTGAGGTGTGTCAGGTGCGGTAAGCTGAGAAGCGATACCTTCTTCTTTAAGAAAGTCATCGAACTCTCCAGACATATACTCACCACCTCGATCGGATCGAAGGGTTTTGATCACTTTGCCAGTTTGCTTTTCCACTAAAGCCCTAAAGACCTTAAATACGTTAAAGGTCTCGGATTTGTGTTTGAGCAAATAGACAAACCCATATCTTGAGTAATCATCAGTGAAGGTAACGAAGTATTCGTATCCTCCACGTGCCTGTTGGTTGAGCGGACCACATACATCAGAATGTATTAGTTCCAGCAACTCAGTGGCTCTTCGACCCTTATCGGAGAAAGGTCGCTTAGTCATTTTTCCTTCTATACAGGATTCACAAGTAGGTAGTGAACCTATTGCAGAGGCTTGGAGTGGACCATCCCTCACAAGTCTCTTAATCCTATCTAGACTGATATGACCAAGTCTTAAGTGCCAGAGGTATGTTGATTTTGTTAGATCGGAGGATTCAGAAAGTTTGATCCTCTTTGGCTCCCTAATTAGATCGTTATCTATTTCGGTGTCTAAAAGAGAAGGTTGAGTGGGATAGATGTAAAAAAGACCATTCTTCATACATGCATCAGTGACGAAAGAATTAGAAAAAGAAATACGAATTCCATTCTTTATAAACTTTAAATAATAATCTTGCTCGAAAAGTTGAGCAACAGATACTAGGTTTTTCCCAAAGGAAGGAACATAATAAACATTATTCAAATTTAAAGTTCGATCTTCAAAAGATAGCGTCACGGATCCCACAGCCTTCGCAGACATCACGCTCTCATCACCCAACTTGAAGCAGAAGTCGCCATCCTCTAAGCTTTTGCTTTTCCTAAAACCAGTCAAGGAGCAGCAAATATGGTTAGTAGCAGCGGAGTCAATAATCCACGATGATACATTATCAGCTACTAAACAGGCTTCAGTAACAAGTACAATACCTTTTGCTTTGGTTTTGAGGTAGGCAGGACAGTTCCTACGCCAGTGACCAGGCTCGTTGCAGTGGTGGCACTTGTCGTTAGACTTGTCCACCTTCGGAGCCTTTGGCGCCTTCTTCTTCGTGTGAACCTTAGGTTGGTTCTTCTTCTCGGCGTTGCGAGGTCTCTTCTTAGATCCAGAGGTGGAGGCAGTAGCATGTACTTCTCCTTGAGCCCTCTTTTTCTTAGTGAGTGCCTCAGCGGTTTGAAGTTCCTTCATGAGCTCGGTAACAGTGTACTCTAGCTTGTTCATGGAATAATTCAACTTGAAGGTATCAAAGGTTTCGGGGAGAGTTTCCAAGATCATATCTATTTTAGTCTCCCCATCAATCTCAGATCCAAGAATCTCCATTTCGTTTAGATAGCTAATGATCAGCATCATATGATCTCTAACGGGAGTTCCAGCCTTCATACGACAGTTCATGAATTGTCGGACCGCTTGTTGCCTAGCTTGACGTCCTTGCCCTCCAAACATCTCATGGAGATTGTAGAGCATATCGGTGGCAGTTTCATAATCACGATGTTGTTGTTGCAACACATTGTTCATCGATGCCAAAATATAGCATCTCGCAATCTCATCGGATCGAAGCCAGGCCGCCAGGGCGTCTTTCTCCTCTTGCGTCGAATCTTCATTCGTTTGAGGACAGGGGGTGGTGAGAACCCATTTGTGCTTGTCGACAGTAAGGACTATGTCGAGGTTACGTTTCCAGTCGACGTAATTGTCGCCTTCGAGTTTATTCGAGGAAAGAATTGTAGAGAGAGGGTTGAGAGACATATTGCCTATAAAAGTTGAAACAAGTTTATGATTAGTCTTTGGTTTAGGATTTAAGTTTTATTAAGACTTTTGTAAAATCCAAAGGTGTTATAAACCAAACGATAATTTACTCCCTCAAGAGAAGGCCGCAAAAAATCTCCATTTATAAGTAAATGACACATCATTAATGCTAAGCCAAGATGTCAATACATCTATTTTGACTAGCCACCTTTTAAATTGGTTTGATCACTCACATCTTTTCGCAGAGCCTCAAGGGAGGATTACTAGGGATTGAGCCTAAGTGTGTAACCAACCACTTAGTCCAAAAGATCAGCTTTGAAAAACAATCCCCCAAGGGGAGGCCTTGTCATCATTGCATCACTCTCGGACGTAGCTCATTGAGCAATGATCGAAGCAATAACGCCTTGGAGTACTCACATTTAAGTGAGGGTCGCAAGAGCGGCTCTTAGTCCCACGTTATTGCATCTTTCATTAGTGTTGGGGATCGTGGGTTACAAACAACGAATATAACCCTCCCACTTAGTTTTTGGAGATGGTTCATCGACTCTTATAAGTTCGGAAACAAATTTCCTAGTTAGAGAGCGACAGAGCGGACAACTAGAAGAGAATCCTAGATCGACATGTTCAGAGCAGTATTAGTGCATAAAGGCACAAGGTACATACTCGATCTTTTCCTATTTTCTATTTCGGAAAAGTGCGTGAGGGAAGTGTGAACTTCAACTCACTCGAACACTTGAAAGTTTGAGATTACACATCTTTTTATTTTTCGGCTTGTCTACAAGGAGACCTCCCACTCAAATTTTCAAGAGCATATAGATTTTGAACATATGTGATATAGATATAGTTTTGAAAATATTTTGAAAATTTATTTGATTTGGATGACAAAATATTTTCAAGTTTGAAAGTGAAAACGGTTTTTCAAAATTCAAACTAGTTTTGTAAAAATTCAATTTCAATTAATCTTGCAAAAATCAAAACTTTTAATCTTACACATCATGTTTATAATCATATGAAAAATATTTTTGCTCAAGAAAGTTTTCTCATTAGAGTTCTATAACTCATGGTAGTGGGTTTGAAAATCCGGATTTCTAAAAAAACTGGAGTTTCAGACAGCCGCGCACCTCGGAGTAAAATCGTCATATCTGGCTGCTCCGATGTCCTTTTCAGCCGAAACCGGTGGCATTGGACAGAAGACAGACAGAGCTTTAATTTGATTAAAGAATCATTAAATTTAGATTTCTGAGCAGAGAGTTATGCCACTTTTAAAGCGGGTTTACTCCAGCTTGAAGAAAAAGAAATAAATTAAAGCTTGGTCCTTTTTAGGTGCGAAAAAGAATCGAGTGTAACGGAACGTTTTAAGAAGTTGTTTAAAGCTTTTATTTGTGTTTTATTAGCAGGGTAATAACATAGAATAAAAGAAATAACAACAAGCATAACACGATTCAAGTAAAAATAAGAAACTAGTAAGACAAGAAAACTAGTCACAAAATTTTACTCGAAATTTCTCAAACCTTTAAAACACGTTTTTCAATATAAAAAATTAAAAACTTTTAGAACTGATTCTAATGTGTTTTAAAAACACCCCAAACTCATAGAAAATCAACATGCTTTTTAATTTAAAGACAAGAGCATTAAATTAAAAAAAAAATCTAAGATTACAATTCTAACTTGTCACAAAATTAGTAAACTTTCGAAAACGATTTTCAAGCTCATAATTTTAAAAGCATGTACATGCTAATCTTTGACCATAGCTCTGATACCATTTGTTGGAATCGATCTAGGGTTTAAGAAAATAATTAACGCTTCGGGAAGCGGCGGAATTTTAAAAATTTTCTTTTATAAGTAAAAACGATTTTTACTAACCTAGACAAGTGCAAGTACATGTAATTAAAAACTAATATGAGCTAAGAAGTTTACTAACCTTTCTTGAAGCTTGAACTTTGAGAAGCTTTTGGAAAGTTGCAACGTCGTCTCCCTTGCAGCACGTCTCTCTTTCTTTCCTCGGCACCTCGAGCAACCACGAAAGTTTCTATCACTAAATCACTCGAAAAGAAGGAATCAGTGAGTGGGCACTTTTAAACGCTACGACTTAAGAACGAGTCTCGAAGTCGCAGAGCTAAACACTAGGTCGAGTGAGGACCTAGGTGCCAAGACAAGAAAATATCGAAAATAAACTAGAGAGAGAGAGAGGATTTTCGGCCAAGTTCTAGAGAGAGAGTCTCTCAATCTCTTAAACTTAGGATGAATGAAATGTGAGGAATGGGGCTCCTATTTATAGGAGAGGTTTTACCTTCAATAAGGTACTTTCCTCTTCTATAGAATATCACATATTCATGAGCAAAAATCCCTTATTTCCCATTCCATGTTGGGCGCCCAAGGCTGCCTCCTAGAGGCTTGGATTTGTTTCCTTTTTTGTTCCTTGCCTTGCCCATTACTCTCTTGGCCGAAATTCCTTGTGCATCTACATACAAATTTGTTTCCTCTTTTTCTTTTGGCAAGTATCTAAATACATTTATGCACAAAATAAACTCTCTTTCCTTGGGTATTATGGGCGCCTATTCTCATCTAGAAGGAGCTTCTAGAAGCTTCTTCATTTGTTCATGACAACATGAGAAAAGCCCATTAAGAATTTTCAATAAAATTCTTATGAAACGAAATTAATTCACAAGGCCCAATAATCAAGTTATGGCCGAGTGACATTAAGTCATCAAATGAACTTGTTAAAAAATTTATTGACATTCATTTCATCATATGTCTCAAAAGACAAAAATACCCTTTTGACTATTTTCGTTCTTGTTTTGACTTAGCTTCCAGTTTAACTATTCCTATCGATGTGATTCGTGACAGTGACCTCATGGACCCAAATGAACAAAGCTTGAGCTAAAAACTTGGACTCAAAAGTTCACAAACCTTTTCCAAGTTTAGCTTAATGCCAACTGACTCCACTAAAGAGCTGACACTGAAAATCTCTCGGTTCAAATGAATTTGTTTTCTACTCAAGAATTCGACCTAATTGTGATGAGCGGATCCACTGAATATTATCTATGTTTACCCTTCATGAATGTCATCAGCTAGTCGGGATTTACTAAATTACCATTTTACCCTTCTAGCTGTTATTTCCTCAACTCCTTTGTCGCTTGTGAATAAGTTAGAAACAATGTATTGACGAGGAGCTAACAAGTCACATTGTTTCATCCAAAAGAGTCATGACTCAATTTGGACACTGGCCAGTTCATTTATTCACACTCCAAGGAACAAAGCATGAGGTGACATACATTGCATTTCAGCAATCTTGTACATGAATTCCATATCTATGAGAACTTCACAAAGTTACTCATGTCAGACTCACAACTTAGTACTTCACCAATAGGCCTTGTTCGGAATCACATAGTGAGTCCGAACTTTGACTTTCTCAAATGAGAATACTAAGGTGTGAAATGGCATGTCTCATTTCAGGATTAAGGTAAGCATGATGCAATTCATACATAGTGACTTCGAGACATAAGAGGTTAAATGGTTTGTTCTTATATTGTCTCTAGAAGTGCACTGGTCAATTCAGTACCTTCGGAAGATACCAAGAAGAACTATAGAGTCCCCAACTCTCAATGCCTCATAACCAGACATCATAGATTCTTCTAACAATCATACTGAGGTCAATAGTCCTTTGACCCTAAGATTGCGAATATATCGTTTTAAGCAAACTACGAAGAGTTTGTTCATGCAAATCTACATTTGTCTCTTCGTAAGTTGTTAAGTTTGTTTATGGACTAAAAGACTAAGGTTTTATCATAAAGCTTCAAACAAAGAAAGAATGAATGAACGTTTCAACTTTATTAATGAATAGATAGGCAATTACAAGCAAGAGTCTTCATGAGACTTTATTACATCAAATGTACAAAATAAAGACTACAACTCTTCTTGTGGGCACCATTGACAACAATCTATCCTACACCAATAAAAACACGAAATAAAGAGAAATATCCAACATTTTTTGTCATTTTGAGCTATGGAACCTTTAAACCCCGCCCGAATGAGACCTTGGAAAACTTTGAATGCCAGATTTAGAACATGGAAGCTCGTCGAAATCACTCAGAGACGCTCGAAATCCGTCGGAGACACTCAAAATTGGTCGGATTTTGATGGATTTGGTCGGATTTCATCAAGACCGATCGGGTGAGAGAGAGAGAGAGAGAGAGAGATGAAGAGTGTTTGAGAAATGAGAGGGAAAGAGAAAAGTTTGAGGGTTCATTTGATTTTAGGGGCATTTTTGTCCGAAAATGTGTCAAAAGTCTAATTTTGGATATTATTAAACTAAGAGAAATTGCTCAAACTACCACATTCTCACTAACTTTTTCCAATAATCCACCAAAACATAATTTTGGCCAAAAATACAAGTTGGCTCATTGTGAAAAACCAATTTTACCCTCCACTTAAAATTTTCTTTCAATCTCACACCTACCTCTCCAAACTAATTAATAACATCATTTAATACCATTTTATTATATCTATAATTAATAACCTCATTTAATATCATTTGTTCATTTATAATTTAATATAATTTGTTCATCTCATCTCTCTCTCTCTCGTTCTCTCTGCACCTAAGAAAAAAAAAAAAAAAAACCTCAAAACCAAAACCCTAGATTTGAGCTCACCCAATCCTTACCAAAGTTGAGCTGACCCAAACCCTTGGATTTGAGCTCCGACACGCTCAAGGAAGCACGATCAAAGCTCATAGATCCGGTCACGACGAAGAACGTAGCTCCGACCAAGCACGTAGCTCCGATCCTCGTCCAAGGTTAGTTTTTTTTTTTCAAACTTTTCCTTGGTTTTTGGGTATGTTTATTATGGGTGTGTTTGAGATTGGCCAAAAAAATGAGACTCTTTTTGTTCTGGGCAATTTTCATTGTTTTAGGCGAAGTTCATCAGTTGTTGACATCAGATGTCAACAGTTGACGCAACTGTTGACATCTGATGTCAACAACTGATGAACTTCGTTGATAGTAATGTCATCAAAGTTCATGAGTTTTAGATGTCAACAGTTGACGTCAACTGTTGACGTCTGATGTCAACTGTTGAAGTCAACTGTTGACATCTAATGTTAACAATTGACATCAATTATTGACATTGGAAGGCAACTGTTGACATTAGTGCCAACAATTGACGTCTACTGTTGACATTGTTGACATTGGAAGGCAACTGTTGACATTAGACGTCAACAATTGCATTTGAAATTGTGATATGTGTGCATTATGGTATCTTAGGATGAATTGTGGTATGTGTGCATTTGAAATTGTGGAATTGCACACCGATTAAACCTGAAATTGTGTGAATTTATTGTTGAGATGGTCTATAATTGCCATCAACTGTTGACATTGAAGTCAACAGTTGACATCAACTGTTGACATTGAAGTCAACACTTGATGTCTATTGTGACGTCAATGTCAACAGTTGATCTTAATTGTTGACTTCAATGTCAACAATTGACATAAACTGTTGACATTTAAGTCAACAATTGATATCAACTGTTGATTCGAATGTCAATAGTTTATGTCAATTGTTGCTATTTTAAAGATTTTTTTTATTATTATTGTTCCCTCCCTGATTTTAGTTCTATTTTTGTGGTTTTCATGGCTGAAAGAGGTATATTCCAGAAGAGAAGGTTGTGGATCATAACATGTACCGACAAAAGTTCGCAATCTATTTATACCGATACGGGGCGGTGAAGTTAGCGACATATGTTGGATCAAACATGGAGATGGATGACAATTAGGAACAATTTTGTCTTTATGTCTTATTCTTTTGGTTTGTTCACGTACTCTTTATCTTTTTCCACGCTTGACATTGCATTTCATGATATTCTTTAAACTTGAATTTTAGACAACCTTTTGAATGAATTTTATGGACAGCAATGTCAACAGTTGATGTCTACTGTTGACATTGATGTCAACAGTTGACATCAATGTCAACAATAGACATCAAGTATAGACAAAAGGAGAACTCACAGTCTGAACAAAAGAGTAATGAATTCAATAAGAGTCATACACTATAAAGAACTAAGAACTCACAGTTTAAACAAAAGTGTAATGAATTCAAAAAGCATCATACATTAAAAAGTGTGGAATTAAAGAAAAGAAGTTTGAAATGCATAAACTGGTCCGAAATAAAAAAAAAATGATCCGTGGACAATCGAGTAGCACTACTGCATGTTTGACAATTGTGGTCTAGTACTCCACAACGCGCACACTTGCGCCTCCTAACTTCCTACCCTTGAGAGGGTATTCTTCTCTTTTTTGGCCTACCGGCGGCACGCGCTGTGTGTTCCGACGAACCAACTATGATATTTTCTACCTCTGGGGGAATATCCCGACCAGGTTCAACCCAAGTATCACTATACTTGAATAATAAATAAATATCTGCCATCACTGCGTAAAAAAAAAAGAGAAACAAAGGCATAGTTAGTAAATGTTGACTTCAGATATCAACAATAGACGTTAATTGTTGACGTCTAATATCAACAGTTTTCTTCCAATGTCAACAGCTGACGTCAACAATTGACTTCAATGTCAACAGTTGATGTCAACTGTTGACTTCAATGTCAACTGTTGATGGCAATTATAGACCATCTCAACAACAAATTCACACAATTTCAGGTTTAATCGGTGTGCAATTCCACAATTTCAAATGCACACATACCACAATTCATCCTAAGATACCATAATGCACACATATCACAATTTCAAATGCAATTGTTGACGTCTAATGTCAACAGTTGCCTTCCAATGTCAACAATGTCAACAGTAGACGTCAATTGTTGGCACTAATGTCAACAGTTGCCTTCCAATGTCAATAATTGATGTCAATTGTTAACATTAGATGTCAACAGTTGACGTCAACAATTGACATCAGACGTCAACAGTTGACGTCAACTGTTGACATCTAAAACTCATGAACTTTGATGACATTACTATCAACGAAGTTCATCAGTTGTTGACATCAGATGTCAACAGTTGCGTCAACTGTTGACATCTGATGTCAACAACTGATGAACTTCGCCTAAAAACAATGAAAATTGCCCAGAACAAAAAGAGTCTCATTTTTTTGGCCAATCTCAAACACACCCATAATAAACATACCCAAAAACCAAGGAAAAGTTTGAAAAAAAAAAAAAAACTAACCTTGGACGAGGATCGGAGCTACGTGCTTGGTCGGAGCTACGTTCTTCGTCGTGACCGGATCTATGAGCTTTGGTCGTGCTTCCTTGAGCGTGTCGGAGCTCAAATCCAAGGGTTTGGGTCAGCTCAACTTTGGTAAGGATTGGGTGAGCTCAAATCTAGGGTTTTGGTTTTGAGGTTTTTTTTTTTTTTTTTTTCTTAGCTGCAGAGAGAACGAGAGAGAGAGATGAGATGAACAAGTTATATTAAATTATAAATGAACAAATGATATTAAATGAGGTTATTAATTATAGATATAATAAAATGGTATTAAATGATGTTATTAATTAGTTTGGAGAGGTAGGTGTGAGATTGAAAGAAAATTTTAAGTGGAGGGTAAAATTGGTTTTTCACAATGAGCCAACTTGTATTTTTGGCCAAAATTATGTTTTGGTGGATTATTGGAAAAAGTTAGTGAGAAGGTGGTAGTTTGAGCAATTTCTCTTAAACTAATGGGTCTAGTCTTGATATTTTGAAACTAGGTATACAAAATGAAATTTCTTTATTTGTGTGGGTAGAGAGACAGAGAGATTTATATTTTTCTTTTTATTATTATTTTTTATTAATTGTTTATTTTTTTATTTTTTTAATATTATTATAAGATTACAATTTTGTCCTTACTTAAAAGTCACATGATAAGCACATGACCCATTTAACAGACTTTTTAATGACAAACCTAACATGATGACTAAAAAACAATTCAGTTCTAACATGAAGGGGAAAAATGCAGTTTAAATATCGAGAGTCATTGTTGAGGGGGCAAGAATGCCATTAATTCTTAACAAAAAAATTCAAGAAGGGTCATTGCAAAAATTTCAAAGTTCGGCGACTATTTCCAACAAAATTATATTAAGAGGCTAATCTGCTGAAACGAGCAAAGTTTAGGAACCACAGCTGCAAAAAAAATAAAAAAAAATAAAAAAAAAAATAATAATAATAATAAATAAATAAATAAATCTTAACATATAGAATGAAACTTGAAAATATTCTTCCTGGCTATATATTATGAACCCGGGATCTAGATCTAGTGATGGGAGCCGTTGTGATTTAACTGCCGGATAATTATAATGCAAAGCTCCACCGGAAGCTACTCTCAATGATAAAAGAGAGACCCATTTATAAGTAGGTCTAAGGACAATTCTGGAATAATATAATTAAACCCTAATTGCCTAATTAAAACCCTAAATTCGTAATAATTAAAATGCATAATTAAAAATAGAAATTGCATGATTTAAAGCCTAATTTCATAATTAAATATTCTAATTTCCATAAAAAAATATTACTCCATTCCTTTGATTTGAGCTTGTCCTCAAGCTCAAACTCTGGTTTCGATCGATGCTCTATCCCCTGATTGCATGGAGTTCATCATCATCAAGATCAACATCTTTGCAATCTTCACCTTCCTCGATCAAGACAATATGGAAGAGTTTTGGTTTGCAGTGGTGGCCAGGAACGAAGAGTAGTTCTTCACAATTGAAACAGAGGCCCTTCGCACGCCGCTCGGCCATCTCTCACTACTACATATAAGTCTTTCTGGTGCGGAAGGGCATTAGGTGCGACTTGTCGCACCTAATTGGGCATCAGGTGCAACTTGTCGCACCCAACGGGCTCCAAAAATGAAAAAAATTTCGCTGATTTTTAAGTGGTATTGGGTGCGACTAGTCGCACCCAATAGTATTGAAAACTTTCAGGTGCGACTAGTCGCACCCAATAGTTTTGAAAACTTTCAGGTGCGACTAGTCGCACCTGAAAGTCTAAAAAAAAATTAGGCGCTCAACTTCTCCCCCTCATTTTTTCCATTTGTCTGACGTGGAATTAATTTTTAGATTTTTTTTTTTACTTTCAGGTGCGACTACTCGCACCGATTAATTTTTTTAGGTGCGACTAGTCGCACCGATTAATTTTTGTAGGTGCGACTAGTCGCACCTATTTGAGTATCAGGTGCGACAAGTCGCACCTGATTACTAGGGTTAGTTTATAAACTCAGCTTCGTCTTCTTCATCTTCTTCACTTCTTCACAGCCTCTCTCTCTCAAACTCCGACTCTCCCTCCCTCTATCCCTCCCTCTGCGAGCCACCACCATATATCTCACTCCCTCTCTCTTTTCCGAGCCACTACCATCTCCCTCCCTCTCTCTTCTCCGAGCCACCACCATCTCATCCCTCTCTCTTCTCCGAGCCACCACCAGTCCGCGCGCCGCTCCTCCTCAGACCGGTCTTCTCCTCCTCCGTCGGTCCTTTTCTCCGCAGCCGCTCCTCCGCGCCGATCCTCCGCAGCCGCTCCTCCGTGCCGGCCGGTCCTCTCCTCCGGGCCGATCCTCTCATCCGCCTTCGCTCCTCCGTGCCGCTCCTCCGCGCCGGTCCTCTCCTCCGCCTAAGGTAATTTTTTTGTGTATATATATATTAATAATTAGTATTATATATATATGAAGAAAAAAAAACTTTAAATGGTTTAGTATGTTTTAATTAGTAATTTAGTATTTTTTAATTAGCATATATAATTAGTAACTAATTAATTTTTTAATAAGTTGTTAGTTTAGTTAACTAATTAATTAAACAGTCTAATTTCCATAAAATAGTACTCCATAAAATAGCAATTGCATGATTTAAAGCCTAATTTCATAATTAAATAGTCTAATTTCCATAAAATATTACTCCATTCCTTTGATTTGAGCTTGTCCTCAAGCTCAAACTCTGGTTTCGGTCGATGCTCTATCCCCTGATTGCATGGAGTTCATCATCATCGAGATCAACATCTTTGCAATCTTCACCTTCCTCGATCAAGACAATATGGAAGAGTTTTGGTTTGCAATGGTGGCCAGGAACGAAGAGTTCTTCACAATTGAAACAGAGGCCCTTTGCACGCCACTCAGTCATCTCTTGACTTGTTAGCTTATTCCAAAACAACTTCGGGTTGTCCCCGACAGGTTCGGGTTGCCGTGGTGCCCTTGATCTTCCTCTTGGATCATTTCCCGGCGGTGGTCTGTTCGCCCTATCTGCACATTGTGGCAATCGTCCAAAGGTGCGAGCCCGTCGGTCGTTCAAAAAGATCAGCTTGTATTGTCGGGCGAGGTTCATTGCAAGACAAAGTTCCATCGGTTGCTTCACCTCCACATGGTGACGAATGTTGTCGAACAACCCTGCACAAAAGTGACACACTTCGGCTTCCACATGAACGGCAAAAGTACGGCCCAACAAAAATTTGAATCGGTCACAATAGTCCTCCACTGACCCCGTGTGCCACAGATGGGTCCGCTTCCCAAGAGGATTGGCATTTGCCGGAGATCCAAACATGACGGTGACACGCTCTGCGAACTCGTACCAGTAGAGTTGAGGCACCTTGCGTCGAAGCATGTGGTACCACGACCGAGCTCTCCTAGTCAAGCTAAAAGTGGCCAGTCGAACCTTGGCATCTTCGGGGGTCGATTGATCCTCGAAAAATTCCTCACACTGCCACAGCCATATGATCGGGTCCCCTTTTTCCATCGTAGGACGGAAAGTCCATCTTTCAAAATCGAGGGATGTCTCCTACTGCGCCACTCACAATCTCCCTTTCTCTCAGTTCATTCGATTTGCCTCGGTGATCTTTGCCAGCGGTTCGGCCTCCACCCACTTCGTGAAATAGTCGATTGCCACGATCGCATGCTTGTATTGCCTCGAGGCCATGGGTAGCTCGCCGATGAGGTCGATTCCCCATTTTGCGAAGGGTCGTGGTACGATGATCGGACGTAGCGGGGCAGGCGCTTGGCGCGGGATGTGAGCGAACCATTGGCATTTGTCGCATTTTTTGGCCCCCTCGTGGGAGTCCTTTTTCAAGGTTGGCCAAAAATATCCGAGCCTGAGTAGCTTTAACGCCAAAGATTGCCCAGCGGCGTGGTTTCCGCACACCCCTTCGTGCACCTCGCGGAGCGCTTTCTTCGCCTCGACTTCGGTCAGGCAGCGGAGGAGGGGCATAGAGTAGCCTCTCTTGAACAAGTTGTCCTCCCTCATCGTGTACTTCGGCGCCAAGCTTCTTAGCTTTTTGGCCTCTTCTATGTTTATCGAGACGTATGCTCATCCCCCAACCATTCCAACCACCTTCGGCCCTCTCCTAAAAAGGTTCATCGCCACGTGCCGAACAGAAGGCAAAACTTTCACCCCCGCCCGCCACACCGCAACCTCGAAAACCTAGTCCTGGAATTAGGACTCCTAAGCCCTGACCGGAACGAAACCCTAAGTTTCTATCCTAACCCCAGTTGCTTGATTGCCACCCAGGTGGTCGCTAATCCTTTCGACTCCGCTCAGCCCATGCCGATCTCAGCCGTCGTTTCTACCCATTTTGCAACTCCGCAAGTCCATCACCCTCACATCGCCACTCGCCTGAGCCAGACAGTCGTTGCCGCGAAATCCCATGCCACCGATGGTATCACTGCCATCGCCGCGCCCCAAACCCCCTCTGCCGAAGACCTCGCTGCCACCATTGGGAGTCGTGCCACGATCGAAGCCGCATCCCAACCATCACAAGTGCACGTAATGCCTCCGCTTAGGGTTTCCCTTGCCCACGATTGGGCCCCGCGGCTCGCCCTCAGGATCGTTGAACCGCTCGATGTCGGTGTCAACGTCCTCCTTTCCTTTTGCGCTTGCTGCCCTAGAGGGGATATTTGCCCTTGTCAATTCCTCTAGCCGCTGGTCAACTGCGATATGTCGCTCCTCAAAATATGCTTGAAGTTTGTCGAATCGTAGGTCCAGCTTTGCCGTTTGGACCGTCAACAACGCTTTTATTTCAGCAAGCGCGTCTCTCAGTTGATTTTCCATCTCGAGCGGCTCTGATACGAAATTGTTTTGAACCTGGGATCTCGATCTCGTGATGGGAGCCGTTGTGATTTAATTGTCAAAAAATAAGAAGGCTAAGAATGCAAAGCTCCACTGGAACTTAATCTCTTCTCGTTTTTTAGAGAGATTAAGTTATTGGTTGGAGGCTACTCTCATTGATAAAAGAGAGTCCCATTTATATGTGTTGGGGCAATTATGGGATAATATAATTAAACCCTAATTACCTAATTTGTAATGTATAAACTTTTGTAAACGCTTGACTTGTGAATTTAAATAAAATAGACGAGTATTATTTCAAATTCTTGTTGCATATGAGATGTCCTTAAATTTTAAATATCTTGGGAAATAATAATATTGAGGGTCGACGAAATTTCGGAATAAGAATATTCGAGTAAACTCGATATTAGTTCCGAATAAAATTATTCGGAACATACTCGGAGATTTCAAAATCTCGAGAGTAAAAATAAATTCCGAAATCCCTTAAATATATTCAAGGTAACGGGAAATAATGAGAATTTTCTCGGTTATTTTTCAAGATTATTTTCAATTAATTAAGGATAAATTTGTGAATTTTTATTTTAAAAGGACTTATGTGCAGCAAATAAGGGACGAGATTAAAAGAAAAAGGTAGAAAGGGGTTGTTTTAAGAGAGACGTGTCAAATTTTTGTTGGGCTACCTGTTCATATGTGGCGTGACGTGAGGATGCCATGTGGCAATTTTCTCCTCTCCATCTCTCTTTCTCGGCCACCTCATCCTTTCCCTCTCTCTTTCTCTCTCTTTCTTTTCTTTCTCTCTTCCTCGGTCTATCTCTCTTCTTTCCCTCTTCTTCCTCGCGTCACTCGGCCGAAAGAACCAGACAAAGAAAAAAGAAATTTGCTAGCTTGGATCTTCATTCTTGCCGACCATCATCATCAACACCATCTCATCTCTATCCTTCTATCTCCTTCCTCATCGCACGCCATCACCAGCCGAACCACCCTCATCCACCGCGCGCTCCGGGCTGAGAAGAACAAGGCCGCCGAGAGCCGCCGTGACGCCGGAGCAAGGAAAAAACACCGGGAAGGAAGTGAGAACCCTCCGAGGAAGCTAATCTCACGGGTTGAGGTGAGAATTTCTTTCCCTTGGATTAGATTCGAAATCTAGGGTTCTTGGTTCCAAATTTGGGGGTTTTTGGTTCCGGGTTGAATTTGGTGAAATTGTTTGGTTTTAATCGTTCATTGAACTCGATTAGTGATGGTTATAGCTTGAATTTATGGATTGAGTTCAGATTTCCTTGGTTTGGTATGGATTTGTCCGAAAATGTGATGAACTAGGGTTTGAGGATTATAATTTTGGGTTTTTTTTTTATTCCTGCGTTTTAATTGATGTTTCTGAGACGTTTCTGAGATTGTTTAGTGATTGGGTTTCGATCATAGTGGCTGTTTGGAATTTTGTTGAATTTTTGGACGAATTTGGTGGGTTTTGATCACTTGGCCGTGTGTGTATTTTTTAGATTTGATTTGAAGTTCTGTTTAGTGATGTCTTGAGGCTGTGTTGATTTGTTGACTCTGGATTTTGGTTGAAAGTGTTGTCTTGGTTGAGTTGGTATTTTTGGTCGAGCCTTGTTTTTGGCCGAGTGTTTTGCTTTAGGCGTATGACGAGTTTTGGCCGTTATGTTTTGTGATAATATTCTGAGCCTCGGGTTGATGATTTTGTGATCTATTGTGTGTTATAGCGTTGGGTTAGTATGGATTCGTGTTGAGTTTGCTTGGTTGATTGGGTTCGGGTTTTAAGACGTGAAATCGGGATTTGGATTTTGGAATTGATAAGGGTTTTGGATGGTTTGATTACAGATCAAGACGAACAAGCGGGAACCAGACAAGTCGAAGACGACAATGTTGATTATTTTTGAAGATATCGAGAAAAAGAGTTATCGAAGTAAAGCTCGATTAACTCGTGAGTTTTAAATCGCTTATAGCGTTTAAATACTCTTAGTTTAAATTATGTAATGAATTTCCTTTATTTAAATAAATCATTTATAATTATTTATTTAATAACGTTTATGAATTTAATTTAATTATTCGTTTGGAATTCTCGGTTATTTTAATTTCGGATTATTTAATTTATTTAAGACTCATGATTACTCGTTGAACTGTATTTCGTATCATTCTCGATATGAGAATATGCGAGTCTTGAATAAGTTTAACTTCCGAAAAACCGGAGAATAATAAATTAAATTCTCGAATTCCGAACCGACTCGAATCTAATCCGGACAACTAACTTTATCTTCTTCAAGTAAACTCGAATCCAATAACTAACTGATATTCAACTCTGAATGCTAGTTCTTCCGACGTTTCGACAAGTATCAAGTGTCTCGAAGAACGTGTGAAGCAAGACATCTTTGGGAATCGTCAAGCTTTCTGTCGAACTATTCCGGGTAAGTGAGGAGACAAAAGTCAACTACTTACTAAGGGGATAACTCTGTTTGTTTGTGCATTTTGTTTTGTTAGTAAACAAGAGTAGGTGAAAGCCTAAAATGAATAAACTTGAAAGTTAAGGCTTCGGCCACTCTTGATTGAAAACTTAGTTCGGGTACGCTCGTTAGGTTCAAACTCTAACTTGAACCAGCCACGTTTTCTATGTGTATAGATAGACTTCTCTTCTAACTCTAGGATATAGGTTAGAATCGAGAAGACGGGAGAGCGATAGACTCTCGAATTCAATCGGGAGTAGAAGGTTCGAAAGTCACATTTCGAACTTTCAGCTTAAAAACATTTAACGAGCTTCAAAAAGAAACAATAATTTCTTTCGGGGTTTATTCCGTTACGTTCTTCCGTATATAAGTTTAACGTTTACGCTGGTAGCTGCAGAGTACCCAAACTTTAATTAAACTCGTGTCGGTGGTACTCACAAGTCAACGACTTCTGCTTAGCGGGCCATGCCGGTTCGTGCGCCGAGTACTCGAAGCAATGGGTGAAGGTCGCGCATCGCGAGCTCATTGCTAGCTGGAAGACTCACCGGAAGCTGCCCTAAGCACTCCGGGGCGTAGTGGGTGAAGGTCGCAGTTCGCGAGCTCACTATGTCAGAGACCAGCGGCGCTGACGTCATGATGAAGAAAGTACCACTAGTGGATCCCAGACAGGTGTTAAAACTTAGATCAGCTGACAACTACTGCTCGAATTATGAAACTGGTCTCTAGTCGGACCGGGGGTTATAGCAGTGAGGAGTGTATAACCTTGCGGAATGGCCAGTGTTCTAGGATGCGCACTCATTAGTCACTGTTAGGTGATAGCTGCATCCTGCATTTTTCTTCGCTTGTTCGCACGTCATATGTTTTGCATTAGTTTGTTTTCTTTCCTAAGTTAGACCCCCGCTTGCTGAGTCATTCGACGCATAGTTTTATGTCCCTTGGTAATGTAGATAAGGGCAAGACGGAAATGTAAGCAGCAGAGAAGGAAACCGAGTCGGGACGGGTATATCTTGACCTACGGGCTATGGGTTCTGGCTCGGGAATTAATCTTCTATATAATATCTTGTGCAATATCGACTCTTCCTAAAGTAATATTCCGTGTATATAAGTAAAGTCGGGAGCTTCTTTATACACATATGTATATGTATTAGGGTCGGTGTACGACTTCTAAGTTCTAAAAGAAAAACGAAAAATTTCCCGAGATTTTCGATAACCACTTTTGTATTAGCGTTTCTGCACTTTAATATTTTATCTCGTTTATTATATGTTTACGAGATTTTAGTATGTTTATTTACATTTCATTATTCATATGGTGACATGCTCCCGCTACGTGATGTTGGTTCCGTCGAGTCGTGGCTTGCGAGCGAGGTGACGACGCTCGCGACATAATTAAAAGTCTAAATACGTACTAATTAAAAATAGCAATTGCATGATTTAAATAGCCTAAATTCGTAATTAATCTAATTTCATAAATATAACTCCTACTGGCTGAGTATGTAACAATATGAGACCGAAAGTCGGCCAAAGAGCCCAACTAACAATATGTTACTCTTTGGTATAGAATGCCTTTCTTTTTCAAACTTCTGATTATTTTTTAAGGTGTAGCACTAAACTTCTTAATCTAGCTTATGCTATAATGATCACAAATTATGTGCAAATTAAAAGGCATACAATGTACTCTTACGGAGTATCTCCGCAACTATATCATCATCAATCAAATTATGATAATGCTACAAATCAGTGTCCAAAAAGCAATGTGCAAAAAAAATTGACATATCTTCATTCACAAGAAAACCATGTATAAGCACACAAAACAAACAAAAAAGACCCGATATTCATTTCACCTTCCCTCGGTGATATTGTCCCGAAGAACAGGCCGAGCAAACTCGCCTAGAGGCGGATTCGGTGCTGCCTCGGCCACAATGCTCGTACTCGCAGACGAACCGTAGAAGCTCGATTCGGTTCCTTTGATGGCGGTGTCGGTCATGAAGGTACTCGTGTCGCTGAACTTCCAGTCCGTCAAGTAACCGGGCCTCGAAATATCGGTGCTGACATCAGCGTCGCCGGTGATCATTGCCACGACTCTCGACATCGAAGGACGCGCATTTGGAGACGTCTGCGTGCAAAGAAGAGCCACTCCGATGATTCTTCTCACTTCGTCTTCGTCGAACTTGGAAAGTTCCGGGTCCACAATTTCGAGCTCGCGACCTTGTTCACGTAGATTCCAAGCCTAGCATATTGACAAAGAAAATAGAATTTTAATGAGTTAAAATGCCTAACGACGCTTGAAAATATATTAACTACTCCCACATCTAGAAGCTAAAAGGAACTTAACAATGTGTGTATATATAAGATTATATATTACTTCTCTCATTACCAACTAGTTAGGATGATTTTCTTTCTTTTTTTCTTACCCATTCAAGAAGGTACATTTTCTCTTCATCCAATGTATTGTCGGAATTTGGCCGGCCACTAATGATCTCTAGAGCCACGACGCCAAAGGCAAAGATATCTGTCTTCTCCGTAAGATGGCCTCGCATCGCGTATTCCGGTGCAAGATATCCGCTGCAATTTAAGAACATCAATCCATAAGGCCATTTTTTCATCGAAAACCAATGTTTCAGTTAGGAAGAATATATATAAGGTAAATTGAGTATGATACATTGTTCCAGCCACGCGAGTGCTCATGTGAGTCATTTTGTCGTCGTAAAGTTTGGCCAAACCGAAATCCGATATCTTCGGGACCAGATTCGAGTCGAGCAGGATGTTGCCAGATTTAACATCTCTGTGTACGATTCTCACCCGTGACTCCTCGTGAAGATAAGTCAGACCTCTCGCTACGCCCGTGCAAATCTCATAACGGGTTGGCCAATCGAGTTTCAACTTATTATTTCCTGTGATATTACAAATTATATAACATCACTATACATATGCTTAAGAAGTGAGTTATATTGTTTAGGGAAGTTATTTTCCTACCGAATAGTGCTTGATCGAGACTGTTGTTCTCAAGAAACTCATATACGAGAAGTCGTTTATCTCCCTCAAGGCAACACCCGTAGAGCTTCACCAGATTGCGATGTTGTACTGCAGATATTGTAGCGATTTCAGTCACAAATTGACTCTTTCCTTGGTGAGAGGTCAGAGACAATTGCTTAACTGCAATAACTCTTCCATCTTCAAGTGTTCCCTGAAATTATAACGACGAATAAAATAAAATTGGTTTAGGAATTATTGAAACTTTGCATATGAAAAGCTAATAAAACAAGGCTGCTTAGACTGCAAGGTATGATGAAGATGAGTGAATCAAACCTTGTATACAGGTCCAAATCCACCTTCTCCTAATTTATTAGCGGAATCAAAATCATTTGTGGCCGCTCTCAGTTCTGAGTGGCTGAAAGTGAATGGTTTGACATCCATTCCCAAGAACTCTGCGAAATATTAACCAACAGTCATGATACATTTTTCTTTTTTGTTTAATTATTTTTTCCATGCTAGCACGGAACATTGAAGGAAGTTATTACCTTCGTCGTAGTGCATTTGAGCCCTCCTTCTTCTTCGGACGATAATGAAAATCACAAATAGACCCACAAAGGCTAGAACAGAAAGACCGACGACTATCCCAGCAATCAAGCCTGTCTTGTTTTCCTTAGAGCTCGGAGCTTTGTTACTCACAGTGGGAGTGAACTCTGTACCGAAACCTCACTAGTGAGCTGAGCGAAGAACGCAGAAATGTACTACCAAACAATAAACAAACGATCCGTGTAAATTTTATTTACCTGGCGTGGCGCTAAAGGCTGATATCGAAGGCCCGTATGTACCTTGAGCCGGTATACAACAAGTTCCTTTTCCGGCCCAAAAAAGATGAACTTCGAGGTGATTCTCCGAAACAACCACGCCTCTAAACGGCCTCAAGACAACTCGGAAAGATGACCCTCCAGCCTCTTTCCTGATGTCGAAATCTTTTAAAACAAGCCTCCCCTGTGAAACGTACACATAAAGAAAATGGGAAATGGGATTCATTTTTTAACACGTTTCTGATTGTAGTTTAATATTTAGTAGATAATTATGGGCTGAATGTAGAATAGTTTAAAATTGTATTAGTCTATGGGAAGATTCTGATAGAAGAAAATCATTTTTATTGTAATAAATCTGTTGGGAAGAGGAAAGAAATTCCAATTTTATCTGTGGAAATAACCTCCCATATTTACTTTTCAAACTAATTCCCCCAAATATCGAATCATTTACTTTTTAATTCTATAAATACCTCTTGTCACAATATTTTCCTTGTTGTTTATGCTTTTATTTGACTTTTTTGTTATTGTTTACGGTTTCATTTAAAATAAAGGTAAAATCGTCTGAAAATTCAAAATACAAAGTTATTTATAGAGGGTTTGAAAGTCGATATATTCAGAGAATTAGCATTTTCAAACCATTCGTAATTTATGATAAAACTATAAAAATGAATGAGGATCTTAACATATAACTATACAAAATTGATATCTCATACCTGGACATAAACATCAAATACTCGTCGGCCGACACTTTTCCACGTTCGGCCGTTTTGGAGATCTATCTCGGCGAACTGGAGATTCACGGTGTAGTTTCCGTTCTCGAGGCCGAGACCGTAGTACCTCAGCGACGAAGCCGAGAGCCTAGTCGTCTGAAAGAGCTCGGGGTCCAAGGAATTCGCGAACTGGGACGACGTGAACTTCGTGTAACTGACGTTGGAGTTTCCGGCGAAAATTCCGGCATTGCTGACACCCCACCTTTCGGAGCTGTAAACAGAATGCGAGGCCGCGCTGAGCGCCTCGTTGTCCGCTTCGTACGCGATATGCTCAGACGACGTGATTCGAGGACCCCCAGAGTTAACTCCGAACCCGGCATCTGAATTCCAATACACAAACACATATATGAGTGTATGATCTCAAACAGAAAAAAGAAAACTGTCAATGAAGCATGATAAAAGCGTGATAAATCCGAAGGAGTTTTAGCTTCAGGAGTCCTTGAACTATAGTACAAATAACACTTTAGCCCCTAAACTAAAATTTGTAGCCTTTTAGTCAATATCATAAAAAAGAATTTAACTTTTTTACAAATTTCGACAGTTAGCGACTAAGAAACAGCAAATGATATACTGAAAGAAATGTATTCTGTCTTGAGTACTTACACTTGGGAGCGCCTCGATTGCAAGGGAAGTTCTTTTGAAGGCAGTTCAGCCTTGAGAAAATTCCCCTAAAACCAGATAGACAAAACGAGGTTCGATATTACAAGGAAGCTCTTTATCGACTCAAACAACTATAATTTGGAAGCCTCAAAAACAAAAATAATAATAAAAAAAATTATATAGAGGAAACTCACTGGTTCGCTGAACTTCCTAGAGTAAAGTTGTTGCTGACCAAGTTACTGCATTAAAGAAACAAAGAAATCATGAATGAATCCAAGCTCCGAGATATTATACGAGCGTGCACAATATTACAGTACACTGAAAAATGAAAAATGAAGTACTAAATTACACATACAGCTGAAGATTGGTGGCGTTAGCCCAGGAAGGAATATCTCCAACTAGATTGTTGTATGACAGATCTCTGGAACCACAAGAGAGAGTTCAACATGATTCATTTATTAGTGTTTTACATTTGCAGCTACTAAATTAGGATGATAAATGTATTAACTTACATTGTGCGAAGAGATGAGCTCTTTTGTTGAGGAATCGTGCCGTTTAAGCTATTGTTGCCAAGAAACCTGATTTAAGAAAGAGAATTAAGAAGCTTCAATAAATTAAGAATGGCTGTTTAAACATGGTTAATATATGATAGAAAGAGAGCTCATATATTACAGAGATGAGAGTGAAGTCAAGTTGAAAAGGGAGTCAGGAATCTGCCCACGTAATCTGTTGAAGCTCAAATCTCTGTATTTATTATTATTTTTATTATTAAAAAGACAATAAAAAGGCATGAAATACTGAAGAAGAAAAAAAAATCAGGGCATGGAAGCAAAAAAAAAAAAAAGGAAGATTGCAATGCAAGTTACCGAAACTTACAGTTGTTGCAGAGATTGAATGTTGCCGATGCTCGAAGGGATTGAAGCGGACATATTGTTGTTCCTCAGCTCTCTGCATTTTAATCACTCAGTTATTAAATTCAAGAGGAAGATAAAGAAAAAAAATTAAAAAAAAAAGTACTTACAGAATAGTAAGGGATTTCATATCCTTGACGAAGTCAAGAGAGGAAGTAGTCATATTAGATATGTCACTTAGTCGCCTATAGATACAGACAAACACAACACTATTTGTTAAGCTTGTGAATCCACATATGGACATGAGAGTAACTGAATTTATTGTAGGAATGACTCACAGCTCTTCCAGAGAGGTAAGATTCGAAAACGTCGACGGTATTGGGCCTTCGAAAGCATTCCCTTGGAACCTCCTACAAAAATAATATATAAATCAAAATAAAAAGAGTAAAAAAGAAAGAAGGATATCTATATAAGGGGAAAAAAATTGTGTTGAGTTTAGTCTTACAATACTAAAAGCTGTGACCAATTTCCTATGAAGCTCGGAATCCTTCCAGTCAATTCATTATCAGACGCCCATCTGCAAATAAAAGTACAAGTGTTTCCTCGTAAAACGGTAGTCTATAAAGTTTATGGCGGAAAAAAAACTATGAGAATATGGTTGTGTTTTTACACTCTCTGGAGGTTTTGAAGATTCGCAAATGACTGAGGAATCTCTCCACTGACTCCAGCGCTGTCGATGTAACTGCCAAAGTAAAAAAAAAACAAAAAACAAAAAAAAGCATTTCTTGTTTGTCAAGTTACTTTATTTGATAATCTAATTGTGAAGCTCGTTTCAACAAACATACAGCTGTTGCAATTTCGACAATTCCCCGAGCTCTGATGGCAAAGGACCAGAGAAGTTGTTCGACGAAAATGACCTATACATAGATTTATAGATAGATATAGTCAGAGTTCAAATTATGGGTCATGAAAAAAGAATTCCAAGCCATTGAGATTGAAATTCGATTCGACAATGCTCGAATCGTGACTTACAAAATCAACAATTCGGTAAGTAGGCCGAGTTCTTTTGGCACTTCCCCGGACAATGCGTTTATACCAAGGCTCCTATAGAAAGTCAAACATAAGAACCAATGTAAATAATCATATCATTCTGTGAAATCCTTATATAAATGATATATGCTTACAGGTATTGCATTCGAGTGAGACCGCCAATGGACGGAGAAAGAGGGCCGGTCAAGAAATTCTGGCCCAAATTCCTGCAACAAACAAACAAAAAAATCAGATACAGATATGATTATAAATTGGCTTTTTAGCGCACATAGTCTCTGAACTCAAACCATTATGTTAGTGACATTTTGGTCCCTGAACCATCTTGTGAGTGACAGTTTGGACCTTCAACCATTATGTGAGTGACATTTTGGTCACTGAAACATTTTTTAAGTGACATTATGGTCCCTGAACCACTATGTGAG
Organism: Urtica dioica subsp. dioica; assembly: GCF_054948205.1. Taxonomy (NCBI): domain Eukaryota; kingdom Viridiplantae; phylum Streptophyta; class Magnoliopsida; order Rosales; family Urticaceae; genus Urtica; species Urtica dioica. Next base: position 3,321,844 of record NC_142765.1, on the reverse strand, counting down.
TGACATTATGGTCCCTAAACCGTTATGTGAATGACATTTTGGTCCCTGAACCATAATGTGACCGACATGTCGGTCCCTGGGCTACTGTAAGCAAGTTATTGCACACAATTTCCTCTGACTAAGTCAAAATGACAAAACGGCCATAGAAACCGCATAACAATAATTATATAAAAATTGGCATAGAAACCACGTACAGATTGAAAAGGAAGGTCAGATTCCATATCTCATCAGGAATCGGACCGGCGACATCCATTGCATACACTTTCCTGCGACAGAGTTACAACGAAAACAACATCAGTTCATGAAATTCAGAAGCGATTAAAAGTACACGTCAGTCAAATCAACGAAACTTACAACTGAGTGATGTGGCAAAGAGATCTGTTGCTGAAAGAGCAATCGCATTTGATGAAAGGATTGAATTGGCCGTCGTTGAAGTCCGCAGCATCGTCTATTGCGGAGCCACTGCACGGATCTCCGGTCGTGTTCCATTGTTCCGTGTCGGCTTTTATTCCCCATTGTCCAAATATTGCATTCAAAGCTCTCACTGCACCCAAATAGATTTTTTGTATAATAAATTTCAAGAGCTAATAATATGATATTTTGCCTTCGATTTCGCATATGTTCTGAGTTAGGCCTAAATGCTCTTTGCATAGCATTTTTGGTCTTGTTAAGCGTTAAGACAAGCTATTTAGGGACATTTATGAGTCAAGAAACAATTCAATTTTTTTTTTTTCAAGTTTTCAACAACAAATATGGTTGAGACTAACAAAAAATACATAATTTTTTGTATTTTCTTTTTTATCCAAAAACTCAGTTAGTCTGTTCAGTGAATAAAGCTCAAATTTCCAAAATCTACCTTGAATTATCACACCCAGCAATGCCCAGATACACAGCCTTATTTAGTAATATAAAAAATTTAAAAAAAAATGAGCTTTTATCTGAGAGAACCTTCATTAGGATCAGTAGTGGATTGAGTTCCATTCTGAGCTCTTGCCGAAGAAGCAAGAACAATAAGACACGTCAGCACAAAAGCTGACCGTGATGAAATTCCAGACATGAACTTTAAGCTTTGAAGTTCAACCGTACAAAATCTCAATGATGAGATAAAGTTTTTTTTCTTTTTCCCAGATTTTGGAATGCGAGACCCGAAAATCAAATATGTAGCCCAAAAATAAGTCTTCCAAACAAACAGAATGTCAACATCGCCCGAGAGTTGAAAAGTACGGATGTAAAGTATATATTAAATTCTCTTTTATATATGGCTGCGAGTACAGAAGTCGCGAAATAATTAATATATTTTAATTTGAATAACAAAATATATAAAAATATATCCAAAAATATTTAAATTTAAAAAAATATATTTAAAATTTTTTAAGATATTTTTATTTTTTTGATAAAGAAAATGAATGAATATAACATATGTTTAAAGTTCAACTTTTATTTATATTTAAGAAAAATAAGTTCTTTTTTCTTTTACTTTATATATATATATATATATATATATATATATAATATAATATAATTTAATAATATATGAGAACTAGTTTCTTTTTGCATGCGCTCGCGTATATAGGCTTTAAAGCCTACTTTGAATCGGTCAAACTTGATGTGCCTTATTATTTAATTTCATTAATTTGACTATCCAAGTTGCTTGCCTCAACTGTCGACACATTTTTTTTTCTCCAAATTAAAATAAAAAAGATAGTAATAATCATTTGAAATTAATTGATTAATAAAATAATTTCAACAAAATAATCAAAATTATATTGTCAAAAAAAAAAATTTACACTAAAATTAAAATTTTTGACAATTATTATAAATAATTTATCATTTTCAAAAATATTAATCCTAAGATTAATTTTTTATTTTTGAAACTATCATTTTTTTCTAATTTTAAATAATTTTAAATAAATCTTGATTATATTGTAAATCTTAAACTTTAAATCTTGATTACTGCGGTCTATAATCTTAAACTTTATAACAAGGAAATTTTATCTCAGTTATTATTTTATTTTTTTTACTTTTTTTTTTAATTTGAACTAACCCGTACAAAGATTAGAACTTCTCCAAATAACAAAATCGGAAAACTTAAAATTACAATATCTATTTATTATAAAGTTCAAGGGCCACCAAATATAAGTTCCTCTTATTTCAAAAGAAACTAATAGAATCAAAAGAACTACAAATGTCCGTCATTGATGAAAAAGCATGCAACACTCCTAACCAATCTTCTCTCCTAATATAGACCGCAGTAAGAACGGACTGACTAATTTTCCGGTGTTCAAAGTTGACCTATTTTCCAAACTTTATGTTTAGGATTGAAGGAACCTCAATGCATTATATGCGCCACCACGAAAAACTTGACATTCTCCACCGCATACTAGATATAACTATCATTCCCGATTTCAAGAATCTTGTTCTTTTGAAATCCTCTTTATCTCTGCTAGTTGGCAATAAAACATAATTTTCTCTTTAGAATTTTGGCGACATCAATTTTTAAACAAACGAACGGCCTTGTTAGAGCAGGCATTCCATACCCAAAAAAAAAAATCGCAAATTTGAATGCCACGACCGCTACCAATGACAAAACTAGAATGCAAAGTGATGAAGTCCTTTGCGGACAAAATTTATTTTTCATACCATCCAAAGCCTTCATACTTAGTCGGAATGAAAGAAAGGAGTTAGATAATAGTTGGACATATCCGTAGTTGTTAGTTGAACTCACGATCTAAGATCGAACATGTGAATGTGTTTAGTGCTTGAGCTACCTATTTTGTCACTATATTACTATAATTATTAACTCATTTTAGTTTTAACCCACAAGTGTAAACATAATTCAAATAATTTAGTTAAGATCTTAGAATTAGATTATCACAAAGCATTAGAGATCGAGAAAACCTATCTCGATCCATGACAAGAGCAACACGAAGGTGGCGGAATCACCAGAATTGGCTTATCTCTCTTGACCCTTTTAGTCTTGATAAATTTCTTGTGATGGCAGATGAAAACTAAGTTATGAGTTGAGAGATGACCAATTTCTAAGGTTAACTTTATATAGACTTATCATCAAGACCCAATAGAAAATTACCTTTTATTTATTAATCAATAAAATTTATCTTATTTATTATTAAACTCTAACAGGTAATACATTTGGACCACATTATTTTTCACGTACAAAGCCTACTATTTTAAGGAAATTTACAGTCTAACAACAAGAACTTAACTTAGGTTGGACTTCATGAATTCAATTGGTACAAAATGTCTTTTATTTATTAAGGTATAAAATATTTTCTTTATAATTTATGGTTAAAATGTTCAATATAAGTGGGTGTACACCATTTTTATGTGTGATGTACAAGTAAAATAATTTTAAAAGAAAAGATAAATATACAAATAAAAAACTCATCTTCCTGTAACTTGTTCATACTTGATCCCTTTGATATATAAATAATAATAAATAAATAAAAACAACGCTACGACGACAATGATGATGATATCACTAATAATATTGATGATTTTCAATAATTTAATATTTTCTTAAGACTTTTTTTAAAAGAAAAAGATATAGCTTTTATTAGAGAAATTTCATTAATTGGGCTTAATAAGCCATTAAATATCAAGATTAGACCCTAATGTTTAAAAATATCTGAATATGGACTTTTGGCCCAAAATCGGACACAAATACCCTTGATTCAAAAAACCCATGTGTTGTCTCTCATTTTTAAATGATTTTCATCACAAATCTTTTTCATTTTCGAATTGGTTGCGCTAGGATTAGAATTTTCGGTGGTCGAGCTCACCGCTGAGCTCGTGGGGTTCGAGGCAACGCCCCGATTTTTTTTTTTTTTTTAGGAATTTGGGTATGTGTTCAGTTTCGATTTTGAGGGTTTCACCTTGAATTTCATCGTACAGCATCGTACGATGTCGTACAGCATCGTACGATGTCGTACGATGAGATACGACATCGTACAGCATTGTATGTGTTCAGATTCGATTTTGAGGGTTTCACATTGAATCTCATCGTACAGCATCGTACGACATCGTACATCATCGTACGACATCGTACAGCATTGAATGTGTTCAGGTTCGATTTTGAGGGTTTCACATTGAATCTCATCGTATCGCATCGTACAGCATCGTACGACATCGTACAGCATCGTACGACATCGTACAGCATCGTACGACATCGTACATTATAATGTGTATGAATTTTATCGATTTTGAGGGTTTCACATTGTATCTCATCGTACGATGTCGTACGATGCTGTACGATGTCGTACGATGAGATTCAATGTGAGATTCAATGTGAGATTCATTGTATCTCATCGTACGACATCGTACGATGCTGTACGATGAAATTCAAGGTGAAACCCTCAAAATCGAAACTGAACACATACCCAAATTCCTAAAAAAAAAAAAAAATCGGGGCGTTGCCTCGAACCCCACGAGCTCAGCGGTGAGCTCGACCACCGAAAATTCTAATCCTAGCGCAACCAATTCGAAAATGAAAAAGATTTGTGATGAAAATCATTTAAAAATGAGAGACAACACATGGGTTTTTTGAATCAAGGGTATTTGTGTCCGATTTTGGGTCAAAAGTTCATATTTAGATATTTTTAAACATTAGGGTCTAATCTTGATATTTAATGGTTTATTAAGCCCAGAAAATGAAATTTCTCTTTTATTATTTCTTTTAGTGGTGGGATTGGGAATTAACGACTTTCGATTCCTAGACAAAAAGACTTGCGTTGCATGTGTCATTGTCAATCTCAATGCATGTTTTTGGCCACTAGATGACCTTTTTCCATTATATATAATACATTCACATGTATTTATTCTGCCTCACGTCATGTATGGCGTTATGCGTATGTCATTTAGCGCGCGGAACCATAAATTTTAAATGAAAATATTAACGGCATACTAATTTGACTTTATTTAGAAAGTGTCAAAAATTTTAAAAAATACACTTGTTAAAACAAAAAAAAAAACGTTATTAGTGACTAATAATTATTGTGTCTGACTACATACACATGCAAAGCCATACAATATTTGTCGTTTGTCTACAGTCGTATGCTTCAATGTATTATAATATATTATATTATTTGAGTCACTTATGTTGACTTGGAAATTAATTGAGAAAAAACTGTTACATATAAATATTGACTTTGCAGATTATTGAATATGATTTTGATGCTGGCACTTATGTTGATTGTTGACGGATAAGATTAAATCATACATGTACAACTAACACGTGAATACTAATTAATCAAATATAAACCAAGACTGGTTGTACTTGTACGTAACTGTTTTACAATTTATCACCATTATAAAAAAAAAAGAAAAAATTGCGCTCTTTCAGATCTCGGCAACGATGTCAAATTGCCAAATTGACTTTATTTTAGTGCGAAGAAAGGAAGGAAAAACGGATCATCAACAGCTCTTGTCTTGTCATGATGTTTAAAACTTAAATATGAGTTATTCATTTATTAATCATTATTTAGAAACCTCGTCGTTTGCATAGCAGTGCGTAATTGTATCATGGAAAAGTGTTGTGACGCAGCTGTCCAATTTGTTAAAAGTAAAGTTTTTGACCCTTCTATATATTTTTAAATCTTTTTGTATGTTTGCCAAATCGATGCTTTTTTTTTTTTTAGTTTCTATATAAATGTGAAAATAATCAGACAAGTAGTTAATGTCATTTTTCGTTTTTTTTTTTTTTTTGAAACACGAAAGTAGGAATTTCATTAATAAGGCACATCAGCTTGCACCATTTTTACAAAGTCTGGGGGAAGCAAACTCTCCCAAAAAACAGGAACATTGAAACGTAGAGCCATTTTAGCTAAACCATGAGCAGGAATATTACAAGATCTTGGAATGAAAGTGAAGGAAAACAACTCCAAGAAATTACAGAGAGAGAGAGAGAGAATATCGGAGATAATAAGGCTGACCTCCGTAAGGGGAGGAGATTGATCTTTGAGCAAGGAAATGACATCGAGGCAGTCAGATTGAATGGCTATTCTCCGGTGACTCATCCATTTATAAAGCATTATGCTTTTAGCAAAATTATAGAGTAAGCACATGAAACAACGTTTTTTTTGTTTTGTTTTAGAAACAACGTTTCAATATTTTTTTTATTAACTACTCAAATCGATGACGTGACAATCAATTTAAATTTTTTTGTGCCAATTATGTCTTTCTAGTTAATCGGTTAGCTTTATATTAGTTTTTAAAATTAAATAAAATTCGTTACTTAATATAAATTTATGCTATTTATTTGATTAATCAATATCTCTTTTAATAACTACTATTTATTAGCATTTTTGTATTCGTAACCCTCTCTTTCTCTCTCTCTCTCTCACGTTAGTAACTATTCAAATAATGATTTCATCAACAAATTTTTTTTTAAGCATGAACGTATGGATCCCTGATTCTTATAACCGCTCTACGGCCACAAATATGATGGTGATATTTAGCTCCCTGACCGGAGCCGTGGACCGCAGCTTTATCTTTGGAAACGCCCCCTGGTGGAGATCCGGCGCCACCCTGGTGGATCTCAGAAGAGTCCATCTCCGGCGCTGAAAATCTAACAACCTCCGTACGTTGAGGCCGGAGTCGTGGACGCATCGTCTTTGGATACGCCATCCGGTGAGGGATCCCTAACGTCGCCGTAGTGGATTTCGAAGGAGTTCATCTCCGACGTTAGAAAGCCAACAACAACAACAACAACAACACTTCTACGTGCGCGGAGGCCAGGACGATCAGATTGAAGATCACCGTTCTGTGCTATATCTCATGCGAGGTCCAGATCCTCGCCGGCAAGACCGTCCCGGCCGTCGCAGTGTTCCCGAAGATGGACTGGATATATGCGAGAGCATGGCGATTCAAGCTATGTGGTGTATTCTTCGTCCGCCTCGCCTCGTTCCTCATGCTCGTCGCTCTAACGGTCCTCTTGGTTGTGGGTTTTACGAGGTACGATTACCATCTCTGGTGGTGGAAGTACGTGGAACATCTTTTATTTATTCTTTTTGTTATTGTTTATTGTGGTAATTATTTTGTTTTTATTTGTGTTAATGGTGTTAATGTTAGTATATTTGTGTTGATGTCTACGTAAAATTGTGTTAACGTCAATATATTTGTGTTTATTTGTGTTAATCTCTGTAACTCTGTTAGACTACGACAAAACTTTTGAGTGCCACGGTGAAGCTATCATGGCCGTCAGATGCAGCGAAGATCTCAATATAATTTTTCAATTTTTTTGAGATATTTGTAATTTATAACGGGAAGTGTTATTTTTTTTCATATTTCAAATTCATTCTTTTATGTAATTCAATATCTTGTCTATTTAATTGAGGGTATAATAGTCTGATCATGTTGGTTTATATGGTTTATTTGCTATTTCTTAAAATAAACAAAACGTTGGCTACTTTACTAAAGCGTCCATGTTTTTATGCCTATTTTAAAAGGGCTTTATAGTTAACTAACTAATAGCAAACTTAAGTTTTGTTAAATAGCGAAGATTTTGTTAATTTTATAAAATAGTCATTAATGTAAATTAATAAGGATCAAATCCAATACCCTTTATTAAACATTTTCGAATTAAAAAAAAAGTCATCAAATGAGTTGACTATAGTCATGAGACCCTCATTCTCTCTCTCTCTCTCTCTCTCTCTCTCTCTCTCTCTCTCTCTCTCTCTCTCTCTCAATAAACGATGCTTTGTCTGTCTGCTCCAATTTTTACTCTTCATTGTGGCGCTCGAAGGCTGCATCACTGTCTCCCATATTTTTTAGGCTGTGTTTCTATAATAAATTTACCGGGATTAACACAAATAAATAAAAATTAACACAAATTTATAGTATACCGACACTAACACAAATAAACACAATTAATAGTAAGCTTTATTGAAGAAGATAACGCATGTATTGCCGATTTACATAGAAATAAACACAAATATACCCTCTGAACCGACAGTTGATTGTACAAGGAAGAGTAGCTCCAGGGAAAAGCAACAAGGGAAGATTTTTCTAGCCGAGCGGAGCGACCTACGAAGGCAAGTTCAAATTTGGAAGAATGGAGGCCTTCGAAACCTTCATCAGCTCCGATCGAGACACTTTCCACAATACGTGAATCTCCGACGGAAAGCACGGCCAGAAGCGCTACGCCAAATGCTTACTTGTTTACATATTTTTAATTTATCGCGATGAGAGAGAGAGCGGCGGAGGGAATTCGGAGGCGGTGGAGAGAGATCCGAGGCAGAAGAGAAGGCGGCTATGAAGAAAGCTGAGTTAGAAGAGAGGAAGCCATGGCCGCTCGCTGGGAAGGAATTAGTGCAACAAGTCCATCTCTTTCCTTTTGTTTTTCTTTAATAAATTTATGATCAAAGAGAAACAAATAAAATAAAAAGGGAAATAGGACTTTCTTTCCTACAAACTGAGCATGATTCAAATAACTAATTCCTTAAGTGAGGGATTCAAATAACAAAACACACACACAAGCAAAATAATAAAAATTTCAATTCAATACACGATTTTATTTGTTTATATAAATAATCAATTTTCTTATTTAATTCTCAAAAGGTTAATTTGGGTAAAGCAAAAATTAAAACTGTTTAGGTGGACAAAACTTGGCTAATTTGCTAAGTTTTTGGAAATCTTGGCTACTTTACCATATTGAAGTTTCAAACGGCTTAACTCATCTAAATTTTATTTTAAAAACATATCAAGAACTATATCATATGTAAAAGCATAAAAGGGGCACAAAAATGGCAAAAAATGCAATTTCCATGTCATATCAAGTATTCATGTCGTTTTCTATGTTTACTGTCGTTTTGGACCCAAGAAAAGAACAGCCCACTGAAATGATAAAGATTCGGGGGGCCAGCTAAAATAGGCTTTCAAGGGGTAACTTCGTCTTTTCGCTATCAATCTCCCGCGGGTTCTCTCTCTAAAACCCTCTTTCCTTCTTTCATTCTTTCTTGAAAGATTGCCAAACAACTATGAAGAATGGATTCACAGTTATCACTTTTCAGTCGCGCAGTGACAATCTTCGCATTTCTCCCCAAATCGAAAAACCATAGACACTATTCGAACGAGTTTTTATTCGATTCTCTTGCTTGACCTCGAATTTCCAATCCGCGGAGTTTTCTTTGCGTCCAATCAAGATGGTTTCTCGGGAAAACCAGCCGTCCGATTTCCATCGGAGCTCGTCTCCGAGCGCCGAGAGAATTTTGAGATCGAAATGGAGGAGATTTATTCCCGCCAAGCGATGTCACTTCGCCTTTTCTTCCATGACTGCTTCGTCCATGTAAAGCTCGCCTTTTTGTTTTTACTCTCTTAATTTATAAGGTATCGCTTCGAATCTCGATTCCCTTGTACGCTTTTTTTTTTTTGTTATAGTTATAAATTGCGTACATTTATTCCTTGCTTATTTATATAATTATTCACAATTACTTGTATCTGGATGTTTATGAGACGGAATTTCTTAATATCTCTGTTGCAAGATACTTGATTGTAATTTTATAGTGCTTTTATATACTAATAGAAATTTATGTTATATCTTAAAAAATGTATGTACATTTATAGGTTTTGGCTCGAGGTTTTATAAAATAGCCCCTGAAATACAGTACATAATTGGGGCAGTTGACAAATTTATTTGAAATTTTAGTTTGGAAGGAAAAATGATTCTTATACCAGAAGGAATAAGAAGACAAGGTTCGAAAAGGTTCTTGAGGATGGTGGGTATGGTTTTAGGTCGCTGGTCAGTAAACCAAAATCACAGAGGCACGACGGGTAACGTGATTAGAGGAGTCAACTACGCTGAAGTGGTTCAGGGCCAGAAAATAGAACGGAAGTTACCTATGGAGGAAATGCACACTCCTCATGTACCTCAATACACGCCGGGCTTCGTGAAAAAGGCAAACCTGGTAGTGGTGGCAAGGAGACTTGACGGTAAGACCAATTGGGAGGAGATCCAACATGCCATTAGTAGGCTCACTGGTATCGAGGTTTTCGTGTCACCTTTCTCGGGAAACAAAGGTATTATTTGGTGCAGGGACATGGAAGAAAGAGAGAAAATCCTAAAAGAAGGAGTTCTCTTCAAAAACAGGAAGAACGTCGCAATTTTGAAGGAATGAGAGGCTTCGGATCAGTGGGAGGACAACCGTGTAAGTTTAGGAAATGGATGGATCGGCATAGAAGGCTTGCCTTTCGACTTGTGGAATGTCCACGCTCTGAAGACGATCGGTGCAAAACTCGGAGGGATTATTCAGATCGCCAAAGAGACATTGGATCTGACCGACCTAAGGCACGCAAAGATCAAGGTCCGGGGGATGACAGGTGGCCTTCTTTCACCGTGGTTGGAGCTGCCTTACGGTGCCTCTCATATCCATCTTGGGATCTTCAACTTGGAGGAATCGCCCAAAGGTCCCTTTTTTTGGATCCCCAAAGTTAATACAACAGAGGTGCTACGTGTTTCCCCTCCAGCATCTAATCGGCAGCCGGATTTAGCGACTAAAGGTAAAGAGGTAAGCGTAGGATTTTCAAGAACAAATACTTGCCGGAACTGCAGAAGGGAGGATGGGGTTACGGCCAGAACTCAAGGATATCTAGAGATGGATTTTCCCGAGTCATCTAACCGCCGGTGCACGGACGATGATCTTTCCCTCGTCTCCGATGTTCCTGAAACTCCTGTCGGTGTAATCAGGGCCGGCGTCTCCAACAACAGAGAAGACTCACAGCCGAGGCAGGTACACGAGTTTAACCAAGAGAACTCAAAAAAGGAGACAGCAAATCCAGATCCTCTGTCGCTCCAGCTCGATTGCGACGTGGCCCTAGAGAAGGTTGCTCTGCATGCTAGATTGGCCGATCAAATCGCTGAGATCCACCGCAACGACTGCGTTTCTAGGGTCGGGCCTCGAAAAGTGCCGCCGACCGCTAAAAAGGCTGTTATCACTAATGCTCAATCGGACCTCGAGGTCGCTTTGGAAAAATCGGTGGACATAGCATCACAAAAAACGACCAAGAGCTGCGATCGCTTCTCCCTTTCTCGTCGCCCAAAATCGCGCAAGAACTTCCGAGCGGGTATCATTGAAAGATGGAATGATTTCGTCTACAAGGACACGAACAAGTCGAACTACACGAGTGATTCTGAAGTGGGTGAACGAAAGAAAGGAGTCTTCGGTAAAAGTTTTTCTCGAAGGTGGTGGTTAGGCGACCAAGAGGAAGAGTCGGCCTTCAAACCTCCCCCCGGAGGTATGGACGAGGATGACAAAGTTGGGCCAGATCAAGACAGGGCAATGGTAAATATGCTCGGGGAATCTTCCCCGGAAGAGGGTTCTTCAGAAGAAATCTTTTGCTCCTCTGAAGACGACCACAGATTAGATTCGGTTGATGGTTTGGAAGGAGTGGCCGTTCTGTTTGGATCCGAGGAGGAGAATAGATCCGAGGGTGGCTCTTTCACTTCGGAAGGCAGGATAAATCCTAAGGATCCTATCTCTCCCCCGTTGTCCGCTCCTCTAAATTCAGGGAAAGCTTGCTCTAGGAAAAGCATAGAGAAGGCAACCAGAGTCTCGGGTAAACGAAAAGGAAATCCAAAACGCTCCAAGGGGGCCAGAAGAGAATTAAAAAACCTAGATTTTAATATGAGCTACGTGAATTCAAAGCTCAAGAGGAGGGAAGCACCGTCTTTATGAAGATATTATCTTGGAACGTCAGGGGTACAGGTCACCCCGACAAACGCAGGGGAATCAAGTCCCTAGTGTGCAAAGTTAACCCGGATATTTTGGTTTTGCAAGAATCAAAGAGAATATACATAGACAGAAAATTCATAGGTAGCATTTGGAGTTCAAGGTTTAAGGAATGGGTTTCCCTCCCGTCCATTGGTGCTTCGGGGGGCATAGTGATTGTATGGGACTCTAGGAGGGTTTCGGTGGAGGAATCGTTATTTGGGAGATTTTTCGGTGTCGATAAAGATTATGCATGGTGATTCCCCGTGGTGGTTTTCAAGGGGCCATGCCGATCGAGAGAAAGGAATGAGTTTTGGGACGAGTTGGCTGGCCTCGGGGAAATTTGTGGTGAGAATTGGTGTGTGGGAGGTGATTTCAATGTCGTAAGATTCGCATCGGAAAAGAACAAAACTGTTCGGGCAAGGCGGAGCATGGTTTGCTTCAACGAAATAATCGCAGAGCTTTCCTTGTTCGATCCCCCCCTTTCAAACGGCGAGTACACCTGGTCTAATTTCCGGGAGAATCCGACTTGTTCACGTTTAGACCGGTTTTTGCTCGCACCAGGTTGGCGGAGAATTTTTCCCTATTACCAACAAGAGGTTCAACTAAGAGGGGTTTCAGATCACTTCCCGTTGGTCATAACCACGGATAGGGAAACTTGGGGTCCGGGTCCTTTTAGGCTAGATAACGACTGGTTGGACAACCCATAATTCAAAGACTTGGTTAGAAGTACATGGTCAGAAGCGGTGTTGGCATCATGGTTAGGACACAGAATCATGGGAAAATTCCACAAACTCAAAAATAAAATAAAGGCTTGGTCCGTAGGGGAAAGAGAAAGGAGATACAGCCAAAAACTCAAAATCGAGAAGGAGATTACCCTTTTAGACAAAGCCGAAGGGGGTGTCGATTGGACGGAAGAGTTACGACACGAGAGAGCCTTCCTAAGGGCCAACTAGACGGCATCTTAGCAAACGAAGAAAGAGCAGCCAGGTTCAAATCAAAAATCAGTTGGGCTAAATTCGGCGATGGTAACACGAGTATGTTCCACAATCTGCTAAGTGCTAGGAAAGCTAAAAACGCACTGTGGAAATTGGAAAGGAACGATGGGTCCATCACGATAGTCGAGGCTGAAATCGTGGAGGAAATAAATCACTTTTTTGAAACTCTCTACCGGGCTGGCCCTACAACAATCTGTGAGTGGAACAACATTGAATGGGATCCCTTAGACGAGGTGAGCACCAGAAGTCTCTCCTTACCTTTCACGGAAGATGAAATTCGGGCGGCGGTTTTCGCATGCGGAAGGAACAAGTCGCCCTGGCCGGACGACTTCTCTTTGGCATTTTTTCAAGATTTTTGGGAGACGATCAAACATGACATCATTCAATTCTTTGAAGAATTTTGGGAAACATGAGGAATCAACAAAAGTGTCGATGAAACTTTCATATGCTTAATCCCAAAAAAGCTAAACGCTTGCAGAGCTAAGGACTTCAGGCCAATAAGTCTGGTGACGGGCCTATACAAAATTTTGGCTAAAGTCTTGGCAGAGAGGATTAAAAATGTACTTGAAAAAACCATTTCTGAATTCCAAGGAGCCTTTGTCAAAGGTTGGCAGATTACGGATCTCATACTTATAGCCAACGAATTGGTCGAGGAGACAAGTATGACCAAGAAAGTTGGATCGGTCCTTAAAATCGATTTTGAAAAAGCGTACGATATGGTGGATTGGAACTTTCTGGACTTCGCTTTGGAACCCAAAGGCTTCGATGGTAGATGGAGGAAGTGGGTCAAAGGCTGCCTTTCCTCGGTGACCTTCTCGGTAATTGTTAATGGTAAAGACCGGAGACGCTTCTCAGGATCGAGAGGGGTTCGACAAGGCGATCCTTTGTCCCCTTTCCTCTTCATCCTGGTTGCGGATGCTCTGTCAAGACGCATCACGTGCGGAGTAGTGGAAGGTCATTTCCACGCTCTTTCTTTGGGCGCCCTTTCAATCTCCCATCTTCAATTCGCAGACGACACGCTCATCTTCGGGGAGTTCGATGATCGGAATTGGACGAACATGATCGACATCATTTCCAGATTCCGCGACGAGTCCAGGCTTAAAATAAATATTGAGAAAAGCAGCCTTATTGGGATCAACAGTGACACGGCTGATTGTTCGCGTTTGGCTGCCATTCTCGGTTGTCAAAAGGAATCGTGACCGATATCCTACCTTGGTATGCCTTTAGGCAATAATCCGAGAAGTAAAACTTTTTGGGACCCCGTCATTTCGAAGTTCACTAAAAGGCTAGCCGGGTGGAAAAGGGGGTTCCTCTCGAAAGGAGGCAAGATGACCTTGATCCAGTCGGTGCTATCCGAACTTCCAACATATTTTATGTCGGTGTTCAAAATGCCTATAGGGGTGGCAGATGACTTAGAGAAGATTATGAGAAACTTTTTCTGGGAAGGCTTTGAAGGTCGGAAAGGCAGCCCCGGGGTCGCTTGGGAAGTGTGTTGTAAGCCTAAGGAAAAGGGCGGCATAGGTCTAGGAGGCTTGAGAGAGAAAAACGTGGCGCTACTCGCAAAATGGCTATGGCGCTTTCCACTTGAGCCTAGGGCTCTTTGGCACAAGGTGATAGTCGCCATTTACGGCTACCACGACAACGGGTGGGACCCTGGGCACGCCACAGGACGCACACTCCGCAGCCCGTGGAAATAAATCATGGCTGTCCAAGAGGATTTTCTCAAGCATTGCAAGTGGATAGTGGGCGACGGATCAAGAATCCGGTTCTGGGAGGATTCATAGTTAGAAGGAACGAGTATGAAAGAGAGGTTCCCCGGACTATACCGACTCTGTCCATCGAAAGGATTCCCTATCGCGAGTTTGGCTTCCCATTCCTCGCTTTTGTTTGATGCCGTGGATTGGAACTTCAATTTCCCAAGGAACTTATCAGACCGTGAGGCGATGGAATTGGCTACATTATTGGACATGCTCGAAGAAGTGCCCTTGTGGGCAGGTTTGGAGGATCGAAGGGCGTGGTTGGACGATTCGGAGGAATTCTCGGTAAAGAGCATGGCCGCAGCCATCTCTCCGGTGGCTACTGCCCCCTCAGCGACGTTTTTCAGCGCCATTTGGAGGTCGGCAGCTCCGAAAAAAGTGAAGATTTTTGGGTGGAGGATTGCTATCAATCGAGTCAACACGTCTGATCGCATCCAAAGGCAAAACCCACAGCGGGTTTTGTCTCCCAACTGCTGTATGGTGTGCAAACGCGCTGCTGAGGACGATCAACATTTATTTTGTTGACTGTCCCGCAGCGGCGAGTTGGTGGAGTTGGTTCTTCGGTAAAGTCGGTATCCACGCTTCTTCTGTTATTTTGTTGGTTGATTTTTTCCAGGTTCATACTTCGACTAGGAAAAAGGCTCGATGGGTGGCAGCAGTTAAAGCAGGAGTGCTTGCGGGTTTTTGGGCGATTTGGCTTCTACGAAACAAATGCATCTTCGAAGACGAAGGCTGGAACGCAGAAGGTCTTCAAGATACATCTAACAGACTCATAGCTATGTGGCTTCACAGCTCGGAGAAAGATTTCAAAGGCTACTCTTTGGCAGATTTACAAAGAGATTGGGCAAGCGCCATATGATAGCCGAAAAGAAAGAATTTCCTTCCTTTTGTTCAGTGTCTTATCCCGGTTACCAGGGGCGGGAGCTTTTGTCCCCTTAGAGTTTTTATGTACAAAGACCTACATGGTCCCTTTTGGTTGTTGTCTCTTTAAGACACACTCTAGATTAGCTTTTGTATCTAAGTTTCACCTTTCCTCTATGTAAAGGCCTATAGGGCTAGCTTTTGGTAGTGGTTTCGTTTTATGGTTTGGCTCAGCCCGGGTTCGCGTGCTCGATTGGCGTTGGATCCGGGGAGCTAGCTATAAACGACCCATCTTTTGTGTAAAGTGGCTTTCGCCAATATATATATATATATATATATATATATATATATATATATATATATATATATATATATATATATATATATATAAAATGAAGTTACCGTTTAAAAAAAAAATTGTTTTAGTTGTTGTGGCCCTAACGTTATGCTAAAGGTTTTCACTTTAACGTAGTGTATTTAGAAAATAAATATGCAGTGTATAATTTAATTTTTTTAATTACTTGTACGTATGTAACTGCTTTATTTTATTTATTTATTTTATATATAGGTTTTCTTGTTTTGGACAAAATTTCACACCAATTATTTTTGGAAACATGCATAAATGTGATTTTATGGTATCTTTAGTACAGTAATGCCATTGTAAGAAATATGGCATTTTTTTTTTTCATTTTCTTTTTTAATGGTTTATCTTTTTTACCGAATAAGTCAGATAATACGTAAACAGAAGACTTGCTCTTCTTCTTAAATGTGTAATGAAAAATGTTACTAGAGTTTATTACTGTTATGTAACTTCAACTTTTTACAAGTTTTGTGATGGTGCACCGAATTTCACATTATTTATTTTTCTAATTAAAGTGTGGGACATGGGCCACATGGCACTACTTACATCCCCAGAACTTAGGTGATATAAATTGCGGCTCTAAATCTAATGCAAGAGTATTTTGGAATCTTTAACCAGTAGTTTTTTTTTTGGGTAATAATGGTAAAAATCAAAGAAAGAAAAGTTTAGTGATCATGTTTGACCAAGTAAAGGAGACCTTTCGTTTTCTCCCAACGACTGAATAGATTGCTTAAAAAGAAGACATTCAAACTCAAAGGCAATAATACATCAAATTATAACTGGTTGATATCACTTTTGGAATCTTTCGTTTCCATGTCTGGATTCTCCTCCTCAGCTTTTGTTTTCAACTATTATTATGTTGCTTTCTTTTTTGTTTTTGCATCTGTAGCAAGAGGACATGATACTGATCCCTCAGAAGGTATATATATGCGTACACTTCCTATAACTTTCCTCTCTTAGTAGATTCATGCCATACGCACCTTATTTTTTTAGTTGTTTAAACTTGAGAATTGCATTAACTTAGGATGACTTGTTGAATTTTGAGTCAACGGGGAATTATCAGGAAATTCGGGACCAGAAGATTTTGCTTCCCATACATGTGTCTAACTCTGTATTTTTGGATGCAGTGAGAGCTTTGAATGCAATATTTGCACAGTGGAGCATAAAGGCCAATACTACACAATGGAACACGACCGGAGATCCGTGCAGCGGCGCCGCCATAGACGACGCCGCGGACTTCAACGACCCCCAATTCAACCCTTTCATCAAATGCGATTGCTCTTTCAGCAACAGATCTCTTTGCCACATAACTCAGTTGTAAGTCTCGCAACAACCACCAAACCAAAAGATTTTATCTTTAATTTGACATGTGTTTTTTTTTTTTTTTTGAGGACATAATGACTTAAATATCAGGTGTAAGTAGCTCCTCCAAAAGTAACCCAGGTCTGACATTGGAATTGTTATCAATATTTATTATTATTTTATTTTACAGGAAAGTATATGCGTTGGATGTTACCGGTACAATTCCAGAACAGCTCTGGACTCTCACATACCTCTTCAACTTGTATGCATATTTTTTTTGCGCTAATTCATAATTTTTTTAACAATACTTTTTAGGTTATATTGCAGACTCAGCTAACTTCATCTACGTCTGTTTGTTGAAGGAATTTGGGGCAGAATTTTTTGACAGGAACTCTTTCTCCGTCTATTGGAAATCTAACTCGCTTGCAATACTTGTAAGCATACTTATAATTTCGGTTATTCATTCAAGTCTATGTTGTGATCTTCATTTGATAAAGTATATTACTTTTCTGAATACTACAGGGACCTTGGTATAAATGCATTGTCAGGGGAAATACCAGAAGAACTCGGTCAACTTACCGAGTTACTAATTTTGTATTCCACGAGCACTCTCAAATATTACCGTCAATTAATTTTCGTGTTTTTTTTATGTTGTATACATTATGGTCTGAACCTAACATCAATATTATGAGGAATCCAATTCTTCAGGTCCCTTGCGACAAACAGCTTCTCCGGTCCTCTGCCACCTATGCTCGGGAACTTATCGAAATTGCAACAACTGTAAGTTTATTGCATTGTTCTCTTACGTTCTAATCATTTTCGACTGCTGAGTATAATAGTTACTACTTTCATGTCAAAGAACATATAGTCAGTCCTCTATCAAATCCTTTGAGATTTTTCTTCACTGTTGGAGACTGAATCTCCGGGGGTTTTCTTGTTTTGGCAGTTACATTGACAGTGGAGGGTTTAGTGGCCAGATTCCTTCGACATTTGCAAATCTGAAAAACATGGAAAGAATGTATAACTTTGTCTCCCTCGTTTGTTTTCCTCTTCTGTTACAAACATTTAAAATAAATAAAACAAAAAAAAAAAAAAGCTGCTTTTGTTCCAGATGGGCATCAGACAACGAGTTCACGGGCCGGATACCTGATTTCATAGGAAATTGGTCACAGCTTATAGTTTTGTAAGATGAACTGAACAAAACTTGATTAAGAGCTTCCTTTAATAGAACTTCAATTCCAAGCAATTCGATGGAAACCCGAAATAATGTGCTTCCACAGGCAACTTGGAGGAAACTCTTTCGAAGGCCCTATCCCTTCCACGTTTGCCAGTCTGACTTCTCTGGAAGAGTTGTGAGCAGCCTTAACATGATTTTGCACCTCTCATCTACTCCTCTTATTTATATGCACCTTCGTGGAAAGCTAACATATGCCGGTGCTTATTTTATCTGTAGACGACTAACTGAGATATCGAATATGGCTTCTTCTCTCGACTTCATCAAGGATATGAAGCTTCTTACTATCTTGTAAGTAAAATTATCTTCTAGTATTGTGTTTTTGGGCCTTGTGTATTTCTTTAGTGGTTTATTTTTTAACCCAACCGTTTTAATGAAACCACAGAGTTTTGAGGAATAACAATATAACTGGTTCCATCCCATCAAACATTGGAGAAAACCAATCTTTGGTGCAATTGTAAGTTCTGGTACTTTTGGGTCTATTGATGTTTAGCTAGTTGATTCTGAAGACTAAAAGAACCCGGCCAGCTTTGTTTTCTTTTGAAAAGAAAATGTTTCATAGACTTTATTCCTTACATAGTTAAAATATATGATGTACATATGCATGTACGCTTTTCTTTCCTTTTTTTTTTTTTTTTTCTTTTTTTCTTTTCTTATCATTTACAGGGATTTAAGCTTCAACAAATTAACTGGGGTGATTCCGGACTCTCTTTTTATCTCGAGATCACTCACTTTACTGTAATACATCTTTGCTCGTTCGCTATTTTAGATGCCTAAAAATGGGGGGGAAAAGTGTATATAGCTTTTTTTTTTGGCCGGATTATCTTTCTGTAGAAACATGCATTTCTCTTTCCTCAAACAGGTTTCTTGGAAACAATAGTTTAATTGGCGGTTTGCCACAACGAAAAATAGCCTCTCTGCGATATATGTAAGCACATTGATTATATTAAAATGAATCTGTTTTGTTGTTCCTTGCCTAACCAAACAATTTGTTGTTTTGTTTTGTCATCGTATGAGTTGCAGTGATTTATCATACAACAATTTAGATGGGAGCTTTCCTTCATGGATCAACGAACAAGACTTGCAGTTGTAAGTAGTGATTATACGTAGCTCATGATTTTACTTAATTTTGGTCTTGATTGATCACCATTAGTTTTTCCTTATTGTTATTAATTTAACAAAGAAACTAACAAAACTCCCTTTTTCCCATTTATTTTTGGTCTGGAATTCAGAAATTTAGTTGGAAATAACTACTTCAAAGTAAAAGACTCACAGATAGGGTAAGTCTTTGCGTAATTGAACCGCACCATTTGCACCGTAATTTGAACATAATTGCTTGGTTACCAGTCACATGCTCGTAATTGTTCATACCCACTCATGTTGTCTGTTTAGAGCTCTTCCACCAAGACTGAACTGCCTCCAAAGCAACTTTCCTTGCAATCACGGCAAGGGTATCTGTGAGTATAATGGACTTTGTGAGTATTTTTACACACATTCCTCTGTTGTAGTTTTTTTAAATACCATTGGTATGCAGATTATAATTTTGGGATCAAGTGCGGTGGCGATGAAGTTAGGGCTTCCAATGGAATTGTGTACGAGAGTGATAACGAAACTCTAGGTCCGGCTATGTATCATGTTGTGAGCACCAACAGATGGGCTGTGAGCAATGTTGGAATATTCCTTGGAAGTTTTGAAGTCAAAGAAGAATCATCAATCTTCCAGACAGCAAGACTTTCTGCTTCTTCACTAAGATATTATGGACTAGGACTTGAGAATGGGAAGTACAACATAAGTCTCCAATTTATAGAAACAGCAATAGAAAGTACTTCTTCTTGGAGAAGTCTGGGACGACGCGTGTTCGATATTTATATCCAGGTGCTTAGCATATTCACTCAATTATTTCTAAAGGGGCTTTATATGTATTTACTAGCTATGACACTTCTATTCTGTGGCTCAATACATGCGTGCTATTTTAGGGGATTTTAGTTATGAAGGATTTCGATATGCGGGACGAAAACGGGGCATTTTCTCAGTTTATCAATTTAAACTTCATGGCCCGGGTGACAGAGAACTACCTTGAAATCCATCTCTTTTGGGCCGGGAAAGGGACTTGTTGCATACCTGCTCAAGGTACTTATGGACCTTCTATTTCCGCCATCAGTGCTACGCCAGGTAACATAATAAGAATCAATCCTTTTAAAAGCTGACTTCTTTGTCTCTTTCTCGTACTAATATACCCAACTTGGTGAAATACCCAATACAGATTTCATACCGACTGTCAGTAATATTCCTCCTACCAGTGAGAATATTCCTCCTACCAGTGAGAATATTCCTCCTACCAGTGAGAAGACCAAAACCGGTGTGAAAATTGATGTTGGTGTTGGTGTTGGTATTGGGGCTGTAATCCTATTCCTTGGTTTAGGTGCTTTCTATGTGATTCGAAGAAGAAAGAAATATCAAGCCACTTACAAAGAAGGTAAGTTGATTGATCTCTTCTGTTTTATACTTTTGGGGATTTTTTTTTTATCTATTTAAACTTCACAGGTAAGCATAATAAGACAGTAGTTTTGTCGCTGCATACACGGTCAAGAAGCACTAAATCGGCTCCTAAAATATTAGGAATCTCACGTTGATAACATACCAATTGTTTTTTATTTGAGGATGTTAAGCATTTGATACGATCATTTTTTGTGTTTTACAGAGCTTATAGGGATTGATCTGATAGAATTCACTTTCAAGTATGCTCAACTAAAAACGGCGACAAATAACTTCGATTCAGTCAATAAGTTGGGGGAAGGAGGATTTGGAGCTGTCTATAAGGTAAGTCTATTTCTCATACTGACTTCCTTGCCCATGAAGTTTCTTAAGCTAAAAGTTGGGGCTATATTTACAGGGAACGCTTGATGATGGAAGAATTGTTGCCATAAAGCAACTGTCAGGGACATCGCGCCAAGGAAAGAGCCAGTTTGTAGCCGAAATCGCCACAATATCTTCAGTGCAACACCGAAGCCTGGTCAAATTGCATGGTTGCTGTATTGAGGGAGACAAAAGACTTCTTGTTTATGAGTACTTGGAGAACAATAGTCTTGATCAGGCACTCTTTGGTATGAGACTAGCTACCACTCTTTTGGACGTCAATTATCTGTTTTCGAAATTTTTCAGCCACAAATATCTCGTGTTTTAGTCAACTGATGGGAATTTGGGCTATGAAATAATCATATAGGGGAAAAAAGAATTATTTTGGGTTTAGGCTTAGTCTTTTGGGAGAGTTACTGGTGTCTGGAATAGCCGGTTATCTTGTATTGTCTTATCGCCTATCAATATGATAATAAGGTTCTTATTATCAACCTGGTTTTTTTTTACAAACTATTTAATCCCTGAATTGTGATTAACTTCATAGACTAAATAGTGACTGACTCAAGCAGGAGAGAAGAACTTGAATCTCAACTGGTCGACTCGCTTTGGCATTTGCCTAGGAGTAGCGAGAGGTCTTGCTTATCTTCACGAGGAATCGCACGTCCGAATAGTTCACCGAGACGTAAAAGCCAGTAACATTCTGCTGGACTCTAATCTCAACCCCAAGATTTCCGACTTTGGATTGGCAAAGTTTTACGACGAAGAAAATACTCACATAAGCACATGTGTCGCCGGGACATTGTTGGGTCTTCTAAAACATTCCTTGTAGATTACAATCCGAAATTTTTTGCTTTTTCGTTGTGATTAACTGTGTCGATGATGTGTAGCGGATATCTCGCGCCGGAGTACGCGATGAGTGGACACCTGACAGAGAAAGCTGACGTGTATGCCTTTGGTGTTGTGGCTTTGGAGATAGTCAGTGGCCGACCTCGCTCTGACATGACCTTGGAAGAAGACAAGAGATATCTTCTTGAATGGGTACGAAAAAAATAACGCGATTTGCATCCTAGATTATGTTTACATGATTTTCAATTTCTCTTAGTCAATGAAGAAAAAGTTTAGTTGGAAAATGAATTTGAGAATAAAAATAAAAGGTAACGCTTGATGATCATATTCAGAAATTTGAGGGGGCACGGTCTGGTCAGTCCCAGATCAGTATTTAAACAGGACCGGACAGTTTTAAACGGTTTGGAAAAAACTGAGACCGGACCGGACCAGACCGGACTAAATAAGAAAATAAACTAAACAGGACCATGTCGTTTTAGATTGATCTGGTCTGGTTGTCGACAATTTTGAATATATTTTTCAAATATAAAGAAAAAAAATTAGAGCCAGTTTCAATAGCCAGTTTCAAATATTGAAACTGGACCGGACCGTTTGAGATTGATTAAAAAACCCGGACAAGATTAGAAAAAAAAATGTTTCAAACTAAGCGCCGGTCTGGTACGATTCACGGTTTGCGCACCCCCAAGCAAAACATTGTTTAAAGTTTATTTTTATTTTTATTTTTATTTTTATTTTTATTTTTATTTTTTAGGATTAACAGGCTAGATTAAACTTTCTGAAGCCTGTTTATTGTTAAAAGCAAAAGTAACAACTTTATGACAGTTATACGATTTCGAAATAGTGACCGCTCATAGCACGTTTCTCTTCTCATCCATACTATATAGGCCTGGAATCTACGCGATCGAAAGAGCGAAATGGATCTTCTTGATCCGCGGCTACACGAGTTTGACGATGAGCAAGTGAGACGAGTCATAAGCGTGGCTCTCTTATGCGCTCAAACGTCTCCGTTGATCAGACCATCAATGTCGCGCGTTGTAGCAATGCTCTTGGGCGATGCCGAAGTGAACAGTGAGATTTCGAGGCCCGGTTACTTTGCAGATTGGAGATTCGATGATGTCACCACTCAAGTGACCGATGCTTATTGCTCGTCCTCAACCACGACCACAACACATTTGGACTCATCGCCTAGATCTTCAACTCTGCCCATTCTTCAAAACATCACATACTGAAAATCATACGTAACACTTCATTAGTGCCCAATTGTATCTTTTACAATCCTAGAAACTCTGGTTTAAGTTTGTTTTGGATTGTGATTTTATTTCTTTCATGTTTTATATTGGTATGTGCCTAAAATCGTTGGCGTAGAAAGTATAGATGAAAGTATTAAATGAATGTCAAAAGTATTTACTTCTAACTTCTAGAAATAACTAATTTTGATAGTACAAGTACTAATTTTTTTTTAATAGTTGAAAAAAACAAGGGATGTTTTTCATGAATTTAAAACCCAGATAGTAATTTATTTTATTAAATAACATTGGAGAAATATTAATCCTACATGTTATTATTATTATTTTTTATTTTTATTTTTAAGAATCCTACATTTGAGAAGTAAAAAAAGAGAGATGTTTGAGAGCCGGTCGTCAAACCTAAGTAATTTACCTTTTATTATTGAGATATTGTGATTGCTTGTTTGATTGTTGGTTTATTTAATCGTGCTAATAACAGCCAGTTGTTTCACCCCCTAGTAACACGTTTAGTAATTTTACTTTAGCCGACTAATCAGGATTGATGAACCTTGAGGAAGATAATTAGAACAATGTTAGTGGTGGGAAAGGTTCTATCTCACTCGATCAGCGCGATGAGACTCGTATATTTGATTCTTTCTAGTATTTGATGCCTGAAATTCCTGGATAGGAAAATTGACATCCTGTTCGGTGGGTTTGAGTTTGATTACCTCGACTTCTACTGTGAGAAACAATGATCGAGGAAATTAGCATTATAATAGCATTGCTCTACTTCTGCAACATGGTCATTATCCAGTGCGTGGTGTGACTGCAAGTTCAAAAAGACCAGTCTCTAGACTCGATAATTTTGACGAGTCTTCTTATCAACAACTCGAGAATTCATAGTCAATGATTTTAGTGTCGATGAGGTCAGTACAAGTCGACTGAGCATAATCTAGGTGTCGCTTTGCGACGAACTTCACCGACTACATCATTAACAGATGATAGTGGTATGATAGCCGAGATGTTAATGCGATTTCTCGGATAACATTTGCGGGACACGTGTCGGGGTGCGAGCTTGCGACGTGTCTCGATCTTTTGTTGTCAGGGTCACGTTTCCTCGACTCTCAAGAGGATTTGTGTTTTTTTAGGAGCGAGTAGGGTGAATGGGGGGTGTGTGGGGGTTGTGACCGTGCTCTTCGTGAGCTGCCTACGTACCCGCTTTGCGGGATCAGGTCATGACGTAGTTCAGGGCGAGTGTGTTTGCTATGTGAGTGGATTCTTGGATTTTTATTTTTCTTTCTCCCGTCGAGAGGTGGCTCTCGGTTTTTTGTTTATGATCCGGGATAATTTTGAAGTTGGGAGAGTATTTGGCTTAGAGAATTCTGGGGTTGAGAGAAGATTTTGAGTCGAGAGAGGATTTTGAGTCGAGAGAGGATTTTGAGTCGAGAGAATGACTTGAGAGTGAATTGAGTTTTGAGTTGAGAATGAATGAACTATTTATAGGAAAAAAATCGGTGCTTGGCGCTTGTCGCTTGGCGCTTGCGCTTGGCGCTTGTCGCTTGCGCTTGGTGCTTGTCGCTTGGCGCTTGGCGCTTGCTCTTGGTGCTTGTCGCTTGCTCTTGGTGCTTGTCGCTTGCGCTTGGCGCTTGGTGCTTGGCGCTTGCGCTTGGCGCTTGGTGCTTGGCGCTTGTCGCTTGGCGCTTGGCGCTTGTCGCTTGCGCTTGGCGCTTGCGCTTGGCGCTTGTTTTAGTCATGCGTATTTTTAGCCTGTTTGACTAAATTGTCTTTTTATATTGTAACGACGTTTTAGCAATTGGGGTGTCATTTTTACATAAGAAAAATGACGGTATAACATTAACCCCCCAGTTTCGCGTGCGACATGTCGTGCGGGAAACTTTGTAGTATTGTCAGTGCTCTTTCTTTTTGTTTTTTTTTCTTCTTTTTTTTTTGTTTGTTGAATGGAAATGCTCTGAGCTTGTGCGGGGCTCTTGCTGCCTTTTCCCTTCTTGCGCCTTGAGCAGGCTTCGAGGTGGGTTGGGTTCTCGGTGGCGCGAGTTCCCTTATTTTGGGCTTCACAGGATTCTTTGAGTTGTGTTTCTGGTCTCGGAGCAGTGAGTCCATTTTCTCCTCGGATCTTGTAAAGGCTTTAAGATTGGTCGGGGACTCGATGACGCGAGCCCCCTCATCTCGGGTCGCACAGAACTCTTTGAGATACGCTCGGGGTTCCATGGGCGCTTTGAGGTTGGTCGGAGACTTGATGGCGTAAGTCCCCTCATCTCGGGTCGCACAGGGTTTTTTGAGATATGTTCGGAGTTTCAATGTTGCGAAACCCCATTTCTCGGATCCCGCGGACACTTTGAGGTCGGTCGGGGACTTGATGGCGCAAGTACCCTCATCTCGGGTCGTACGGGATTTTTTTTTTTTTTTTTTTTTTTTTTGAGATATGTTCGGAGTTTCAACGTTGCGAAACCCCATTTCTCGGATCCCGTAGACGCTTTGAGGTCGGTCGGGGACTTGATGGCGCAAGTCCCCTCATCTCGGGTCGCACAGGATTTTTGAGATGTGTTCGGAGTTTCATCGTTGCGAAACCACATTTCTCGGATCCCGTAGACGCTTTGAGGTCGGTCGGGGACTTGATGGCGCAAGTCCCCTCATCTCGGGTCGCACGGGATTTTTGAGATGTGTTCGGAGTTTCATCGTTGCGAAACCCCATTTCTCGGATCCCGTGGACACTTTGAGGTGCGTTTGGGGCTCGACGCCGCGAGGCCCTCATCGTCATGATTGCAACGCCTGTATTCCTGCATTTTCGCACGTGTGCATGCTATTGGTTTTTTTTTTTTTAATTTGTCGTTGCGTTTTATGCTTGGTGTTCGTCCTACTCTGTTAACCCCCCAGTTTTTTATGCAATTTGAGTCAAATTGTATGAAAAATTAGGAGATGAGTTTGGCAAACTGAACGCGAGTTTCGACTTCATTCATTACTTTGGCGCGTTGCCTGCTTTAGAGAAATTCAAAGTACACTTGGGCCGGTGGCCGTTTTGGCAAAATAAAATTACACTTGGGCGGAAGGCCGCTTTTGGAAAGTAAATGTTAACTCCTACTGATAGTATTGGCGGAGGTGTTCCGCATTCCACGGGTGCCTGATCTCTGTGCCGTCCATCTTGTCGAGGTGATAGGTCCCGTCGTGTATCACCTTCCGGACTCGGTACGGCCCTTCCCAGTTTGGTCCGAGCACCCCTGCCCCGCGAACTTGGGTGTTTTGGAACACTCTCCTCAAGACGAGGCTTCCTTCGGCAAAACGGCGGGCCTTGATCTTCGAGTTGTAATGCTTCTCGATGATCCTCTTTTGTGCGGCCAGGCGGGTGAACGCTTCGGCTCTCTTCTCCTCGATCACATCGAGTTCCATCCGGAGGGCTTCATCGTTGCTCTCTTCGTCGAAGTTTTCTGTCCGGAATGATGGGGCACCGATCTCGACGGGGATGACGGCCTCGACCCCGTAGGTCAGGGAGAAAGGCGTCTCGCCGGTGGCGGTTCGCGTCGTTGTTCGGTATGCCCAGAGGACGAGGGGGAGCTCGTCGGCCCATGCGCCTTTCTTCTCTTCCAACTTTTTCTTCAAAGTTTCCTTGATCGTCTTGTTCACGGCCTCGACTTGACCGTTCGCTTGAGGGTGGCGCGGCGATGAGAAGGTCTTACTAATCTTCAACTGCTCGCATATCCTCCGGACCTTCGCGTTGTCGAACTGGCTACCATTGTCAGTGACGATCGAGGCGGGGATACCATGGCGGCATATTATCGATTTCCATATGAAATTGGTAGTGTTCGCTTCTGTTACTGTAGCCAGGGGTTCCGCCTCCACCCACTTGGTGAAGTAGTCGATGGCGACTATTGCCCAAACTCGTTGGCCTGACGCCATTGGGAGTTTCCCGATGAGGTCCACTCCCCATTTCGCGAATGGTCGTGCCACGATGATCGAACACAGCGGAGCTGGGGCCTGCCTCGGGACATGCGAGAACCTCTGACACTTATCGCATTTTCGCGCCAAGTCAAACGCGTCTTTCTTCATCGTTGGCCAGAAGTAACCTTGCTTGAGCGTCTTCAGGGTCAAGGACTGGCCCGCAGAGTGATTTCCACAAATTCCTTCGTGGATTTCCCTCAAGACGTAGTCTGCTTCAGCGCTGTCTAAGCATCGAAGGAGCGGCTGCGAATACCCTCTCTTGTACAGCGTGGATCCCCTCCAGACATACTTATGCGCGTGGTACTTCACCTTCTTGGCTTCGGCTTGGTCGGTGGGGAGGATATTGTCACGGAGGTACCTGATGATCGGAGTCATCCAGTTCGCCTGGGGTTCTTCTTCAATTAGATTTACCTCCTCCTTGCTGATGGACGGAAGCTTCAAGGTTTCGACGGGTAGTTTACCTAGCTCTTCGTCGTCACCGCCTGAAGCCATTCGAGCCAAGGCGTCGGCCTCGGCGTTCGAGCCTCTTGGGACCTGTACGATCTCGTACCAAGGGACTGACTCCAGTCGAAGCTTGGTTTCTTTCAGGTATGCTGCCATGTTTTCCTCCTTGGCTTGGTATTCTCCCTTTACTTGGTTGACGATGAGGAGCGAGTCGCAGTGGATCTTGAGATTCTCAGCTCCGAGCTTCCTAGCCAAGTCGAGTCCGGCCAGGAGGGCCTCGTATTCAGCCTCATTATTCGAAGCTTTGAACTGGAAATGGATGGCATATTTGAGCTTTTCCCCATCTGGATTGACGAAGACGATTCCTGCCCCTGATCCACGGACGTTGGACGCTCCGTCTACGTGCAGACTCCAGACTGGCCCGTCAGGGGCGGCCTTCCTCTTCTTGCCTGCTTCCTTGTCTTCCACGACTTCTTTGCCCCGCTTGTCTTCCTCATCCTGGCATAGGTTCACATCGTAGGTGAACTCGGCGATAAAGTCAGCGACAGTTTGTCCCTTGATCGCCGTTCTTGACTGGAACTCCACCCCGTATTCACCTAATTCCTGGGACCAAACGGCCATCCTTGTCGAAGTGCCCTTTTGCAGGGCTTTCTTGATTGGGTACTCGGTCCTTACTATAACTTGATGTGCTTGAAAATATGGCCGGAGCTTCCTCGCGGACATAGCCAGAGCGAGCGACAGCTTCTCTATCTCCGGGTATCGCGTTTCGGCGTCTAAGAGCGCTTTGCTTACGTAATACACGGGCCATTGTATCTTCTCTTCTTCTCGGACGAGGACCGCGCTGATCGCCCTCGTTGACACGGAGAGGTACAAGTAGAGGGTATCGCCGTCTCTGGGCTTCGCTAGGAGTGGTGGTGTGGCGAAGTATGTCTTCAAGTCTTGGAACGCGGTTTCGCACTCGTCGGTCCACTTAAAGTCGGCTCCTCCTTTGATGGCTTGGAAGAAAGGCTGACACCGGTCGGTGGCCTTGGAGACGAACCGACTTAGCGCAGCCACACGCCCAGTGAGGCTTTGGACTTCCTTTGCCTTGGTTGGGGACCTCATGTCCAGGAGTGCCTGTATCTTTTCGGGGTTGGCTTCAATGCCTCGCTGGTTGACGATAAATCCTAGGAATTTCCCTGACTCTACACCGAACGCGCACTTGTTCGGGTTTAGCTTCATCTTGTACTTTCGGAGAAGGGCGAAGGTTTCCTCCAAGTCTTTGACGTGGTCTGGCGCCTTGAGGCTTTTGACGAGCATGTCGTCGACATAGACCTCCATCGTCTTCCCGATTTGCTTGGCGAACATTTGGTTTACCAAGCGCTGATAAGTGGCTCCGGCGTTCTTCAGCCCGAACGGCATCACCTGGTAACAGAATAGTCCTCGATCGGTGGTGAAAGTGGTCTTCAGCTCGTCCGGTCCATACATTCTGATCTGATTGTATCCCGAGTATGCGTCCATGAAGCTCATGAGCTCGTGTCCTGCGGTGGAGTCGACTAGTTGGTCGATTCTCGGCAGGGGAAAGCAGTCTTTTGGGCATGCTTTGTTGAGGTCGGTGTAGTCGATGCAGATTCGCCATTTTCCGTTCAACTTCTTCACCATGACCACATTGGAGATCCAGCTCGGGAATTTGGCCTCGCGGACGAACTTGGCGGTGATTAACTTCTCCACTTCCTCGCTAATCGCGAGGTATCTTTCTGGGTTGAACGACCTTCTCTTCTGGATTTTCCCCTTCTCTCCGGGGAGCACGTTGAGCCGATGACAGATGATCTCTGGGTCGATCCCCGGCATGTCCGCGTGCGTCCATGCGAAAACGTCTTTGTGTTCTCGGAGGAATGCTCCGAGTTGGTGTTTTAATTCGGTCGGCAGGTGCGCTCCGATCATGACGACCTGTTCGGGGTTGGCATTGTCGAGTATCACAGGCACGAGATCGCTAGACGCCTCTACTTTTTTGGTGTCGGCTTCTTCTCGTGGGTCCAGGTACTCGAGTGCTTGCGCCTTGTTGATATCGCCTGGGAGGTCGTCTCCGACCTGACATATGACCCCTACCATGGCGTTGTCTTTCCTGATGCGGGACCCCTGGACGTGGCATGCCCTGGAGTCGGCTTGGCTTCCTCGCATCACCCCTACCCTTTTCGGTGTCGGGAATTTCATGAGGAGGTGGTATGTTGAGGTGACTGCGCAGAGCCTGTTGAGCGTCGGTTGCCCTATGATGACATTGTGAGCAGAAGGTCGATCCACAATTAGGAAATCCACCAGGCGCGTGACCTGGGCTCCCCCCTCATGTCCAAATGTGACTGGGAGGCTTATGGAACCTTCCGTGTAAACGCACTCTCCTGCGAACCCGAAGAGCGGGGTCTTGACTGGGGTCGGGCGGATTTCGCCAAGGTCCATCCGGTCGAGGGCGGCCTTGAACAGGATGTCGGCCGAGCTCCCGTTGTCGATGAGAATCCTCTTCACCATATTGTTTGCTATCTGCGCTTTGACAACGATGGCGTCGTTGTGCGGATGCATCACCTGGCGGGCTTCCTCTTCGGTGAAGTGGATCGTTTCGAACGGCGCGGCCGAGCAAGTGCTCTGGGTGAGATTGATATGGTGGGAGGGGCCCTCTCCGGCCGCCGCCCGCGCATAGTTTTTTCGCTCGTGCGTCGTATCCCCCGTTTCTGGCCCTCCAAATATAGTGGTCACCAAGTTGAGTGGGGCGTTGGCCACGTTGCCTCGGGTGTCGTTGTTGTAGCTTCCACCCGCGACAATTTCTTTCCCACGTTCCTGCCGCCTGTCGTTTTGGGGAACCTGCCTCCTCGGCGCGGGGTCCGGATTGGCAACCATGGCCATCACGAACTCCTTCAGCTCGCCATTCTGGATGTGATTTTCGATCTGCCTCCTGAGCTCGATGCATTCGGCGGTGAGGTGACCGTGGTCTTTGTGGAAATGGCAGTACTTGTTCTTGTTGCGTTTCGAGGGGTCCTTCAGTAGGGGTCGGGGCTCAGTGAACATGTCCCCGTGTAAAGCTAGGATCCTGTCTGGCGTGGTCTTGAGCGGCGTAAAGTCGATGTTCCTCTGGAACTTCTCAACCAATAGGGGTTTCTGGTTCGTAGAGGGTCGGACGGTTGAGACCGCAATATTGGTGCTTCGATTTTTCTTCCGTCGTGGGTCATTGTCGGCCTCGTCCTCGTCCCTGCGACGACTTCCTCTATCACGGATCCTTCGGCTTTCGTAATACTCCTCGACCGAAATGTATTGCGTGGCTTGAGAAATGAGCTCTGTCATTGTGGTAGGTCGTTGCTTCACTAGTGACGTCAAGAGGTCACAAGCACGCAGACCGTCGATGAAGGCGTAGATGGCGTCGCTATCCTCATAGTCGTCCACCTTGTTCGATTCTTCAATGAACCGGTTGAGGTAATGTTGGAGCGCCTCGGTGCTTCCTTGCTTGATCGTCAAGAGATAAGACTTATCCTTTCTTCGTACTCGTGAGGCGGAGAAACGAGTGAGGAATCTCTCTTAGAGATCCTCGAACGATTGGACCGATCCTCGTCCTAGTCTTTGGAACCACTCGAACGCAGTGCCAGTGAGTGTGAGGCAAAATGCCTGACACATCGTCGATGGCGACTGTCCTGCCATTCTCATATTTGTCTGATATTGATGGATGTGGTAAAGGGGGTCCGTGCTTCCATCGTAGAGTGGCATGGTAGGTGGGCGAAAGTTCCCTACGGTATCATCGGCGAGCATGTTTGCGGAGAACGGCGAAGCTACGCCTTCGATCATACTTCTCACAAGCGGGGTCCTAGTCTGTGCCTGTAATGTATAAACTTTTGTAAACGCTCGACTTGTGAATTTGAATAAAATGGACGAGTTTTAATTCAAATTCTTGTTGCATATGAGACGTCCTTAAATTTTAAATATCTTGGAAAATGATAATATTTAAGGTCGATGAAATTTCGGAATTAGAATATTCGAGTAATCCGATATTATTATTCGAAACATACTCGGAGATTTAAAAATCTCAAGAGTAAAAATAAATTCCGGAATCCCTTAAATATATTCAAGATAACGGGAAATAATAATAATTTTCTCGGGTATTTTTCAAGATTATTTTTAATTAATTAAGGACAGAATTATGAGGTTTTATTTTAAAAGGAC
Organism: Urtica dioica subsp. dioica; assembly: GCF_054948205.1. Lineage (NCBI taxonomy): Eukaryota > Viridiplantae > Streptophyta > Magnoliopsida > Rosales > Urticaceae > Urtica > Urtica dioica. The sequence goes on along the minus strand of NC_142765.1, from coordinate 3,290,106 downwards.
TTATGTGCAACGTTTAAGGGACGAGATTGAAAGGAATTTGGGAGTTGGGGTTGTTTTGAGAGAAGCGTGGCAAGCTTTAATTGGACCCCTTGTGTACGCGTGGCAAGCTGAGAAAACGCCACCTAGCCTCTCTCTTTCTCTCTTTCGCTGCCACCTCACCACCCCACTCTTTCATTTTTTTTTTCCTCATTCTCGGTTCCTCTCTCTCTCCTCTACTTCTTCTTCCTCTTCCTTGCGTCTCTCGGCCGAACGAAGCACACAAGAAAAAAAACAAAACCTCGAGCTCAATCTTCAGCCGTCACCAAGCTTCACCATCACCGCCATCCTCTCTCTCACTCTTCTCCTTCATTTCTTCTTCGCGCGTCACCGAGCACCGAGCCTCTGCGCGCGCTCCGGGCCGAGAAAGAACAACGCCGCCGAGAACTGCCGTGACGCCGGAGCAAGGAAAAAACACCGGGAAGGACGCGAGAACCCTCCGAGGAAGCTAATCTCACGGGTTAAGGTGAGAATTTCGTTTCCTTGAATGAAAATCTCATGAGCTAGGGTTCTTAGATTCAAAATTTGGGGATTTTGGATCCGGATTGAATTCAGTGAAATTGTTTGTTTTTAATCGATGTTTGAACTAGATTGTTGATGTTTATGGTTCGAGTTTAAGGATTGGATTTGAATTTCCTTGGTTTGGTAGTGTTTTGGCCGAAAATGGATGAGCTAGGGTTTGATTTGGGGTTTTTGAATTCCTGCGTTTCAATTGATGTTTCTGAGACGTTTTTAAACCTGTTTGAAGCTTGGGTTTTGATGAATATAGCTGTTTGGAATTTTGTTGAATTTTTGGACGAATTTTCATTGAAATTGTTATCTTGGCCGTGTGAGTTTTTATGACGTGTATTCAGATTTGTTATGAGTTCGTTGAGGCTGTGATGATAAGTTTGAGACTCTGGAAGTTTGGATTGAATGTTGTTTTTGGCTAAGTATATTGTTGGCCGTGTGATTAGTTTGGTTTGAAAGTGTTGTCTTGGTTAAGTTGTTGGTTGGCCGTGTGTTGTTGTGACCATGTGTTGATGTTGGTTGAGTGATTCATTCTGATGTTTGGCCGTGAGCTATGGTTTTGGCTGATTCGGTCTGTTTGTATTATGGGTTTTTCTGAGCCTCGGTTTGAGTTTTGAGATCGTCTGTGTTGAGTCGTTGGTTAGTATGGTTTCGGTTTGGTGTTGGGTTCGGGATTTTTGGAATCGGGATTTGGATTGTGAAACTGATAAGAGTTTGGAATTTAAGATATTAACTCGTCGTTGGATTCCAGGTTTGTATTACAGATCTTGACGGACGAACGGGAACCAGACGAGTCAAGAGCGACGAGATCAGTTTCTGAAGATATCAAGTGATAGAGTTATCGAAATAAAGCTCGATTAACTCGTGAGTTTTAAATCGCTTATAGCGTTTAAATACTCTTAGATATGTACTTTCAGTATTTAAATAAATAATTTATAAATTATTTATTTAACGATGCTTATGAATTTAATTTAATTATTCGTTTGGAATTCTCGGTTATTTTTAATTTCGGATTATTTGATTTATTTAAGACTCGTGATTATTCGTTGAACATTATCTCGTATCACTCTCGATAGGAGGATACGCGAGTCTTGAATAAACCTCCGAAAAACCGGGGAATAATAAATTAAATTCTCGAATTCCGAACCGACTCTAATCCCGACAACGAACCCTATTATCTTTAAGTAAACTCGAATCCAATAACTAACAGATGTTCAACTCCGGATGCTAGTTCTCTCGACGTTCGACAAGTGCCAAGTGTCTCGAAGAACGTGTGAAGCAAGACATCTTCAGGAATCGTCAAGCTTTCTGTCGAACAATTCCGGGTAAGTGTGGAGACATAAGTCAACTACTTACCAAGGGTATAATCCTGCTTGTTTGTGCATATGCTTGCTAGTAAACAAGAGTAGGTAAAAGCCTAAAAATGAATAAACTCGAAAGTTAAGGCTTCGGCCACTCTTGCTTGAAAACTTAGCTCGGGTTTGCCCGTTAGGTTCAAACGCTAACTTGAACCAGCCTTGTTTGCTTTGTGTGTGGTTAGACTCCTCTTCTAACTCTAGGAAGTAGGTTAGAATCGAGAGGACGGAAGAGCGATAGACTCTCAAATTCAATCGAGAGTAGAGAGTTCGAAAGTCACATTTCGAGCTTTCAACTTAAAACACTAAACGAGCTTCAAAGGGAAACAATAACTTCTCTTGGGGTTTATCCCGTCACGCTCTTCCGTATATAAGTTTAACGTGTACGCTGCTAGCTGCAGTGTACCCAAACTTTAATCTTGTGTCGGTGGTACTCACAAGTCCCTGACTTGTGCTTGACGGGCCATGTCGGTCCGTGCGCCGAGTACTCGAAGCAATGGGTGAAGGTCGCGCATCGCGAGCTCATTGCTTGCTGGAAGACTCACCGGAAGCTGCCTTGAGCACACCGGGGCGTAGTGGGTGATGGTCGCGGTTCGCGAGCTCACTATGCCAGAGACCAGTGGCGCTGACGTCATGATGAAGGAAGTACCACTAGTGGATCCCAGACATGTGTTAAAACTTAGATCAGTTGACGACTGCTACTCGAAGTTGAAAACTGGTCTCTAGTCGGACCGGAGGTTATAGCAGTGAGGAGTGTATAACCTTGCGGGACGGCTAGTATTCTAGGATGCGCACTCATTAGTCACTGTTAGGTGATAGCTGCATCCTGCATTCTTGTTTGCTGTTTGCACGTCACATGTTTTGCATTAGCTGCTTTTCTTCCCTAAGCTAGACTCCCACTTACTGAGTCATTCGACTCATAGTTTATGTCCCTTGGTAATGTAGATAAAGGAAAAGCTCGTAAGCGGGAAATGAAGTTGAAGACCGAGACCGAGCGCGTATTGCCTTGACCTATGGGCTATGGGGTTTCGACCGGGGGTTTGTTTATTTGTTCCGGAACATAAATCTATAGGAGTCGCTATAAGACTCTAAGTTAAAAGCGAAAAATTTTCCCCGGATTTTCGCAACTAATTAATATTTATTAATTTATATTTTGAGTTTGTAATGTTTCAGAGTCAGTCGGTCACGGCTCGTGCGCGAGCTGTCGCACGCGGGTCGTGACAAACTTTTTGGTATCAGAGCCCCAGGTTTAGCCGTTTCTGTAGACTTGGAATACGTGTTCTCGGTATGGGTCACTGATAGGCCATGTGACGGTGTTGTGCATATAGTCGACATGTCGTGAGTTAGGATGCAGGATGAGTTGCTAGAAGTTGGATCTCATCTTAGATGAGTTTCGTACGCGTGTTCTATGGCGTGAGAGACACCATCTCTTGGGGCCGATGGATCGGTTAACCTGTGAAGGGATTAGTGTCGCCTCAATGCCTCACCGCTTTCGATGAGTATCGCGGTGATCCTCTTCTTTGGCCCAGCGTTGAGTCGATGGACTCACTACACCGCTGATGGCGATGTCAGTCGTGATCGAGAGATATTCTCGAATGTGATGCAGAACACGTTTGGGGCCAGATAGAGAGGGGTGAGTGAAATGAGTAAGCTTACGGATTCTACCAGCTTGAGTTTGAATCGGTTGTCCGACGTGAAGGCCGATTTATCCAAGAGAGTACGGACTGGTGCCGTTGTGCTCGAGGATAGTTTCCAGCCAAGTGTCGACCTTTGAGAGCTTCGTACATAGCTATCTTATGTGAGGTTGGCATATGATTGTCCCTCGTTTGCAGTCCTGCGAGTGCAGACTGTGTTCCTCGTCATGACGCGATGTGGTGTTTGAGTACCTTACCCCCCAATAGTTGTTTCTGATGGGTTATTCTGCATGATGACGATAGGGCAAGCTATGACGAGGGATATCCCGAAGAGGTTCCTGCTGAGTCTCCGGCTGACTCAACTGCGTAGACGCTTGCTTGGCAACCACTAGAGTTGGTTGTAGTCTTGTGTGTGTGTGTAACGAGGAGACTTGAGGTTGTGTTTAAGTCTCTCGTTCGACTAGACCTTGAAATGCTAGTCCTTTTGATTATGCATTCTCGTGATGGTTGTTTGCTCAACCTTGATCGCCTTCTTATACGTGAAAATAAGAAGGGATAAGGCCTAGACAAGATATGTCTAATACAGAGAATGTTCCAGCTGCGGATCTCACGGAGATTAGACGCATGCTGAAGGTTTGAGTTGTTGACGCTGCTCGAAGAGATGACCAGATGGAGCGGCTGAATCAAGCTCTGCTCAGCGGATAGAGCAACATAACCGAACGATCGCATATCTTTTGATGAGATTGAACGCGCCACCCCAGCCAAACCCTGGACCTCTAGCTCAGGTAGAACGACGTAAGAATCCACCGCATGTGATCGTGGATCCTCCTGAAGAGTTGAACTTCTAGGTTCTTGATGTTGTTCCTCTGATTGGTGAACTTGCGTATAAGAGATTCTGGAAGCAGAAGTCTCCGACTTTTGACGGCAACGTTGACCCAGCCATAGCTGAGAAGTGACTCATGAAAATCCAACAGATTTGTAGTTACATGCAGCTGTCAGATGCTGAGAACGTAACGTGTGCCGTAAACCAGCTGAAAGATGAGGCCAGAGAATGGTGGGAGATAGTGGCATCGTATGAGGATGTCCACATGATGATGTGGGTACATTTCCTAAATTTGTTTCATGTGAAACATCTCAGCAAAGCTAACTTATCGAACAAGGCACGTAAGTTTATGATCTTGCGTTAAGGTTCGTTGTCTATTCTTGAGTATATGGCGAAGTTTGATTCGTTAACAAGGTTCGCTCCTTCCTGGGTGCCCACTAATCAGGCTCGTAAAGTGAAAAATGTGCACAGTTTGAACGTGGATATTGGGAGCCAAGTGGATAGCGGCGATGTGAATCTTATGCCCGTACTCTGATAGGTTTCAATAGCGGAAGAACGGATCACTAATCTCGAAGGTGCAACACTTCAGAAGTAAAGATCCTCGCTCCGAAAGAACAACCGAAGGCCAATACGAGAGTCTTCTCTATTCGCGAAGATAAAGTCCGAGCAAGGTCGTTGACTGCTGTCGCAAGTCAGATTTTCGTAAACTCCTTCTCAGAATATGCATTGATAAATTCAGGAGTCATGAATTCGTTCATTGCATTAAGGAGAACTGACTGGCTGGAGAGAAATAGAGAATCATTCTCGTATCCGTTTGTTACGGTCATGCCTTCAATGTTAAATATCAGTCACTGCACTGGTATGAAGCGTACCTATCCAGATTCGAGTTTGTATTCTCGAAGTGGATTTAGTTGAGTTAGAGATAGTGGACTACGATGTGATCCTCGGAATGGATTGGTTAGACAATCACTACGCGGTTATTGATTGTAGAAAGAAGTCTGTTTCATTACAGAAACCGTGACTTAACTATTCCAGTTCCAAGGCTTCTCTTGAAGATCGAGTCTTCTGATAATTTCAGTGCTGAGAGCGCTGAGGTTGGTGCATCAAGGGTGCGCCGGATATCTTGCGAACGTGGTAGGCGTCATGAAGATAGCCAAGCCACAGCCGCAAGACATCTCCTTTGTGAGAGATTTTGCCGATGTCTTTTCAGAAGACTTGCCAGGCTTACCTCCGGATCATGAGGTTGAGTTTAGTATAAAACTCCTTCCAGGCACTGCTCCGATGTCCAAGACACCATAGAGTATGGCTCCAGCATAGTTGAAGGAACTCAAGACCGAACTGCAGGAATGCTGGATAAAGGGTTCGTTCGACCGAGCCATTCACCGTGGGGAACGCCTGCGGTGTTTGTCAAGAAAGTAGATGGTTTGTTGCGGCTTTGTATATACTACCGCATACTGAACCAAGTGACGATCTTTTTGATCAGCTTGCTGGAGCAACTGTCTTCTCGAAGATCGATATGTGATTTGGGTACCATAAGTTGAAAGTTCGGGGCGAGGACATTCCAAAGACGGCTTTTAGGACTCGTTATGGTTATTACGAGTTCTTAGTTATGTCGTTTGGACTGACCAATGCACCTGCGGCATTCATGAACTTGATGAATCGAGTATTCGAGGATTTCTTAGACAAGTTTATCATCGTGTTTATTGATAACATCCTGATTTACTCGAAAACCAAGGAAGAACACGCGCAACATCTAGAGAAAGCTCTGACAAGACTACGAGAAAAGCAACTGTATGCCAAGTTTTCAAAGTGTGAGTTTTGGCTGGAGCACGTTGTTTTCCTCGGTCATGTAGTCAGTAGTGCAGGAATCATGGTAGATCCGGCCAAAGTGGAAGCAGTGAAGCAGTGGAATCAGCCGAAAACGGTAACCGAGATAAGAAGCTTCTTGGGTCTTGCAGGCTACTATAGGAAGTTCGTGGAAGGATTTTCTAAATTAGCCATGCCTTTAACCCAACTGACCCGTAAGGGACAGAAGTTTGTCTGGTCGGAGAAGTGTGAAAGAAGTTTCGAGGAGCTGAAGAATCGTCTAACAACGGCTCCAGTGCTCACTATTCCTCAAGGAGCCGACGGATTTGCGATCTACTGTGATGCCTCTAAACAAGGGTTAGGCGCGGTTCTAATGCAGCATGGTAAGGTTATTGCTTATGCCTCGCGACAGCTGAAGGATTATGAAACCCGATACCCTACGCATGATCTAGAGCTTGCAGCGGTTGTTTTTGCGCTCAAGATATGGAGACACTACTTGTATGGGGTTCATTGTGACATTTATACGCACCATGAGACGCTGAAGTATCTCTTCACCCAGAAAGAGCTGAACATGCGCCAAGGACGCGGATTGGAGCTTCTGAACGACTACGACTTCGAGCTGCAATATCACCCTGGTAAAGCTAATAAGGTCGCTGATGCGCTCAGTCGTAAGTCGGTAGCTTCACTAGCAAGTCTAGTTGAGACGTCCCTCAAGCTGAAGAATGATGTTCAACAACTGGAGCTTCAGCTAATCACGGGAAGGATAGCTGCGCTCAGTGTGCGACCGATGTTGTTGGAACAGATTAATCAGTACGCAGATGAGTATCTTCTCAGCGAGATGTTCTAAGGTGTAACGGGAGAGTCTGTGTACCGTCCGACGAAGGAATCAAGAGACAGTTAATGGAAGAAGCTCACGGAACGCCGTATTCTGTACACCCTGGTGTGACTAAGATGTACCAGGACCTGAAAAAGGTCTATTGGTGGCCAGGAATGAAGAAAGAAGTAGTTGCATTTGTTCAAAAATGCTTAACTTGTCAACAGATCAAGGCAGAACACCAGAAACCAGCAGGAGTGCTTCAACCCCTTGAAGTTCCGCAATGGAAATGAGAGCAGATAACGATGGATTTCGTGTCAGGTTTGCCAAAAACCACTGCTGGTCATGACTCTGTCTGGGTGATTGTTGATAGGTTAACAAAGTCAGCTCACTTTCTACCTGTCAAAACCACTCACACTATGGACAAGCTTGCTGAACTGTATATCAGAGAGATCGTACGTCTCCATGGGATTCCTAATTCAATCATATCTGACCGAGACACTCGGTTCACTTCCAAACTTTGGAAGAGTTTGCAAGAGAATATGGGAACACGGTTGAAGTTCAGTACCGCTTTTCATCCTCAATCAGATGGTCAGAGTGAACGCACGATGCAAGTGTTGGAGGATATGCTTCGGGCATGTGTCTTAGACTCTCCAGGCTCGTGGAGTCGCTATCTCCCTCTGGTTGAATTCTCCTACAACAGTAGTTATCAAGCGACGATCGGAATGGCTCCTTATGAAGCCCTCTACGGACGGAAATGTCGCTCTCCAATTCATTGGGATGAAGCTGGCGAGAGCAAGCTGTTCGGACCTGAATTGGTGGAGCAGACTACAGAGGCAATTAAGATAATTCGAGCCCGAATGAAAACATCTCAGAGTCACTCTACGGAAGAAGCTACTTGGGAGCTTGAGAGCGAAATGCAAAAGAAATACCCTACCTTGTTCTAAGTTTCGAGGACGAAACTCTTTTAAGGGGGTAGGAATTGTAATGTATAAACTTTTGTAAACGCTCGACTTGTGAATTTGAATAAAATGGACGAGTTTTAATTCAAATTCTTGTTGCATATGAGACGTCCTTAAATTTTAAATATCTTGGAAAATGATAATATTTAAGGTCGATGAAATTTCGGAATTAGAATATTCGAGTAATCCGATATTATTATTCGAAACATACTCGGAGATTTAAAAATCTCAAGAGTAAAAATAAATTCCGGAATCCCTTAAATATATTCAAGATAACGGGAAATAATAATAATTTTCTCGGGTATTTTTCAAGATTATTTTTAATTAATTAAGGACAGAATTATGAGGTTTTATTTTAAAAGGACTTATGTGCAACGTTTAAGGGACGAGATTGAAAGGAATTTGGGAGTTGGGGTTGTTTTGAGAGAAGCGTGGCAAGCTTTAATTGGACCCCTTGTGTACGCGTGGCAAGCTGAGAAAACGCCACCTAGCCTCTCTCTTTCTCTCTTTCGCTGCCACCTCACCACCCCACTCTTTCATTTTTTTTTTCCTCATTCTCGGTTCCTCTCTCTCTCCTCTACTTCTTCTTCCTCTTCCTTGCGTCTCTCGGCCGAACGAAGCACACAAGAAAAAAAACAAAACCTCGAGCTCAATCTTCAGCCGTCACCAAGCTTCACCATCACCGCCATCCTCTCTCTCACTCTTCTCCTTCATTTCTTCTTCGTGCGTCACCGAGCACCGAGCCTCTGCGCGCGCTCCGGGCCGAGAAAGAACAACGCCGCCGAGAACTGCCGTGACGCCGGAGCAAGGAAAAAACACCGGGAAGGACGCGAGAACCCTCCGAGGAAGCTAATCTCACGGGTTAAGGTGAGAATTTCGTTTCCTTGAATGAAAATCTCATGAGCTAGGGTTCTTAGATTCAAAATTTGGGGATTTTGGATCCGGATTGAATTCAGTGAAATTGTTTGTTTTTAATCGATGTTTGAACTAGATTGTTGATGTTTATGGTTCGAGTTTAAGGATTGGATTTGAATTTCCTTGGTTTGGTAGTGTTTTGGCCGAAAATGGATGAGCTAGGGTTTGATTTGGGGTTTTTGAATTCCTGCGTTTCAATTGATGTTTCTGAGACGTTTTTAAACCTGTTTGAAGCTTGGGTTTTGATGAATATAGCTGTTTGGAATTTTGTTGAATTTTTGGACGAATTTTCATTGAAATTGTTATCTTGGCCGTGTGAGTTTTTATGACGTGTATTCAGATTTGTTATGAGTTCGTTGAGGCTGTGATGATAAGTTTGAGACTCTGGAAGTTTGGATTGAATGTTGTTTTTGGCTAAGTATATTGTTGGCCGTGTGATTAGTTTGGTTTGAAAGTGTTGTCTTGGTTAAGTTGTTGGTTGGCCGTGTGTTGTTGTGACCATGTGTTGATGTTGGTTGAGTGATTCATTCTGATGTTTGGCCGTGAGCTATGGTTTTGGCTGATTCGGTCTGTTTGTATTATGGGTTTTTCTGAGCCTCGGTTTGAGTTTTGAGATCGTCTGTGTTGAGTCGTTGGTTAGTATGGTTTCGGTTTGGTGTTGGGTTCGGGATTTTTGGAATCGGGATTTGGATTGTGAAACTGATAAGAGTTTGGAATTTAAGATATTAACTCGTCGTTGGATTCCAGGTTTGTATTACAGATCTTGACGGACGAACGGGAACCAGACGAGTCAAGAGCGACGAGATCAGTTTCTGAAGATATCAAGTGATAGAGTTATCGAAATAAAGCTCGATTAACTCGTGAGTTTTAAATCGCTTATAGCGTTTAAATACTCTTAGATATGTACTTTCAGTATTTAAATAAATAATTTATAAATTATTTATTTAACGATGCTTATGAATTTAATTTAATTATTCGTTTGGAATTCTCGGTTATTTTTAATTTCGGATTATTTGATTTATTTAAGACTCGTGATTATTCGTTGAACATTATCTCGTATCACTCTCGATAGGAGGATACGCGAGTCTTGAATAAACCTCCGAAAAACCGGGGAATAATAAATTAAATTCTCGAATTCCGAACCGACTCTAATCCCGACAACGAACCCTATTATCTTTAAGTAAACTCGAATCCAATAACTAACAGATGTTCAACTCCGGATGCTAGTTCTCTCGACGTTCGACAAGTGCCAAGTGTCTCGAAGAACGTGTGAAGCAAGACATCTTCAGGAATCGTCAAGCTTTCTGTCGAACAATTCCGGGTAAGTGTGGAGACATAAGTCAACTACTTACCAAGGGTATAATCCTGCTTGTTTGTGCATATGCTTGCTAGTAAACAAGAGTAGGTAAAAGCCTAAAAATGAATAAACTCGAAAGTTAAGGCTTCGGCCACTCTTGCTTGAAAACTTAGCTCGGGTTTGCCCGTTAGGTTCAAACGCTAACTTGAACCAGCCTTGTTTGCTTTGTGTGTGGTTAGACTCCTCTTCTAACTCTAGGAAGTAGGTTAGAATCGAGAGGACGGAAGAGCGATAGACTCTCAAATTCAATCGAGAGTAGAGAGTTCGAAAGTCACATTTCGAGCTTTCAACTTAAAACACTAAACGAGCTTCAAAGGGAAACAATAACTTCTCTCGGGGTTTATCCCGTCACGCTCTTCCGTATATAAGTTTAACGTGTACGCTGCTAGCTGCAGTGTACCCAAACTTTAATCTTGTGTCGGTGGTACTCACAAGTCCCTGACTTGTGCTTGACGGGCCATGTCGGTCCGTGCGCCGAGTACTCGAAGCAATGGGTGAAGGTCGCGCATCGCGAGCTCATTGCTTGCTGGAAGACTCACCGGAAGCTGCCTTGAGCACACCGGGGCGTAGTGGGTGATGGTCGCGGTTCGCGAGCTCACTATGCCAGAGACCAGTGGCGCTGACGTCATGATGAAGGAAGTACCACTAGTGGATCCCAGACATGTGTTAAAACTTAGATCAGTTGACGACTGCTACTCGAAGTTGAAAACTGGTCTCTAGTCGGACCGGAGGTTATAGCAGTGAGGAGTGTATAACCTTGCGGGACGGCTAGTATTCTAGGATGCGCACTCATTAGTCACTGTTAGGTGATAGCTGCATCCTGCATTCTTGTTTGCTGTTTGCACGTCACATGTTTTGCATTAGCTGCTTTTCTTCCCTAAGCTAGACTCCCACTTACTGAGTCATTCGACTCATAGTTTATGTCCCTTGGTAATGTAGATAAAGGAAAAGCTCGTAAGCGGGAAATGAAGTTGAAGACCGAGACCGAGCGCGTATTGCCTTGACCTATGGGCTATGGGGTTTCGACCGGGGGTTTGTTTATTTGTTCCGGAACATAAATCTATAGGAGTCGCTATAAGACTCTAAGTTAAAAGCGAAAAATTTTCCCCGGATTTTCGCAACTAATTAATATTTATTAATTTATATTTTGAGTTTGTAATGTTTCAGAGTCAGTCGGTCACGGCTCGTGCGCGAGCTGTCGCACGCGGGTCGTGACAGTGCCGCTCGTAGCTCCCGGACTTCTTCTCTTAGCATATTGACCACGTTGGTTAATTCTTCATTCCCGGCTTGTGCGGTGGCAGTTGCAAATCGAGTAGTGCGTCCCCTTTCGTTCGATGCTTGAGTGGTATGCGGCGCATGCGGCGTTGGCATTGTCATAGCTGGGGGGACGATTTCTTGTGGTTCATGGGCCTCCGAGGCGGTCTGGTGTCTTGGGATCTCCCACCGGGAGTTAAGGTGGCGCCTCAAGTCTATGTGTGGCTCTAGGCGTCCTGGCGACCTTGCGTGTCGGGGTGGTGAGAACCTCCTCACGTCTCCACTGTCGGCGACCTCTTCTCCTTGTCCTAGCCGTTCGAAGGCGGATCTTCGCGATTCGGTCCTTGCTCTTGCCGCGGAGCGAGCGGCTTGGGGAAGATTGGTGCGGGATCGTGGGCGCGGGTCCCTTTGCCCATCGGTCTGACGTGCTTCCGAGTGTTGAGGTAGCTGTCTTCGCTCGCGGACGGCTGCCCACTCTTCTTGGTGGTTGTGGCCGATATCTCGGATGCTCGGATCGGGAACGTCGTCTTGGCCACCTTCATCGTGGAGTTCTTCAACGAGGGCTTGTCCTTGCTCGTGTCTATGGCTTCCCGAATAAGCCTCTTGCACTTGCTCGTCTCTTGCCCGAGCGTGGCGCCTCATGGCTCGTTCTTCCCTATCTCTCGCGAACTCGCTCGTCAGCAAGAAAAGGCTATTCTCGAGACGTTCCATCCGATCATCTCGCTCGATGAATACCGGGCTGGTAGGGTTCGCCATGCCGGTGGCGTTCGGATTGGCCGTCGGGGCAGCGCTTGTTGATGGGCCTGCGTTCGACGATGGGGCCCCTTGTGCTTGTCCATGTCTCGCTTGCGTTCGTGCTCGCGTGTGGGCTGCTACGCCTTCCGTTCGTCGGGGGGCGGCACTTTCGGAGACAACCGCGTGGTTCGACATGGTGGGTTTCTCAGCGTAGTGGAATTTCCTTGGTTGTTGTCGAAGCTCCTTCCTCTCGGAAAAAAGAGAGTTTGCCGGTGGAGAGCCCGTACGTGGTTGTTCTCGGGATCCCCTCCTTCTAGCGCCAAAATGTTAATGCGATTTCTCGGATAACATTTGCGGGACACGTGTCGGGGTGCGAGCTTGCGACGTGTCTCGATCTTTTGTTGTCAGGGTCACGTTTCCTCGACTCTCAAGAGGATTTGTGTTTTTTTAGGAGCGAGTAGGGTGAATGGGGGGTGTGTGGGGGTTGTGACCGTGCTCTTCGTGAGCTGCCTACGTACCCGCTTTGCGGGATCAGGTCATGACGTAGTTCAGGGCGAGTGTGTTTGCTATGTGAGTGGATTCTTGGATTTTTATTTTTCTTTCTCCCGTCGAGAGGTGGCTCTCGGTTTTTTGTTTATGATCCGGGATAATTTTGAAGTTGGGAGAGTATTTGGCTTAGAGAATTCTGGGGTTGAGAGAAGATTTTGAGTCGAGAGAGGATTTTGAGTCGAGAGAGGATTTTGAGTCGAGAGAATGACTTGAGAGTGAATTGAGTTTTGAGTTGAGAATGAATGAACTATTTATAGGAAAAAAATCGGTGCTTGGCGCTTGTCGCTTGGCGCTTGTCGCTTGCGCTTGGTGCTTGTCACTTGGCGCTTGGCGCTTGCTCTTGGTGCTTGTCGCTTGCTCTTGGTGCTTGTCGCTTGCGCTTGGCGCTTGGTGCTTGGCGCTTGCGCTTGGCGCTTGGCGCTTGGCGCTTGTCGCTTGGCGCTTGCGCTTGGCGCTTGGTGCTTGGCGCTTGCGCTTGGCGCTTGTTTTAGTCATGCGTATTTTTAGCCTGTTTGACTAAATTGTCTTTTTATATTGTAACGACGTTTTAGCAATTGGGGTGTCATTTTTACATAAGAAAAATGACGGTATAACACGAGAGATGACCAAAAATCTCACCGAACAAGGAATGTAAACCCTCCAAGACGTCGTAACATTCTCTCGAGCAGTAAGAAGGCGATAAATGACAGCGTTAATGGTTTTCACCCAAGTAAACGGGGTGAACATATCCAATTCTTGTCGTGTCCACTCCACGGAGGTGAAATATGTCATGGCGGAGTCCTCCTTGTGAATAATCCATGGGGCTCGGGTTCATAGAGAGATATAGATGTGATGAATCCTTCATTTTGAAGATCTATGTTTAATTAAAGGGTTATTAAGTTATATAGTCACACGAATATTGAGATATAGCCCACCTTTGGTTAATTTCTTGTAAATAGCCAAGTAAACTTATTAACAGATTAATAAAAGACTTATATAACACAGTCAAACATATATTTTAGGTAGTTAATAGGCTGCCACATATGCAAGTTGGCTATTTACAAAGTATTTACCAAAGGTTGGCTAATTTACAATTCTTATAGTTTAAGTGGCTTACGTAGCCAATTTTTTGTTAATTAAATGATTAAAATATCGATCAACGGCATCGCTCTGTACCTTATTATGCCCGTGGTATAATGTGGTATTTCGTCAATATTATAGGTTACCATTACCTCATGATAAGCCACTATCACTCGAGTCAATAAAAAAGATTTTTTTTGTATGAACTAGTAATTTCAAACTTAGTGTTTAGAAAAATGGCCAAAGTTTCACAAGTTGATGCATTTAAAAGTACTAATATACCCTTAACTATTTTCAATATAATTAATCTAAGTTTTCAAAATTTTAATCCAGTGCACTTTCGGTATTAATCCACTTTTCGGTAAATCAGAAGAAGAAAAAGAAGAAGATGTCAAAAACTTTAATCCTACTTTGAAAAATTTAACCCACTCTTCTATAAATCAGAACAAGGAAAAAAAGACGAAAAATATGTCAAAAAATCTAATCCACACCAAAAGAATAAGAAAAAGAAGAAGGAATAGAAGATGTCAAAAAATTTAATCCCGCTTTCAAAAACTTTTATCCACTGTTCGATAAACAAAAAGAAGAAGAAGAAGAAGAAGAAGAATACGATGTTGGTGATGACGATTGACAATGAAACCACCTTCCAATCGTCAACCGGAGCCTTTCAAGCCGCTCTTATCGTCCTCATATTTGTCGATCAAATCCAATCTTAATCAAGCCCTAAGTCAATCCATCATTGAACCACCACCACCGATTTTCGCTCTCGCCGGATGATTTGAGCAGCGCCGACGAATCCCCGCACAAGGCTCAACTCTTCATGGACGCCTCCTATTTGAATCGAAACCCTAAAAAAGCTTTAAGCAAGGAGGATTCTCCGAGATTGGAAGCTTCTCGCTGACATCAACACCACCACTTGGATGCGATTAGAGGCCTCGTTGTTGCTCGCCATCGAAGAGGATACACGCGGGTTTGACTCCGACCAATCTCAGGATCCGAGATGATTCCGATGCCAAAGATTTCGCCGGCGATGGAGTCGCCAAGGTCTAGGATAGAACGATATAAGTGGCTAGGAGAGAGAGCGAGGAAGGGAAAGCTATGGTTTTTTGGGGGTTTTTAAAATTTTGACTATTTTGCTTCAGTTTTAGAAAGTTGGGCTATTTTACCAAACCTAAACTTAAGAATGGCTAGATAGCCGCATCACTCATTAAAAAAAATTAAAAATAAATATTATCATATATGTCAGTTATTATTAATTAAAATGCGGAAACTAAACTAAATATTATCTTGGTAATTTACTTTTTAACATTATTATAAAAATCAAGTATCTGTGTCGTTTTTCATGCTTTCTGTCGTTTTAGGCCCAAGAATGGAAGAGCCCGCCAAAATGAAAAGACTTGGGGGCCCAACTAATATAGTCTATGGCTAACAAGGATAAGTTCGTCTTTTCACTATAAATGTCCCGCGCTTTCTCTCTCTAAAACTCTCTCTCTTTCTTTCTCTGAAAGAAAGCCAAACAACAAAAATGAAGAATCGATTCAGAGTTTTCAGTCTCGCAGTGACGATCTTCGCATTTCTCGTCGAATCCAAAATTCCTAGCTCCTATCCAAACGAGATCTTGTTCGATTCCCTTGCTTACCCCGAATTCCCGATCCGCGCTGTGTTTTTGGCGTCCAATCAAGATCGTTTCTCGGGAAAACCGGTCAGGCTCGGCCTCGAGTACGATTTCTACCGGAGTTCGTGTCCGAGCGCCGAGAGAATCGTAAGATCGAAAATGGCGGAGATTTATTCCCGTCAAAGCGACGTTACTCCGGCTCTGCTTCGCCTCTTCTTCCACGACTGTTTCGTCCATGTAAAATCTCGCCTTTTGTTTTTACTCCCTTGATTTTTTAGGGTATCGCTGTTCGAAGTTGGGATTATCACTAGTGTATGTGTTTATTAGTGTTTTACACTACTCGTCTTTATGCCTCGTTCAAATTTTTTTTTTTTTAATATAGAGAATTTCTTACTATTTATGGTTGAAAATACACAATTGTGATATTACGGTGCTTTTAGTATAGCAATAGAAGCTCTGTTCTCTTAAAGATGTATATTTATAGGTTTTGGCTTGATATTTGTTGGAATAATCGATTATCTAGAATAAATAGTTGGGCTGGTTTGGATAAATTTAATTGAATTTCATTTCCCGTCTTCGATGGTTAGGTTGTTGTGCTAAAGGATTTTTCTTAGCTCTTCATATGGGAATCTCTTCATTTCTTATAGCTAAGTTTCTAGTATTGTTTCTCTTTCGGGAAACTATATGGAAGTGTTGATCTGCTTCGAGATATTGGACTGATTCGATGTCTGTTTATGGTCTTTCTCTGAGTAGGGTTGTGATGCTTCAATCCTCTTGGATGACAGTGATGGAAACAGAAGCTACACGGCCGAGAAGCGAGCCGTGCCTAATAGGACCTTGAAAGGTTTCGACAAAATTGATATCATCAAAGAGGAGCTCGAAAAAGCTTGTCCCGGTGTGGTTTCTTGTGCCGATACCATCTCTCTCGCAACTAGAGACGGCGTTGTTCTCGTACGTTTCTCTACTATTGCTACTTCTTTACGTGGCTTTACGATTTATTGTTTTCTCTCTGGTTTTTCGGGCTCTCTGATATTATGCCTATCTGTGCATAAATTCACAGGCTGGTGGACCATTCTATCCTGTTCTCACGGGTCGAAGAGATAGCGTTCGTTCGTATCATAACTTAGCAATGATCGAGCTTCCTACACCCGATGATCACCTTCCTCGGATACTTCATCGATTCGCACTCAAAGGCTTCAACGAAAGAGAGACAGTCAGTCTGTTAGGTACGTTTAGATATTCTCGCATCTTTATGAAGTAGAAAAAACGAAATTTCACTAACAAGTTGGCGTTTTTTTTTTTTTTTTTTGGTGTTTTCTGTTGCAGGTGCGCATAATATCGGCCAGATGGGATGTGATTTCATTCACAGCCGTCTCTACAACTTCAACGGCACAGGGAAACCAGACCCTGTTTTAGCTCCCGAATTTCTCGTCGAGATGAGACTGAAGTGCCCGAGAAGTAACACCACTTCCGCGAGAAATGGACTGTTCAAACGCGTGAACTCGAGAGGCTTGGATGAGTCCGAACCTATAAACATCACTTCAGTGCCTTCCGGGGGAGAATTCAACACTCACTACTATCAGCAGCTGCTGAAAGGAAGAGGTCTTCTCTTCGCCGATCAGCAATTAATGGCCGCACAAAAGACGGAGAGACTGGTTAGGGCTTACGCTTCAGACGATGGGTCAACCTTCAGAGTTGACTTTGCGAGAGTGATGATGAAGATGTCGAACCTCGAAGTTCTCACAGGCACTCAAGGCCGGATTCGGCTGAAATGCTCATCGCCTCAGTCCAGTTCTCGGTGATACGATAAGGCAAACAGTTTCGTTGGAAACAATAATGTCATTCTTTATGTACATTGCTTTAGGATGGTATGCAATAGCTTTCATAGGCAACCTCATTGTTACACACGTACACAATTTTGGTCCTTTTGTATAAGCTCTGGCTGATATTGCTGCCATATTTTCATGGTTTTGGGATTTGAAAATTCCCCATCCTCTTTATCCAGAAACCAAGCAAGGAAATCCTTTGTCACAGCATAACGAAAAAAACATTATTTTTTCTCGGAAAACAAATGGGAAAGTAGGGTGATTTAGCTAACATAAATGTATACGATGTAGAAGCTCTATTTTACAGATAATTAGGCTGCCAATTTGTTTAACTGGTTTTCTGTCAAATTGATTTCTTGTCAAGTCATAATCAACAGTATAGATACACACTTGCCACATTTCTGAAGGCAAATCGCTTCAACTACCAGTTACCATTTTCTGTCGAGAAAAAAAAAAAAAAGTAACAGAAAAAGAGGCTAATAATGTTTCTCAACAAGTAAGCCCATGAAAATGCTGTTCTAACTATACACTTGGCGAGTAAAAACTAGGGAATGCAGTTTCTTGAACACGATTTCGACTGACGAGAAGCTGATATCGAAGCCGTAGGTCTGTCCCGCGTATTGGGCATAAAGATACTCTTTTGGGGACAGAGGGGGAGGAAGAACTCGAGAGATCGCCGGAAAACTCGAGCTGGGCGGCGATGGAAGAACTCTCTTCTCTTTCATCATCATCGTGTAGTAAACATCGGCCAAGAGAAGCCACACGAGGTCGGGATCGATCGAAGCGAGCCCGCAAAGGGCGTTCACCGATGGATCTCGGAGCCCGACGACACCGCTGAAAGCGATCCCGACCGCGAGACCGGCGACCCTTTTGAGGACCACTTCCAATGCAGATGAGCTCTTCTTTTCCCGGGCCAAATCGGCGACCATGTCGAGCACCGCGGCCTGGACTTTCAGGTTGGAAGTCTCGGCCATCGAGTCCTCTTCTGACGAGGAGGTCGAAACTCTTCTGTAAGGAAGTTGGAGAGGCTTATTTTCTCTCTTCGGGTCGGGTTTTCTCTGGAACGGAGACGAGGAGAGGAGTTTCCAGAAGTGAGAGCCGTCGGTTTGGAAGCGGCGTGTGAAGAAATCTCCTCCGCAGATTCGGATTACGTTGGTTATTACTCTTACACACCTCCGAACAGCCTGAAAAACGGAAAATATGTCGATTTCCGATTTTTCGGTTGAAAAAAGATAGAGATAGAAGTAAAAAAATCATACCACCGGGTTCTTATTCTGAACACAAACCACCAAATAAGGCCATATCTTGTTCATCGCCGGAAGCAATCTGTTTTCGTCGGTTCCATCGTCCGTGGCATTTACGGTGTCTTGTAGATGATAAAGCGAACGGGATTCGATCATTTCTTCAATTGCTTCTTTGGTGTGTCTCTCGTGCTTGTGCGCTTCTTCCACTTGAGCTAATGCCGAGACGCCTGCCTTTATATTTAGGTCAGAGAAAGTTGACATGAAGTGCCTATTCAAAAGAATATGTGTATGTGTGTATATATATACAATATATAGCTAAACCTAATAATGATACAATGATCACTTGGAACATACCTCGACTACATCGAGAGCCACTAAACAAACGGCTTGGTTTGTCGAGGCGAGAAGAGGAGTCGAAGCTATGAGACATGAACCAGCGATGGACCCAACAATTCGCCGATATCTCTTCAAGTCGTTCAACTTAAACAAAACGCTTTCCCATTTCTCTGCAAGCAACAAAAAACACATCACCAATCACTCTTTAGCATTATTTTTTTAAAAAAGAAACACTGATCTTTTATTGAAAGAAGCGGCTTAGCCGAAAAAAAGTATAAAAAAACATTACAAAACCGAAAAACTCTGAGAAAACAAACCAGGCCCCTGCGCAGAGGGGTTACAGAACACAAGCCCAATCCCTAGCCAAATCAGATAGAGGGAAAGCCTTAAAATCTTTACATTTCGAAAAAAGCCATAAGGCTATACAATGATTAATGTTGTCAATCAGGCCCTCCGTGGTCCATGCTTCCTTGTTGAAATATATCACTCTTTAGCATTATATTTATGTTCCATTTGACACTGCAGCAAGTATTTCTTTATAGACCGGGGATTTTAGGGAGGTATCTCTACATGAGAGAATGCCTTTTTTTCAAATACTATTGTGTGGAATGAATGGACAATAGTCGCATAACCATGTAAATTTACTGAAGCACACTTTTCAGTGGTTGTTCCAACATTAACTTCGAAAAAGGTGGAAAAAATAAATATGCAATTACCTATTTCTGATTCGCGGCTATAAATATTGGAATTATCTTCTGATCCCACTTCCTTTTCAATATCGGATATAAGGGTCTTGACATGCATCAAATATGACTCTGCTTGCCCAGGTAATGAATCGGCCTCTCGCTTTGATGCCTTTGTGATTTCGGAGACAGCCTAGTAAAACAACATTTCACGACAGATAATTCAATCTGACCAGACACATCAGTATAGCCCAAATTGTTGGGTATATATCTTGAACTAGACCATCAACTACAATGGCAGCTCTTGCTAACCATCACTTCAGAATCAACTCTGCTGGAAATTGGTCTTGCACTAAAGTCCATAACTAACCATATTAGGGGAAGATATTCAACTATCAAGTATAATGTTTTGAGCCAATCCGATATGAAGAGAACATATACCTTTAAGAAAGGAATGGTTAGCTCGGGATGTTGATGTCTGCCAAGAATTTCAAGTTCAAGAGAAACAGAACGCATCTGTAATAAAATTTATACCAGACCATGAGAATTACTCTTCTAAAAACAACCCATTACACGAATCAAGATTTAACTCACATAACTCTCCACTGCAAGGCATGGACAGATAGATATCAAAAGACTAATAGTTGCATAAAAAACAAAATTAAATCTTCTGAATTCAACTTGCAGCTGAAGTGTAGGAGGTAAGAAACAAAAATCACATTGATAAATCAGGACGATATCTATAGAAGGCATACCGGCTCTTCCAGTAAGGGCAATATCTTGTAAGCTACTCCTATATAGGAAAGCATAGCAGCGAGCACATTTGGGACATGAGGGTTTAGATCCAAGTGCCGTAGTTGCCGACATATCGAATCAATTACATAGTCTGCATTTGCCAGCACTAAATGCCCGACCTACAACACAATTGCAGAAAGTCATTCACTACTCAAAGCAACGATGTAATAAAACCGAGTTCTGCTTTTAAGTCACACACCGTTTGATGCCCAGACGTTGCGGCGACCACATGTAAGACGGCGTCAGAAGCACTTCTTACATGGTAGTTTGACGAAATAAGATTCTCGAGCAACAAATACAGAGATGAATGAAGAAACCCACATGAAGAAAAGTCTTCTCCGAGGCAGATATTCATGATTCCTATTCCTTCTATAATAATCTGTAAGAAGAAGAAGAAGAAGAAAAAAATCAATGTCATTAATTATGCATGAAAAGTTTGATTAAAGAGGTATGATGACCAAAATTATACGCATAAAACCAAAGGGAAGTTTATATTTCCTGGTGCAGCACAGCCGTGTCGCGAAAGAAGTGTAAACTGATATCCCCGTCTTCATAGTCAGGCTCTACAGAAGAATATTTGTGGTCTATTGGAAGATCCCAGATTTCAGCTGATAGATATTCATGCAATACGCTACCGACACAATCTATAAGGCGACTCCTTGTGCTTCTTTCCTTTGGAAGACACCATGACCAAGCACCAGAAAACTGAGGATCGCATCCTTGGCCTTCCCGTCCCTTTACATGTGGCTTATGGAACATCCTTCCAAAAGAATCGATTGATTTATCTGAGATCCCGAAAATCATCTCGTTTAGAATACACACTGCAGTGCTCGCCTGACGCAGCAACTGTCCCGAACCGTTTCTATTATACCAGGACTGCCAGTTCTCTTTATTTCGTTCCCTCGTACGAATTTCGGAAACTAATTTGCGCAACGAACCAAGAGGAAGTTCGGCCATACGAGACAAATTAACTCCGCCTCTAAATTCTAGCAAGAAAAACATGAAAATAACATAAATGCATTATAAAATCACTTCACACTTCTTGACTAGGAAACAAGTGGGAGAAAGTGAGTCGAAAGAGTTGGAACAAACCTGCCATTAAAGATAAACCTACAAGTCTCAGAATTCCTGAAAGAGCTTGGTATAGTCTTGAACTCCCAACATAGACAAACCAAGGAGGCATCCGTGGAAGCTCATAATTCTTATCTGCATTTTCCTCCGAGTATGTTACTTGCTTGGGATTCGAAAGTTTGGGAGCTGCAGATATTATCGAACTTGTTCCAGCTTTCAGCTCGGCAAGAGAGCCAAGATATCCCACTGAGGTTGTCCTCATAAGCTTGTCAAGAGAACCAGCAAATACAGAATTCTGACTCAAGCAAAGGGAAAACACTTCCAGAAATCTAGCAGCCGCTACCTAGATATAAAACATCATAAAAGACAAAGTAAAAAGAGAGTCAAATCCCCCCAATCATTTTAGGACATGCGAGCTATGTGGTTATCGCAGTGGAACACAAATCAATAATGATCTTTTTTTTCAGATCAGTTCTCAAAAGGTTGTAGTGATTAACCTGATCAACTGCCACCTCTAAAAATTCTTTTGAATTTTAAGTTATTAACGAGACATAAGTGTATATATTTTGTGTGATCTCTAAAATGCAACGACGAATGTTCTATCAAGTAGATAACCAATGACGAGACCGAAAGTTAAAATGATTTCTGATAACGCTGTCTCCAACCAAACACATACAGGAGATTGAAGGAGATGATCCACTAAAAACTGAGGGCCAGAGTAGTAAATTATCACAAGCAGCTGCTGAGCTTGTGAAATTGCTTGAGCTTCCTCACTTTCAAGCACCACTTTTGGAAGTCTAGTAACAAGTCTGGTCACAACAACATTATTACCTTAGCTGGGGAAAACCCCTTTTAGAAGAGTTGGTCTGATCAAAGCAAGCAAAGTTTTATGAAACCATATTAAGGACTCAAACCTGGAAAAAATCTCAGCAACGTCCTGCTCTAGTTGCTTTTTTCCATTCGACGAAAATGAATGTTCAAGAAATTCTTGAGCAGCTGTAGAAACCTCTTCATCATTATCAATGACCAAAGCGCATAAACACTCCTGCATAAAGGAACATTTCCAGATAAGATAACAAATAGAATTTTCCAGAGAGAGATGATTTGGTAATCCTGGAATATTCACCATAGAGCATATTTTATATTTGGTTTCTTTGATAAAGTTCAAAAGAAACACGACCAAATTTTAGAAATTATGCTTACCAAAAGCATCAGTCTGCTCTTTTTCAGAGTTAAACTACAATTCGATAGAAGACCTTGAATGGCAGCCACGAGTCCTTGCCTTACTCTTTTTGATGGATGAATACACATCTGACAAAACATCTCAAAGATTTTTATATTATTTATACAAAAAGCACAAAATCCTGGTTCAAATTGAAAGGATAGATTGTTTTACGTCTGGAAATGTAGCAGACAACAGTTTATCCACGTGAATCGAAGTTTTTTCAACCCAATCCTTCGTACGAATTACATGCAACGATCCAATCCCTTTGCTAGAATCAGCCCTTTGCTCGTTCGTTACAGATTTTGGAAAAACCACCTCCTCTACTTGACCACTCGGTCCTTCTGCTTCAGAACTGCTTTGACCCTGAGCTTTGACTGACAAGCTACGGAGCTCGTCCATGAAAGACTGCATCGATGTAGCCTCGATTGTCTTGGAACGAGTATTACCGTCTACGGAGGTACTTTCAAGGCTAGACATATTAGCATCGTCTTGCAGAACTGTCATAAGAAACTCAGCCAAAGCTCTAAGTGCTTGGTCTATTGCTTCTAAACTTCCAGTGGCTCCACTGGCCATTGCTTTAGAAGCAAGCAAGACTTTGGCGATTTGACTAACAACACCGGGCAAAAAGAAAGCCAATGCATCAGCAGATCCAACCTATAAAAACGGACAAAAAAATATTAACACACGTAAATTTTGTTGTAAAAATTTGACCCATATACTTTATTAAGAATAGAGAAAAGTGTGTTTTTTTATTATTATTTAATTATATTTTTTGCTGAAGCCATGATGTTACCTTAGCAACAAGCAGACGGAGGGTCGTGAAGGCTTCAACGCGGAGCATTGCACTACCTCTATGTCCTCGGGTCGCTTCAGTTTCTGCAACCTTTTCAATGAAGCCACAATCAAGCAACATTACATAAATCATCATTAAATAAATAAAATATTCAAAGGCTAATCATAAGCTCAATTTCTCAGTGAAGACATTCCACATACTTTGAGAAGAAGCGACAACCAATGCCCAACGGCAGCTGATGAATCTTGAGACCGGAGAAACGCGAGTAAACATTTGCCTTGATCCGAATCATGCTTCGCAGATCTATCAGACTCGGTTTTCAAATCTCCACTATCCAAAACCAACGAAGTTTGTTTACACGGACAAGACTCGTCGGCGCACGGAAGCAAACTCGAAAGCAGTGCCTTGAAACACTTAACGATCCCTCCACGGAACTCTTCCGAAGCATCGGATGGAGATAGCATAGCACCATAAGTCAGTTTCTTCAAGACCACAACCATCTGTAATATAAAAATAAAAATAAAAAATAAAAAATAAAATGATATTATTTACAATACATTGGTGATCTGAACGCGAAAAAATTCCAAACACAAAGCAATGTTTCTCAGACTGATTTTACCTGTTCCACAGATAACAAATGACACTTGGTCAAGAGTTCCTCTAGACATTCTACCACTCCTTCAGCCACTCCATCGCTGATTTTGTGAGGCGTTTTTGGGTCTGTCGATACTTCAACTTTTCCTTTTGGATCAACTTGATTCGGTGATCGAGACGCAATTGCCGCGTCCAATAGAAGCAATAATGGGAACAACGCATAACTAAGAAAAAAATAAATGAATAGATCAGTGATCATGTTAGGGTTTATTCATTTATATCTCATTCTCTGTAAAACCTTTATTTCGACATCAATTATGTTTGGAACTTGATCAAATTCACCAATTGTTCATATATGATTTGCATAGTTCGATCAACAAGTAACACTGAACTTGAAAAATTGTATCCTCACATATCACCGAATTTCGTTCAATTTAGAATTCAGTTCAGCAATTCATTAAAAGATAATTCACTGACCTTAATAACACTTTTCAGAGTAATCACGGAGCTAATTAATTGCTTACAGTTTTGATGGAGATTTCAGAAAGGAAACCAAAAGCTCTAATATTTTTGGGTACAAAATTGTGCACATAGACTGATTTCGCGACTTAAACGTAAAAGAATAAAAATGTAGAGAGAGAATGCGAAAGCGTACTCGAAGAAAGGTTGGAGAGAATCGGAAGGAAAGCTGCGAAGGCATTGGAGAAGAGAATGAACCGCGGGGCAGTGTTTCTTTGGGCGTTGAATTAGCTCTAAAAGCTCCAAACAACACGGCTTTAGCTGTTGGAACGCTCTGGTTCTCTCTTCTCCGTTTCCATTGACTTCCGTGGACGACGGTGGTTCTTCGAATTCGTCGATTTTCACCATTTTCGTACAGAGAGAGAGAGAGAGAGAAGAAAGAACCGCGAAGTGTAAACAGAGAGAAACCATAGAGAAGACGAAAATATATAATTGTCGTTTATTCATTTAATGTCGTTTTATTCTTCACAACTTGTCGTTTCCAAAGTTCCTGATATTAATAAGAGAAATGGACAAACTTGTCCCCCTTTTTTTTTTTTTTTATAGCATGCGTCTATTACACCTTTATTTAGCGTAAAATTTTATATAAATTTAAGGTACATGAGTCCGAACGCTATGTTGAATGTGCGATTTCTTTCCTGCTAGGTACCTGTGCATGGAAAAGGCGTCCAAGAAACTAAGAAAAGCTTGTGTGTCATTCCTAAAAAAAAATATGAAAGAAGTATAAAAGTTTAAAATTCTCGATGTAAGGACAATCAATGCCATTTTTATGATAAATCATACCATGAGAAAATTTAAACGATATGTATAATATAAAAATGTCAAAAAATGGGAGAGAGAGTAACTAGAAGAGTCCAAGTCAAGAAGCTTAAAAAACATCCTCGTCGAGATTTTGGTCGCACGATCGAGAGTGAATGCAATGTTGTGAATCTAGACGGTGATTAGATTTGAGGGGCTGAGATTTAAGGTTTCTTCTTAGTCAATGAGTTCCAGAATATTATTCGGTCTATATCTTTTGTTCTAAGTTATTATTATGTTTTTTGGTTATAAAATAAATCAAGATTCACTTATATGATTTTCGCTATTTTTCAACCCAATAAGTTTGGTGTTTTGTTTTTATTTTTCCTACAATTGAATTTTTTTTTTATTAGATCCGGTGTTTGAATTGTTTTTTTCTCTATAAAATTTGAGCCAACTTTCTTCTAAGACCACGGTTTTGTATAATTTATGGGTTAACTTTCGACTTGATCTATTCAATAAAAAAAATGAGCGTTTATAAACCACTCTAAATCATTATAAACAAACAAAAAAGAATAATTATAAGCATAATGTTCTTATAAACCAATATAAATCGTTATAAACGAACTAGAAGATCAACATTATTATTATTATAAACAAACGATTGTTATAAACCAGTAGAAATCATTATAAATTGTTCGACTTAAACTTGGGTGATTTCATGGTTTTGATGAACCTCGAACATTTAATTATGATTTAAATTTTGAAATACAAACGAGATGGTTGTGTGCTATTGTAAGTATATCCTCTATTTCATATTTTATTTTCTTATATTCGTTCATGTTTAATTAATGAAGGGTAATGAAATTTATCCTTTTAAAATTGTTGTAATAGCTTATGGCTCCCTAGAAATATAAACGAAAACTTTAGCAAATATTATGTTTTAATATTGACTAATTAGCTAGAACTCCCAATTTTATTAATTTTTGTTATTGGATTTAATAATTTGTAGTTAACAAGCCTAGATTTTTATGTATTACATTAAAAAAAAAATAACATGGTTTTTTAAGATGACCAAAATTACTACAAATCAATGGCTTTTCACCTGTTAAAATAGGTTGGACTAAAATCAACTCATGCTATAATTTACTGTTTTACAAAATTACTTAAGAAAAAACTAGGTTTAATCAGATAAAAAAAATAGGTTTGTTTATTTAATTGGCATCTAAGATGTAATATACTAGAATCTTATTATAACGTAATAAATATGAACGTTGGCATCACCCTCACGTCAGAATTGAATTTGTATGCATAAATATTGGGTGTTGTATGTATTTTACGTATTTTGTATTTAGAGTTTAAAGTCTTTGGTTATTTGGTAAAACTTAGTTATTATTGATGTTTAAAGTCCAAACAAATATATTTTAGACAATTTATTTTCTCAATTCAAATTGTGTGTTATATAATTGTCTGGTGAGTTGTCAAATTCTATTAGTTAAACACTAATTGAAACACAAATGTTTGGACGTCATATTTATTTTATCAAGTGTAAGCGACTAAATGTAACTATTTCCAACAAAAAATGTAGTAGTGTAGTGTTTTATAATTTCAACAACCATGACGCTAAAAATTAATTGATGTTTTATATTAGATATACTTTTTCGTACAACCTAATCCAACCATATACTATAAATTAAGCAACAAAGCTATCGGGGAACAAATTAAAATTTTACCATCTCATGAACCTGTTGAATTTCGTTAAGAAAATAGAAAAATAAATTAGTTCATGGCTCTTACTCATAAAGATACAATGGTAGCAGCAAAAGACGACCATGTGACTAACTTTAGTTTAGTTTGGTAAGATTAAACTAATACAATGTATAACCATTTTTCTATGTTTTGTCTCTTCCATAATATCCACATTTAAGTTATCATGGCTGAATTCACCTAACTAGTTCAACAACTTTTGTGGGACGTTGTTCTTTTTACCAATAAAAAAACTATGTTTTGACATGTATTCCACGTAAATGTCAAACTTGAGAGATGTTTGTAAACTTACAGGGAATAAATAAGATTAATATATCTCAACTGTCAATCACCAACTTTTGTACTTCCAAGTTAAGATACAAGTCCATGCACGTTAATAAAAAAAAAATCTGAAAATTGCTAAATAGTCAACATTTTTTAAATTTTTTATAAATAGTCACCTCTTATTTACGGCACTCATAAAGATAAAAATACCCGAAAATATTTCTGTCTATTTTAGATTTTTTTTTATCTTTTTATACCGTAAGTTGAGGGGACTATTTATAGAAAATGTAAAACAAAACAAAAAATTGACTACTATATAAAACACTATAAGCTATAAGTTAGATGGCTTTCAAGCTAAAAGGACCTTATAATTATATATCTCTCTTAAAAAATTATATCGGGCTGTTTATTATTTATATAGTATATGACGTAGATAGATTTCACCTACCCCACTAAAACATGTCGACTATATACAAATCCACCCAAGACTCAATTTGAAGTAAATTATTGTGTTATATTAAAAATAAAAATAAAAGAGTATATTGTACCAAGAGAAAAGAATGGTATTAGCTTTTCCCAATTCATCCAAATTTTGTAATAATAAGTTGCTTTATTGCAAGAGTATCCATGTATATTTATCACAAATCCGAACAACCTATAAAGTCAAAGTTCTCTGGTTAAATTAATTAATGGAGAATGAAAGAGACTATATATGTCAACAATTTGACGTTTAATAAACAGCTCTATCATGAGATTTTCAATCAATCATTTGATTTGATTAATTACACGACTCTTGAAGGCTGAAGAATATTGTGGTACATTAGTTGGAGGGCCACAAATCATAGGTACTAGGACTAAACTCCGGTTTTGGCTCCAAGTCAAAAAAACTACACTCTTGGCCAACTTCTTCAATAGCCATAGCATGATAATTTTGATCAAATGCTTGTTCCTTTTGACCACTTTTGTCCACCATTGGTGCCTCTAGCCCGAGCTCGCTCTCCAAGTATCTGAACCACTCCTTGTTGTTCGCAATATCTCCTCCTTTTTCTTCTCTAAAAACAGTGTTTAGACAAGAATTCTGGTGAGAGTCATTATTATCTAGTACTTGAACTTCTTGGCTCTGCTTTGGGTCGAAGAGATTAGAGCCCAAGGTAATACTATTAGGACCAAACATGTCCCAAAAGCTATCCTCCTTGTTGTCCTCCAATAACAATGGCATGACTTCTTGATCTGGTTGGTTTACCTCTTGCAATATGGCATCAACATTAAAAGGTCCTTCAAAATCTAAGAGCAAACCATCTATTAGCATTTCGTCTTCAAGATCACCGAGTTTTGAGGCATGGTGATCAATTTGAGTAATTGTAGTAGTACTCGACCCATTTGAACCATAAATCGAATTTGAAGAAGTGGTAGTGCTCAACACCGCTTCTTGTGTAGGGCTTTCCTCGACCAGAGTGCTGAAAACACCATCATTCGCTTCGCCTTCTTTTATCGTACTAGCATTGTCTCCCACATCCTCTTTGTTGTTTTCCATCATTTTCTCACAACACATCGACTTGCGGCGCAAACTTTTGGGTTCGGATTCTTCTTCCTCCAATACCGCTTCTTTTGAGTCTCGTTTTCTTCCTGACAAAATTGAATTTGTGGAAGAAGACGAAGATGACGTTATGATCGAGGATTCCTTTGATTCGTTTGCACTATTGTTTGCGATCTTTGCAAGTTTCTTCTTTAAATGAGTGTTCCAAACATTTTTTATTTCGTTATCCGTTCTTCCTGGAAAATGAGATGCAATTTTCGACCACCTACATAATAATATAGTATCATAACGTGTCAATGCAAATTCAATAAGGGAACAAAATATATATATATATATATATATATATATATATATATATATATATATATATATATTAACATCACAAATAAGAAACTACCGTACTTGTTTCCCAACGTTTCATGCAGCTTAATAATGTTTTCCTCTTCCTCTTTAGTGAAATTCCCTCGCTTAACATCCGGTCTCAAGTAATTAATCCATCTCAAACGACAACTTTTTCCACATCTCACCAGCCCTACAAATCACAAACAATAACAGTAAGAAGAAGAAGAAAAACGGTTGAAATAATATACACGTACGATCAAATATCAATAACGTTGACTATGACCAATATTCCTATATCACATTATTGATGTTAAAAGAATGATTGCATATGGGCGTCACATGATATTTTTATATTATCGCACGTGAATTTTGAAGAGCATATGCTTATCCCTAGACGTGGAAATTTCAACTCTTTTCATTTATTTATGTATTAAGTACTATTCTTTTTTGGTATAGGGTTAAACTTATTAATTGACTCCTTAAAAAGCAAAGTATAGTGCTTGGGTCGTTGATGTTGAAAATATTGAAAAAGACAATCAAGTCCACTAGTAACCATGCAAATTAGTTAGGCCCTCTCGCCCAACAAATCTTGATTTGACTTTGGTCTCGTGGGACATGTTCTCACTGTCCAAATTGACCTTTTCGTTTTAGGTATGTTGGTAAATTAATTATTCCTAATACTTGACCATATATGAGATATACATAAAAAAAATGAAATTATTCCTAATACTTGACCGTATATGTTATAAATAAATAAATATAAAAATTTCATCGCAAACCTAATTGATAACGAGAGAAACGATTCATAATTTTATAAAGAGCACAAAAGAAATATAATCTTAATTGAAATATTTTAACACAACCCCTCTCACACTATTAGAGTGGACATCTAAAACGTGAAGTTTGTGAGAATTAATATTCACAAGTCGCTTAACATCGATATATGCCTCTAACTCTCTAATACCATCTTAAAGTATTTTATAAAAATTGCACGTGGATAGTGTTCTTTGAATGTAATCGCAACAATAATTTGTCTAAATTTTTAGTTGCGAAAAAATAGTGTTTTTCAAGTTGCAAATAATTACTTTTTTTATATTTCCGTAATTATTAAAAAAATCTATATTTATTATTTTAGGCTCTATTAAACTTGTTTACTATTTAGTTTCATTAAGGAAAATATTTTCAAAGTTCTGTTTACGTATATTTTAAAAAAAAAAAAATTTAAGGGATTTGAAAGTAATCATTATTTTTTAAATATTTCACTTTAAAAATATTAAGTGTTTCGTCTCAAAATCAATTGACTATAAGATACGAGAAGAGAAGAGTAAACCATAACTTTTATAGGATATTCTAGAATATAATATTAGTGGAAGAGGAAAAATAAGGCATATATATATATATATATATATATATATATATATATATATATAATAATTAATAATCGGCAGAGTGGACGTGAACATGTTCGTTCGTGGACGGGATAAGCAATAAAATCGTTTGCGCAACAGATAAATAAAGTATAATATAAACTATTAATGATTGGAGCGTTATTATTTGTTTGTTTATATATAATATTTATTTGTTTTAAAATTTTATACCATGAGTTGTTGAAGACAATAGGAAAATACCTAGTAGTTCGTGTGTGTATTCTAGACTTGTTTTACATACCATACGCGTACACGAAAAGGATAATATTTCTCATATATATCACGTTTGTTGAAGTATTGCCATTCGTACAAGGAATATATGGAATAGTAAAAGTTGGTAAGCTTGTACGATTTTTTGGTGATATATATGCATCCCATTTTCTAGTCACACAGCTATACATATATATATATTTCCTAAAATTTATAGCCCCCTAATCTAGAATAACAAGAAGATAATGATTTTATCGTTTTACTTAAATGTCGTATTTTATGTTCATTTTTGGACGTTGGATTAGGCAGTAATACTGTGTATAACCTCTTGAACATGTATTCAAACTTTCTTTGTAATACTTTCGTACCATTCCTACAGTTTGGTCTGACTCTGACCATAAATATTATAATAATAATATTTATAAAAAAATTATAAAAAAAAAAAAAACATACAGGTTTGAGAGTTCATTTGGATTCAAATCAGTGTGCGTGTAGAAGATGTTAAGGAATCAGAATCAGGGTCTTAAGAACAAACAGGAATTTTAATTCTATTTTTCTGTTTGTAAATTAATCAAACCCATAATATATAATGATCATATAAGCGAGAGACTAATAAAAAAAAAAAAAAAAATTAAAATGTTTTCATGTTCATGATGAAGTAACGATCACGAGAGTCACGACACAGTAAAAAGATAACTGGATATACATAGTCTATCCGATATGAGTATTTATATATGTATATATATGTAACGTACCTGATTGTTTAGGGAGAGATCTCCAATTGTCGTGTCCGTTTTTCTGGATGAAAGTGATGAGCTTCAAATCCTCCGCCGGACTCCATGGACCTCTCTTCACTTTCCCCTTCTCGCAGCACGGTGCTCTTCCTTTTCCCATCTCTCTCTCTCTCCCTCTCTCTCTCTCTCTCCCAAACAAAAAAACTTAGAGATCGTGAGCGCGAGATATAGATTTTTTGTCTTACATACGCCACGCCCACAGATTATAAGCACTTAATATACACTCACTTGCTTATATATATACTAAGGTGATGACTTGGATTTTAAGAGAGAGAGAGAGAGAGAGAGAGAGAGAGAGAGAGAGAGAGAGAGAGAGAGAGAGAGAGAGAGAGAGAGAGAGAGGCCACACGGGTCACGCCACAAAATGGGTATTTCTTTCTCTTTCTTATGTTAAAAAAAAGGCAAGAATGTTAAAAATTAAATTCATTCACTAAAAAATATGTCTTACACAAAAAAGAAAAAAAATAAAGGCGTATTATATTTGATTAATTTTGATTTTGATTTTGATTTAGTATCGTGTATGTGGTCACCAGTCTGGGAGATTGTCAAAATCAAACAATAAGGTGTGAAATATGAATTAGTGACACAAATTTTGTATATTATGATGTCACCGTTTATTTTATATAATTAATTGTGAACACTTCATTTACGTGTTTAGTATAGTAAGCTAATCTTATAGTGACATTTGCTATCATCTCCACTGCTGATCATAAAGCCCAATTTTCTTAGCTACATTACACATATGTCATCCTACACGTTATTCCAAATATTATCTTACTGTAAAATAATATAATAAACACTTTTAGGGATTGAACAGTGCGCTAAGGAAATTTGACTATACAATATTGGAATTTTTGAAGTGCAAGTATTTTATTATTTAATCAGGACAAAATAATTCTTAAACTAAAAAAAAAATAGAAAAATTAGACAGACTAAACCATTTGAAACGTTGGAATTGCAATATAGTCAACGTTTCAACTAAGTTTCAAATGTGACCACAATTGATGACATGACTTTTATTAGTCATAAAAAATTACATGGTTATCCCTTGTTTAAAAATCGGCTGCATATAACACGTAGTCAACGTTTGAGCGCAGTCAAATATTGAAGCTTTAATACACATGGAGCTAACCGCGAGAGATTAAATTATTCTTTCCTATTTTGTAGTCCAATTAATTGATATTGAAATATCTGGAAAATAATATGTAGCCAATGTTTTGGGTTTAGTCAAGCTTTAACACTCTGTTGTAGGCCTGTACATCGGATTGGGTTATTCGGGTTTGTACATTTCATGAACCCGACCCGAAATCTTCGGTTTGTCATTTTTATAACCCAGCCTAAACCGTTTATGGTACTGAAACCAAACCAACCCGAACCGATAGTAATCGGGTTGGTTTGGTTTGATTTATTTGGGGTGGTTTAAGTCGGATTGTTCGGATTAATTTGTCACAACAAAGGTACAAAATAGAATCGTTGAATCAAATTCATAAAAATAAAAAAAATAAAAATCATGCAAATACTAAGAATAAATAAATTATGTCTCATCTCAAATTTCATACTCCATAAAAATCTAGACCTCGTGAAAAATCTGTAAAGTAACAAAAAAAAACGAGTTGTTGAAACTAATATAAGTAAGTCTTTATGATCATATTGAGTCTACTTATATTATCTATTTATCAACTGTCGTGAGCATAAAAATACACCTATAAAATAATTAATTAATTTAAAAATACATATATATTCTTATTTTAAAACCATATATAAAGCATATGGTGTATTTTTTTTTATTTTACCTTGATAACATTTTTCATTTTTTTAGAGAAATTTTTTTTATTTTAACGGGATCGGGTTGGTTTGGTTCAACCCAATCTCATGACGATAAAAAACCAAACCAACCCGAAACACTTGAGGGTTGGGTTGGTTTCAACCCAAATTTTTTCGGGTTGTAATGGGGCGGGTTAGAAAAGAGTGCGGTTTGGTTTGGGTGATCCGGTTGTTTGGTTTGTCGGTTCTCATGAACACCCCTACTCTGTTGCGCTCACTACAACAAATTAACATATTGGGTGCGGAAGGGTATTAGGTGCGACATGTCGCACCTAATAGTCGCACCTAAACCAATATTAGGTGCGACATGTCGCACCGGATATTCATCCAGATGACTAAAAATTTCGCTAATGTTTAGTGGTATTAGGTGCGACATTGTCGCACCTGATATAAAATAGTCGCACCGAATACTATTAGGTGCGACAATGTCGCACCCAATGTTTTTAAAAATTAAAGTTGTCAGCAAATTTCCTCCGAATATTTTTGGGTCTGGGAAATCATATTGGGTGCGACATTAGGTGCGACATGTCGCACCCAATATGATTATTAGGTCGCACCCAATATGAAAAGGGGTTATAACTCGACTGAGGCTTCTTCTTCTCTTTCACTCGGTCAAATCTCATTATCACTCTCAGTCTTCTCTCTCTCGCCGCCCGAGTCTCCTCCCTCTCCACTGCCCTCTCTCTCACCGCCGCCGCGAAGTCGCCGTCGCCGCTCTCCTTCAAATCTGTTCTCCGCCGTCCCCCTCCACTCCCCGTTCTCCCTTAACCCGCGCCGCCCCTCCCAGCCCCCCGACCAAACGCTCTCAGGTACGTCCCCCACCCCCCTCTCTCTCTCTATATCACCGTCTTTCAATCTCACTCTGTCTCTCTCTCTCTTCCAGCCTCGCCCGCTTGGCCGCCCGCTCTCCCTTAACCCGCGCCGCCCCGACCAAACGCTCTCATGTATGTCTCCATCTCTCTCTCTCTCTCTCTCTCTCTCTCTCTCTCTCTCTCTCTCTCTCTCTCTCTCTCTCTCTGTCTGACCGTCTCTTAATCTCACTCTGTCTCTCTCTCTTCCAGCCCCGCCGGCCGTGACCTGCCTTGTCCGCCCCGCCGCCCGGACCAGCCTTGCCCGCCCCGTCGACCGGACCAGTTTCCCGCCCCGAGCCGCGCGCCTCAGCTGAGCCCTCGACGAGCCCACTCCATCCTTGACAACAAGCCCACCCCGCGACCGTGGAGGTATGAGTTCCTCTCGTTGATTTTTTTTGGAACGTGATTAGTTAGGTTATAAATTTTGGATTGGTTAGAGATTTTGGATTGGTTAGGTTCGTTACATTTATGTGAAATTGAATTGAAATGTTTAATTTAGCTTAGTTTTAGATTATCATAATTATTTGAATTGAAATTGAAATTGAAATGTTTATGTGATTGTTACTTAGTAATTTCGTTAGTAAAGTTGAATTGAAATGTTTAATTTAGTTTAGTTTTAGATTATCGTAATTATTTGAATTGAAATTGATATTGAAATGTTTATGTGATTGTTACTTAGTAATTTCGTTAGTAAAGTTGAACTGAAATGTTTAATTTAGTTTAGTTTTAGATTATCGTAATTATTTGAATTGAAATTGAAATGTTTATGTGATTGTTACTTAGTAATTTCGTTAGTAAAGTTGAATTGAAATGTTTAATTTAGTTTAGTTTTAGATTATCGTAATTATTTGAATTGAAATTGAAATTGAAATGTTTATGTGATTGTTACTTAGTAATTTCGTTAGTAAAGTTGAATTGAAATATTTAATTTAGTTTAGTTTTAGATTATCGTAATTATTTGAATTGAAATCGAAATTGAAATGTTTATGTGATTGTTACTTAGTAATTTCGTTAGTAAAGTTGAACTGAAATGTTTAATTTAGTTTAGTTTTAGATTATCGTAATTATTTGAATTGAAATTTAAATGTTTATGTGATTTAATTAGTTAAGTTAATTTCAAATAACAATTAACGATTAACAATTCACTCTCAAATTCATAACAATTCACTCTAAAACTATTAACGATTCACTCTCAAATTCATAACAATTAACGAAATTCATAACAATTCACTCTAAAACTATTAACGATTCACTCTCAAATTCATAACAATTCACTCTAAATTTCAAATATTAACGATTCACTCTCAATTTTACCTCTCAATTTCCTAATAATTCACTCTTAGAAAATGAATTCTAAAGCTGTCGATAAGTGCGGGAACTTAATGTTTTCCGGTTTGAAAATTGTGTGCCTTTCGGGATGATGAAGCCGATAGTTTTAGACAACGACCAAAAAAGAGGATGTCTACTTCAGGTCAGGACCCATCAGGAGGAGAGCGTGACCCCCCGCAGATGCCGAGGAAGAAGCGGGGACCAACGACTGGCGTCGTTTCTGCGAGAGCTCGTGTTGGGACCCCTGGAGCGAACACAGTTCGCTACGATCAGACTGCGCAGGCGTTCTACCAAGGCGTCAGGGAGCAAAATCCGTTGATCGGGACGTTCCAAAACCGATTAGGAAACCTGATCAAGAGTACCATTCCAGTCGACCTCCCAGACTGGAATCATGTGCCTGCGCAGAGTGTGGCGGCTCTTATGAACTCGATTCATAACGAGTATAACTTCGTTTATGAACATCCCGAGAGTGGCGAGCTTGTGCCTGCAGATCCTATTCGCAACGAGATTGATATGGCTATCATTCGCGATGCGAAGAGGATGCGCCGTGGCCAGAAGTTGAGGTTGTCGCAGCTCTTCTTCAAGACATTTTGCGGGAGTAAGGATCTCGCTAAAAGTGAAACTCCCGAAGACTACAACAAGGAAGCCTGGTTGAAAGCAATAGAGACGTTCGACTCGCCGGAGCATAAGGTATGAGTTGAACTTCTGATGGTTATTTGAATTTCTTAAAATTAAACTTAACGAATTTATGTCTTGCAGGCGAAATCTCTCCGCAACCGGAAAAATTCGAAGATGAAGAAGACGAAGGCGAGACAAGGGTCGCTTAGTTTTTTTGGTCATCGCTCGAGGAACGTAAGTCACTTAATATTAATATGCAATATACATGTGATTCATATTTTAATGTTGAAAAATTACAGCGAATGGAAGATGGGAGTATAGGCTCGGCTTTAGCGATATGGTCAGAAAAACACCATGACGCTAAGGGATCGTGGACGACGGACTTCGCGAAGACGCAATACGTAAGTTAATTTTTTTTTATTTACTATATTTAATTACTTTATTTCTTCTTATATGATAAGTTTTTTGTGGTTTTATTTTGAAGGATCAAGTCACCGCCCAGACGATATATATTTTGCGGCAAGCGGCGGAGCAAAACGTCGTGATCTCCCAAGAAGATGTGGAGATGTACGCGATGCGCGATGTTTTGGGAGTGCGCAGAGACTGGGAAGTCGGTTTAGGGCCTTCAATCCCAAGGTCATCGTTAGGTGTTGCCCAAACGCTAGATGGAGGCTCGTCAAGTTCGTCATCTCGGTCTCCATTGGTTGCCGAGATGCGAGCTCAGATGGATGCCCAACAAGCCGAGCTGCAGGAGATGCGGCAACAAATCGCCTTCCTCAGCCAGATGCACAACCAGCCTCCCACGACTCCCCAACCTCCGCATGCACCGCAACCAGGTGAGACTGATCAGCAGACGCCAGGTTCCACGCCGGGTTATACGCCTGGTTCTATGGATTTCTTGCGAGACCGTCCTTACGGAAGCGGCAGAGCGAGTGGCAGCGCGTCAGGCAGCGGTGGACGTGGACGCGGAAGCGGTTCCCGAAGTTCTGGAAACTTATTCGGTAGAGGGAATTCTACTATCGATAAGTTTTATAGGAAAAAAAATTAGGAATTCATTTTTTCGCTTTTTTGGAAAGAATTTGTATTTTTAATTAAGAATTCTATTTTCAGAATATTATTTTTAATTAATTTAGAATTTTGTTAATTAATTTTTATTTAATTTTAAATGAATTTTAATTAATTTTAAATGAATTTTAATTTAGTTTTTTAATTTTGTATTTTTTTTAATTTAAAAACCATATTCGGTTCGACAATGTCGCACCGAATAATATGGCGGGATGGTATTAGGTGCGACTTTGTCGCACCCGATACGAATTTACCCGCCAATGTTATTAAATTTGGCAGGAAAATAGCTTGGGTTCATGTCGCACCTGAAAATGTCGCACCTAAAGGTGTACTTATTCGGTGCGACATGTCGCACCGAATACCTTCTGCGACGGGTTATCCGGTGCGACGCTGTCGCACCTAATAAACTTTTAGGTGCGACATTTTAAGCTTTAGGTGCGACATTCGTCGCACCGGATAACGTTTTTTATCCTAGTGGCTACAAAAAGTTACATAGCCCACGTTTCAATTCAATTTGAAATTCAAAAAGTTACATAGCCCACGTTTCAATTCAATTTGAAATTCAAAAGGAAATATATCAATAAATGAATTAATAAATTGTAATTGAATATACGTGAAATCATATCTTGAGATTTGAAAACTGATACACGCAAATTAAAAAGGAAACTGCATATGTTTGAATCAACACAAAACAAACAAATAGACATTTATTTACATAAATTCATTTTTATTAACTGTAATTAACTTTGATCGAAAGAATGATACAAAGAGATAGGGCGGCGCAAAAAAACCGTAAAAACCGTAAACCGGACCGGACCGGTGATTTGTAGACCGCCGATCCGGTTTAAAACGGTTTTTTTTTCATCCGGTCTAGTCATTACAAACGGTCTGGTCCGGTTTTTTTTAAAACGGTTAAACCGAACCGGACCGATTTATTTATAAAAAAAATAAAAAATAAAATAAAAATAAATAAATTAATGTCCAACTAGCTAAATTAGGTATTTGTGCATGTGTTTCACTCCCGTACGTGATTATATGTTTTTTGTTTTTGTGGAAAATTAATGGTTTTTTTTAATTATGTAAAACGGTCCAAACGGTCAAAAACGGTGTAGAACGGTGTCTAAACGGTTCAAAACGGTCCAAACGGTTCAAAACGATTTAAACCGGATCGGACCGTTCAAAATGTCCGGCCCGGTCCGGTTTTTAGAGTTTTTTTGTTCGGTCCGGGTTTGAATTTTTTGGGACCGTTTTGAGCAGTCTGGTCTAGATTTTTGGCCGGTTTTGAAACGGACCAGACGGTGCACAACTAGAGATAAACCTAAACTTTAACCTTGACGATATGAGTTAATGAAAAATGATACAAAATAAGCCGAAATAAACAAAAACTTACCAAACATTAATGAGAAACTGATACACGCAATTAAAAAGCGAAAGTGCATTTGAAATTAGCACAAAACAAACAAATAGACATTTATTTACATAAATTAACCATAATTAACTTTGATCGAAAGAATGATACAAAGAGAGATGTAGAGATAAACCAAAATTTAAACCTAGACGATATGAATTAATGAAAAATGAAAAAAAAAATAACCCAAAATAAACAAAAACTTACCCAACATAAACGATTTTTAATGAAATAATGATATTGAGGCAAATTGCTAAAATATAAAAATAAATCTGAAGAAAGTTATTTCTATGTTAAATAATAATAACTGCATTAAAATCATTCCTGATTTGAAGGGATATCTTCATGATTAAAAAAATGTTTATTATAATGAATACTTAATTTATTTCCTTTATTAATTGAATTGCCTTTTAAATGTTTGATATTTGATCTTGCCATGTAATTTTCAAACGCATAAGTTGACTTTCTAATTTGTATGTTTTAAACGTTGGCTACTGTTTCGTTTGTATGATTTACACTTCACAAGGGTATTTCCGTTATTTTATACTTGTTTATTTTCGTAAATGGTTAGATTATAAAATTTACTTTTTGTTGGTTAGATCTTAAAAATCACGTTTGAAATTTGGCTATGTTGCTATATTACCCAAAAGAATATGGTATATTTAAAAAAAAAAAAAGAAGAAGATAAAATTGGTGATATCTTAAGGTGATGGGAAACTTTGATTATTTCATAGCAAAGCTAGATGATTGCTTGTGATATAGAGAAAACCAAATAATTTGTCGGCAACCTGTTTTATGATCAAATTGTACAGTTGGTGATATATATGTAACCAAATTATACAGTAATAAATAATAATGATAATTATTTTTTTTTTCTAAAAAGAATAACTGAAATGGCAAGCCGACCTGTCCCCCTGTTTATTGTAGACGGATGTTTGAGTTAGAACCTATGGTATACTTTAGCAAAAAAAAAAAAAAAAAAAAAAAAAAAGAGTCAGGAACACGTGCAGTTATTCGTTATAAAGTTGTATAGAATACATTAACCTCACAAAAAAGCATATATCACACTCAAAATAAAGACAAATTTGATTAGAAAATATTGAATAAATAATAGCAATAAAAGTTATCTAGTGGTACAATATATATTTTTTTTTTCGTTTTTTTTTTCTCAGAATGCAAATTTATTTTTTGTGAAACATGTGTTTAAGTATACATTCTTTTGCAACGAATCAAGGAGTGCCACATCATCAGCCGTTTTAACGGTTTCACTTATACTCGGTTTATTCATTTTGTAACAAACAATTAGAAGCTAGTCTAGAGTGATTTGTATGGCGAACAAAATTGTAATTGAACAAGAGTGTGATCTTGTTCTGAGAGTTATTATTAGAGATTAAATTTTCGTTCGTGGCAAACAACAACAACAACAACAACAACAAAAAAACACACACACACACACACAAAACAAAACAAAGAAACAAAATCAATAGGCATTGCTTAAATGAAGTATCAATTAATCAAAGTTTGTACAAAGTATATAGCTTTAATCTTAAATGGAAAAAAAATTACAACGAATGTGAAGGATAAGAAAAAAACGATCATTCTGTCTGGCTTTTATAGAAATAAAGCACTACATATCAAGAAAAATGTTCTCTGGTTTGTTAATGTAAAGTATATAAAGGCATGAAAACTGTATTGAGCATAAGTACACGCATGAAGTCATTTTACATTTTAGATTGAAGATGAAAAAACGACGCAATTTTTCACACGATGTAACTGCACGTTTCATGTTGGAAGATAATTGCTTGATTAATTGAAAGTTTATAAATCGTTGTAAAATTTACAAGAAACAAGGATGTATGTCACTAATCTTCATCCTTTTGGCCAAATAACTATTTATTATGAAGAGAGTGAGATTATATATATATATATATATATATATATATATATATATATATATATATATAACATATTGGATGCTCTGGTTGGTTTTATATAATAATGATCGAGATAATAATTTATAAACTCATGTGAATTGCATATGGGTATTTTTTTTAACATGAACGCCATTAAAAAGGCGTCATGAAAGCCCATTTTTCGATTAGTGTCACTCACTAACAATCACGTCTTCGATATAGCGTTTTGACATGAATAAATACAAGTCGGGTGAAACAAAGATTGCACGAGCGCCCAAGATGAACAACAAGGAACAAGTGAGAGGAGTCTGACTCGAGAAGGAAGGATGGAGTAGATGGCTCAGATGAAATCAATAAGAGAGAAAGACCTCAAGCTCGAACGGATCATTTTCATTTTTTTTAGATAAATATAAAGAGAGCTTGTTCTCGTTTGGTTGGTTTAGGGCAGCAATCTCTCGAGCACAGGTTTAGGTTCGGCCTCAATCGGAAAATAAAACGGAGCACCTAACAACATATCTTCACAGACCAAGAACTACGAGATCACCCATTTCATTCTGGGGTGACGGAGGGATCATACCATTCGAGCCTTTTTTTCGTGCTTTTCCCGGAGATCTGGAGAAAGCTGCAATCAATAGGAAAAAAACCCCCATTTCCCGAAAGGAAGAACTTGAAATTCTTTTTCCTTTCCTCAGGGACCAAGAGATTAGATCTAGCCGCAAGGTTCATTCTCATAAATATGGATTATTTTTTTGGTATCAAGAAGGAATTGTATAATTCAGATCAGGGAAATCAATATAAACGCTCGAAACCCAATTTTTTTTTCTCTAAATTGAATATATAACACACTATTTTTTTTGTTAAGTCGCCTTTGTCCTATAGAGAAGATGTTGTTGAGCCCTTTTGGCAGACTGTTATGGTTGAGGAACTTACTGTTTTACATCAGACTCACACTTGGGACTTTGTACCGTTTTCGTCGGGAAAGCGAGCCATTGGCTCTCGTTGGGTCTATAAGATCGAGACCAAATCGGATGGATCCGTGGAGATGTACAAGGTCTGTCTTGTTGCAGAAGACTATTCATAGAACTATGGTTTGGATTATAAAGAGACTTTTGTGCCGGTTACGAGATGACGATCATCCGCACTCTGATCGTTGTGGCTTCCGTTCATCGATTGAAGATATCTCAGATGGATGTGAAAAATGCTTTCTTGTATGGTAATCTTCACAAGGAAGTCTACATGACACCTCGTACGGGTATTGTGTACAAGTTGGGTCATGTGTGTAAGCTGTGTAAAGCTCTCTATGGTCTCAAACAAACTCTCTGAGGTTGGTTTGAGATGTTCTCCACGCTATTTACATCTCTTGGCTTTATCCCTAGTCAGCACGACTTCGCATTGTTTGTCAAGCGTATGAGTACAAGTCACATCCTTTTGTCCTTGTATGTTGATTATATGATTATTACCAGTGATGATTATGATGGGATTGAATCGTTGAAGTATGACTTGACTCGGCGCTTTACTATGAAAGAACTGGGTTCGTTTCGTTACTTTATGGGTATAGATGTGGCCTTCTCTTCGGAGGGCTATCTTCTATATCCGTCAAAGTATAGAGTAGATCTTTTTTAGCGCGTCGTCTCACCAACGACAGAACTGTTAACACTCTACTTGAAACCAATGCTCGTTACTCTCCAGATGATGGGTCTCTTTGTCCCGATCATAATCTATACCGCACAGTGGTAGGAAGCTTGGTTTACCTCACAGTTACTCGTCCCGACATTGCACATGTTGTTAAATTTGTTAGTCAGTTT
Organism: Urtica dioica subsp. dioica; assembly: GCF_054948205.1. NCBI lineage: Eukaryota > Viridiplantae > Streptophyta > Magnoliopsida > Rosales > Urticaceae > Urtica > Urtica dioica. Next base: position 3,247,704 of record NC_142765.1, on the reverse strand, counting down.
GTCATTGCTCCTACCACAGTTCATTGGGTTGCCGTTCTTCGCATTCTCAGTATCTTCGTGGTACTCAGTTTCAGAGTCTATTGTTTCATTCCTCGTCTTTGTTAAAGATGTGCACCTACTCTGATGTCGATTGGGCTGGTGACCCTATGCATCACAGGTCCACCATTGGATTCATCACAGACCCTATGCATCTCTTGGAAGAGCAAGAAACATGATGTCATTTCTCCCTCTTTCGCCGAATCTGAGTATCGCGCTATGGTCACGACTACACGTAAGATTATTTGTTACGTTGGTTACTTGCTGCTCTGAGTGTCACTTTTCATCATCCTACACCTCTATATTGTGGTAATAAAGTGCCATCCATATTGCTCATAACTTGGTCTTTCATGAGCGAACCAAGCATATTGAGATTGATTTCCATGTCACTCGTCATCATTTACACTTTGGTACGATCGCACTACCTTATGTTCCCTTGTCGCTTCGGATTGTTGATTTATTCACGAAGGCTCACTCCACGTTGCGCTTTCGCTTCTTATCTGACAAACTCTCAATGCTTATTGTTGTAGCATCGTAAGTTCGAGGGGGGGGGGGGGGGGGGGGGGGGGGTATTAGCATAGTATATTTGTCATTATTTTATTTATGTAGGGTTACTTTAGTCTTTCTTTATTTTGTTGTATTAGGGTTATGTACTCAAATTATTGTATTTCTTGATCATTACATTCATTCAGATTATCTCTTCTATTTTCGCAATCCCTAAATCTTCACATTTTAGATTTTAGTTTTTTAATTACGTCAACAGTGCCAGAGTTAACCAGAACACGAGGTTTCGTTCTATTAAACACCAAAATTCCAGTTGGGTCGGAACAATATCCAGTTTTTAGATTAGAAGCTTCAAGTACTAATCTTATAGGAAAAATGACACACATATATATATATATATATATATATATATATATATATATATATATATATCATGTGTTTAAATGAAATGTCGAATTAAATATTCGATTTTAAAAAATATCGAGTTAAATTATATCATCTGTTTAATTAAAATGACAAAATTATACTCTAAAATAGATAACTGTGCCACAAATATTCTTTTATTGACTTTTCAATTTTCATTAATATTGACTATGATAATTATATGTGAATATCATTTTATCCTTTTTCATTCACGCTTTATAGCCGTATATGTCATTTATTTAAAAAAATAACAAACAACGATCTCTGAAATATGAAATATCGTGGAGAACAAAGACATAAGAATAGATAAAAAAAATGACATTCGAAAATCATAAAATCCATTATTCGAGCGTGAAATCCAGGAATCAAAGTTGCAATTTGGGATGTATGACTTTTATTAGTCTATTTTGATTCAGTTCGATTTCAAAATTAGGAATCGGAGGTCGTTGTTTTATTTATTTTTTAAATAAATTACATATAAACTTACAAAGCGCGAATGATAAGGGTAAAATGGGGTTTACATATAAATATAAGAGTTAACATTAATGAAAAGTCAATAAAAAAAATTTATGGCACGGTTATTTATTTTAAGGTATAATTTCGTTATTTTAATTAAACATATGGTACAAACTCCATATTTTTTAAAACTAAAAATTAAACTCGACATTTCATTTAAACACATGGTATATATGCAGTATTTTCCCAGTCTTATAAGATAAAAAAAATTATTGCTTATTACAGTAAATTTTTATTTTTTTTGCAATTATATTTTTCTACAATTTTAGCTTACATCTAAGTGAAGAAATCACGACGTCATTTAATAGAGACATGACTCTTGATTTAGACTATTAAAATTATTGAATATTCTTACGATAAGAAATAATTAAAGGATTATTAACGATCATTTCAAAATGTAGGTAAGATTCAGACAATTAATAGCCATTCTCTTTATTCCAAGTTGATTTTTTTGTTTTTTTAATCCAAGTTATCATTCTGATTACATCAGACACTCATAACACGTCATTGTATTTCATATGGTGGATACTATACTATACATCCCACGTATGTATATAAAAAATATATTTTAATCATGAACAAAGTACTACATGTATAGTTAACTTTAACCAGATTTAAAGGAGAAAATAATAATACTGTGACCAAAATCTGGACTTGTTAATTAGCTCACAAGTCACAACTTGATTATTACATACAGATACAGTAATACCTCTCAAAGGGTTTCCCTCAATCGTCATAACGCGAGTGTCTCTACACATATATATAATATATATATATATATAATATATATATATGCACATATATATATAATATATATTATATATATATATATATTATAAAGTCTCAATAATATATATATATATATATATATATTATAAAGTCTCAATAATATATATATATATATATTATAAAGTCTCATCAATGCATATATACACTTTGCGTTTTATGTATTTGGTAAACGAACACAAATAGTTAACTTCAGAAATCTACACAATTTTTTTTTTAACCTTAACACTATTTTTATATGCACTAATTCATGACTTTTCAGAGGGTCGTTCCTTTGAACAATAACACATTATTTGGATCCTGTAATCACATTCGAAGCTCTCGACAATGTGTTCCCAGATTTTATCTTAAAATTTATTAATTAATCAAAGTAGGATAAACGATTTCAAAAGATACGTGTGATGGTTATCAAATTCATTTTTACGTGTCAATAGTTTCATATATTTGATTTTTATTTTGACTAAAATACCACCAAAAAATATTAAACAAAACTTAAAGCTAATAAAGCTCATTATTTCTCACGTTACGTTTTATTGAGAGATTTCGTGAAATTTTAGTTTTTTGGTTATAAGTTTATATTTTATTACATGTTTCGACTCATCGTATCGTAAAACTATTATTTTTTTTTTGGATCATTCATTGAAAATATATGCGCATGGATTTGGCATCAATTATTATTATAATTCAGCTTCAAGAGTTGTGATGTGGCATCATCCGTGAAGCTCTTGCAGATCAACGGCTAGCTAGGGGAAGTCTTAGAGGAAGCTATATTAGTTATGGTTTTTCCTTTGTAGTTTTACGTTGTAATTTAAACATGGAGAGATAAGAAAGGGAAAAACATGGAAAATTCAAAAGAGATGGAGAGAGATCGATTGAGTGTGGAGGGATTTCTCATAGTGATTCTTATAGGCAAATTTTCTTGCGAGTTCAAGTTTTCTCATTCTCGGAGAATACGTGATTGTGAAGCGTGTCTCGTTTTTATTCTTCAGTGCAAATCAAACTGCATTAATCTAAAGGAGCTCATGGAGATTGGACTCATTAACACCGAACCTCATTAACTAATCATCATGTTCTTGTATTCTTATAATTTAGAATGATGTTTTATGAATTAATTGCATATGTTGCAAGTATTGATTGGAAACTGATTTAATGGATGTGATTTCCTACATACAAGCTAACTATGTATCCCACAAGATTTGTGGAACAAAAACACATTTTTTATTTCTCTATAAATTGGCGACGTTCATGTAGAGCACAAAAATCACGCATATTTGAAGCCATGATATGTGTTATTCATTAATTATACAATAAAAATAAAACACTCATACGCACTACGTATACGTTCAAACAATTATTTTTCTCCTACTATATGTTGATACTAATAAATATGTTCCGAGTCATTGACTAAATTCATGAACATAAAAACAACTTGATGACAAAACTATATTGGTCATATGATTTAGGTCACCCGCCCAAGTTTATGCCTTTTGAATAATACACATAAACACACACATTATATATATATATATATATATATATATATATATATATATATATATATCTCCATGATTGACTGCACTCTCGTCTCTTAAACATTTTTTTTCATTTTGTTACCAAACCCTGCTTCATGCAATCTGATTTATACTATAGTCTAACAAAGTCCACCCATTTGAAAATGACACCTAAAAAAGAAAAGGTTAGTTAATTATAAAACATTTTAATTTCAAGTCTATTGTTAGGGAAACCAACATTAAGAGGCTTTTTACTCTCTTCGTGGCACCTAATCTTGACATATTTCATTTGGTTAGTAAATCGTTTCACTAACCCTTCAAGACTTTTCATGACTCTCAAAGCAGACAAGTCTAAGATGGGAGTCTCAAAACCAAAACCATAGATCAAAATGAAATTTATTTTATTATTATGTCTTCAATGAGAAAAGACTCCTCACTACATTTGCATGACACATTTCTTACATGGGGTTGGAGTCACTACCTCGTCTCTCCACGTGGCAATTCTACAAACCTAGAACTACATATGATTGACTAAATTACATGAATATGTTGGCTTATTTTTTGTGACAAGTTCAAATTTTGGATATGTTTAGGTTTTAGTTTGAAAAGGGACATATATATGGTTGCTTGATTAGGAAATTCAGAAATATGTCACATTCAATTAAGTCAATTTAGTATACCTCTTCAAAAAAAATGTCTCAATGGCTCTTAAATTTGATGACATGTGCAATTGAATATTCCAGCTAATAGATTGTGGTTCATATAAGTTAAACTTGAATATTTAAAATTCCTAGTTTGAGATCGCTACTCAAGAGGGGAAAAACTAAATTAAAATACATCGGCGTCAAATTAAGCGAGTGAATGTATATGTGTGTATGTATTAAATGCAACCGTATTATATAACAGCATGTAGCATGTCTAATTATATTTACGAATGGGTTATATGTTCTACATTAATCTAAAAAATTGCATGGCTATATATGAGCTATGAAATCAAGAAAGTAAAGAAAATAAAAAATAAACCAAGACGAGATTATGCAGTGAGTTGATGTAATATCGTTGACTAATAAAGTATGCTTCACCACTCAAAGATTGGTCGGCTAAAAGTCTACAATAATATATCATAATCATATATAATAATAAAGTGGATTGTCATGGCGTTGCAACGCAAGGCTATCTCTAGTGTGTGTATGGGTGTATATTGAAGCTAGTAGGTGTAGCCGCGAAAAATGGTTTAGATTTATTTTAAAACGACACTGATTTTGTTGTAATCTTATCCGCACTATAAAATAAAGAATTCAAAAGTAATTAGAAGACTTCTCAACGTTTAAAATTTTGAATAATGTAACAAAAAGCAAAAACGAAATGTTTATATGTGTCAAATTTAGGGGTGGAAAGAGTATTTCAGAATATTGAAACAAATGAGAGAGAGAGAGTCCGACTAAGATGTTTATTACTCCAACTTATAACTAATATAGAAGTTGTAGAGCACATCAAAATCATAAAAAAGTTTAAACCAAAGGTCCAGACAGAAGTTAATGCATTGTCCATGTTAATCAATATGTAAATACCAAGTTAAATAGTAATACATGCCATATATATGCAGAATCTATGATCTTATTCGATGCATCAATTGACTTTAAGAATATTGTACGTCCAACGGAGTATACCATAATATTAAAAATATTCAACTTCGCGATCTCAGTCCACCGTTCGGACATATTGATACATCCATATTGTTCTCATGTGGGTCGTTGTGCATCCGCGTACTTTTTGAAATCACCTCCATCGACAAGTACACATTCGATATCTCATAAAGCGAGAGAATAGGCACACCTGAATTTGTATATGAATAACGAACAAATTTATATTTAAACTTTAAAAACATAACTAGTTCTATATTTAAACATTTAAAAATAATTTCTTACTTGCCTCAACAACTCTAGTTATCATGTTCTTAAAATGATGGAATTTTGCTTTGTTGAACGCGATAGTCGCGTAGATGAAAAACTTGCTAATTACATGGCCTACTTTTTTTTCACCCCCAGATTCACCATCTCCGGAATCCGTTTTTGCTTTGCACTCTCAGATCGATAAAGAGAAAGAGCCGAGGGCACTGTGCCCGAGCCTCCACCGAGACCCTCGTACTGGCTAGCAAATCTTTCTGAGGCTTGTTCCTGACGGTTCTTTTTTAATTCTTTGAATAACTCTCTTCCAGCCTCTTGATCTTCTTCATTTGAATCATCAAGAATATGTGTCAACCTTCGACCCACGTTAATATCAGAACTCTTATTCTTCTGCCTCTTTTGGTGCTTTTTATAAGCATTTGTCGGATCTCGGTTCGAACATCAGGAGGAACTTTTTGGCATGGCCTCGCATTTTTTCCGGGATCATCACCACTGGTATTTCATTCGAGTTATCCCGCCACCTTTCATTGACCAATTACAAAAGTGGCACGTGACCTCGTTCGTACTCCCATGGATGGACGTACAATATTTTTGTGAAATCCCAATTTTTTTTAGCTTAATTAAAAAGCTAAAACTTTTGTGTTCGAGTTACGTTAGTTTTTTTATATAAAGTAGTGGTGAATGATTTATCTATGTGATAGTTTTTGAAGTCTTTTTTTATGTGTTCTTAGGAGTGTTTTTGAATTTAATATATTCTTTTAAAAAAAAGGATATATATATATACATATGTATATAAGTTATATATTATAAATAAATTATGTGGGTATAAATATATACTTTACATATATTATATATATATATATATATATATATATATATATATATTATAGCTATATTTATAAAGTTAATATGAAGTTATTATACGTTATATATATTAACGTTAGTATATAGATTAAAGTTAATATTATAAGCTATTAATGTTTACCTAATATATGTAAGTTAACGTGTATATAATAATATATATATATATATATATATATATATTATAAAGTTATATGATAAGTTAACGTATAATAATAATAATAATTAATAGTTATATGATATATATGATAACTAAGTTATATGATATATATAATAATAATAATAATTAATAGTTATATGATAAGTTAACGTATAATAATTAAGTTATATGATATATATAAAAAAGTTGCGTGTAGTTTTTTTATAATAATAATAATAATAATAATTAATATATTAATATTAAAAGTAGGATTAGGGTTTGGGCTTTTAGGGTTTATTTAAACCCTATTTAAACATCCCCTCCTCTTTTTTTTAACGCTTCTTCTCTGCTCTCTCTCCCCCATTCCTCTTTTGGTTTGAAAAATTCGTAGCTCCTAATAGGTATGCTTTCTTTTTTCTCTGATTCGGATTCCCTGAAAACGTTTTCTTAAAACGTTTGTGCTGGTTTCAAAAAAATTGTTTTTGCGTTGATTCTTTTTGGAAACGTTAGTTTTAAGTGTATTCTATCTAAATCTGCAATCGAAAAATATTTTTATCAAATACAGAATATTTTCCGATTATTTTCAAATCGGCGCACAGACCTGAAACCTATTCCCGATTTTCAGACTTTAAACGCTTACTTTGGATTCAACAAATTTGCTTTTGCGTTGATTCTTTTTGCAAACTTTAGGTTTAAATGTCTTCTATCTAAACCTTTAATCGAAAAAATATTTTTATCAAATACTGAGTATTTTCTGATTATTTTCAAAACGGTGCGCAGACAGTTTTTGACAAAAACTTTAAAGTTAGATCTTAGCACTTCTTTTATTTTTAACAAATAGTTAAAATATTATTTTGGCCGTGATGCCTTTACAAAAAGTGCTCAAAATTATATTTTATACGTACTTGATTTTTTACAAAAGTTTTTCCAGAGTTTCAGTTTTCTCTGAAACCCTAATAGCCAAGGGTATTTTAGTAATTTCACGTCGGATCTCGTTTCTGAAAATTTCCAGAAACTAAGTCATGTATTAAATCCTTTTCTTACCTGATAAGTAATAGTCAACCTTTTCCGTTTAGGTTCTGAGTCATTAAGAGCATCCTTTTCCTTCGACGGTCTTCGATCGTAATTCCGATATCCAGGTGAGAATAATCTCACTGCAACACGGATTAGTTCAAAATATACTAAGTATTATGTGATATGAAGTATTTATGTATTGTGTGAATTTGTGTGTGTGTGTGTGCGTGTGTGTTTGTTCGGAATGTGCTTGGTATGTTTTGGTATGACGATATGTGAGTTATGTTATCTTATGCTGTGTGTATTAGAATATCTATAACACATCTTATTTTACTAGCTATGTTATCATGTATGTTTTTTTTTATCTTATATCGCTCATGCTTTTAACGTAATAAACACAGTTAATAAGTTAAGTAAGCAAGAGAGTCGTACCGCCTCGAATTACGGAGGTACCTAGAGGAATTTCTCGAGCCGAACTACGGGCTCACATAGAGAGTTCCTCATATGTTTAAGTATGTGACGGGGCGTACTATGGGAGGTCGCAGCCCCATGGTTCGTTACCAAAGTGTACACTGAAATCGGTACGGCTACTCTAGGGGACCCCCGAACTAAAATACGATAGACTTTTAATAGCGTATCTCATGTCACGGTTAAAATTTAAAGTACTAATAACCGGTTCATGCATTGTTGTTTTATGTTTTGTGAGTTATAGTTATTCTCGCTGAGCGTTAGCTCACTCTATGTATTTACGTCCGTGTTGTAGGTAAACAACATACGAACAAGTGAGGAGGGTGGATCAGCGGCGGCGATAGCGAGAGGGTTGGGTTATGGTTGCCGCTTTCGAAAATAAAAAGACTTCCGCTTTGCTTTCAGTTTTCAATAATCCAAACCCAAGGTTTTATTTTTCATGGCTAAAGTTATGTTTTTTTGTAATTTCGTTAAAGATTACGACTTTATTTATGGTATTTATTTCACAATAGTATTATTTTGGGTTTTAATTTCCGATTATGCAACTTCGACTTTTTGGTTGTTTTCGTTCATCAAGTTTTAAATGAAAATTTATTTTTAGGTTATGAGTTTCCAAACTTATATTTTAAGTTATGTTTTAAAAAAAAAATTTACCTCAAATTTTCTTAAGTTTTAAAAAAGTAAGATAAGTAAGACGGTCCGAAAAGTCGGGTCGTCACAGTTGGTATCAGAGCAACGAACCTACGACCTCTCTTTGCTATCGATCGCACGGCTTCCCCCTACTCAAGTAAGTTAATTTTGTTTTATTATGTTGTATGTTTAGCTTTTCTCTTCCTTCTTTGTTAGATGGACGTTGAAGTAACAAAACACGTGATCGCGGAAAGCCAGAGCCGCATTGCTGATGGTGACCTCATGATCAAATTCTTAGAGACAAATCCTCCAGTTCTTAGCAGCGCGATGACAGATATCGTCGGCACACGAGAATGGTGCAATAACATAGACATCCGTTTTAAGGTGTTGCAAGTTCCAGAGAGATTGCAAGTTTCCTTTGCACAACCAAAGGTCCACTGGAAGGTATTGGAGTATTGGCAAGAAAAGCTAAGGGATCACCCCGGAGCTGGATGGGAGTACATGAAGGATGGGGTTATACGAAATTTCACCAATAAGGGCTGGCGTGCGAAAATGGAAAGAAGGCGTTATCGTCATGTTTTGAGGTCATGGAAGATGAAAGATGGGGAGACTGCAAAGGAGTACCATAATCGAACCTCTGACATGCTATCCCACGTTACTTTTCTTTTGGATGATGAAGACGCGATTAGTGTGTACTGGAATGGACTTTCTGATTTTGAAAAACAGGAAGGGAAGTATTGCACCTATGAACCCGCACCTCAGCCAGCGGCCCAACCCGAGCTTGCGGTACTCGTCACTGCATTGCTACAACGTATCGAAGCCCAAGAAGTGGAGATACAAGAGTTGAGAAACCACCTCCCCCAAGTGAATGGAAATATAGGAGAGGATCAAGAAGCACCACCAGTACCTCCTCAGGTTGTACCTCAGATGGGCCAAGTTGTTGTGGCTGATGACCTTTTCGAAAGGTTCAGGTGGATGAGAGCTCCAGATTTTGAAGGTTCCACTGATCCTTTAGTGGCTGACGAGTGGATGTCAGAGATGAAGAAGATCTTCAACTTCATGAATATCTCGGAAATTGAGAAAGTCATATGCACGTCTTTTGTTCTGAAGAAGGATGCACGCTACTGGTGGGAGACAGTAGCAGCTAGAAGAGACACACGCGCTATGTCTTGGGAAGACTTCACTGAGGAGTTCAACAGTAAGTATTTCAACATGCGAGCGATGAACACTCAGCAGAAGGAGTTTGCGGAGCTGAAGCAAGGGACGATGACGGTGACTGAAGCTGTTAGTAAGTTCAATCAATTGGCCAGACTGTGTCCTCACTTGGTTCCGACAGAGACAGAAAGAGTTAGGAGGATGATGGGAATGTTCCGACCGGAATTGGCCTTAGCCATTGATAGTGGAAGTCAGCCACCTACCACCGTCGCCGACTGCCTCGAACGTGCCATGCGAGCTGAATACCACTTGATCCAAGTAAAGGAGGAACGAGCTCAGTTTTACAAGGCTCGAAAAGAGGAGAAAGGTCAAAGCAGAGGACCCGACAACAGGAAGCCAAACCAATCAGGAAATCCCCAGCCTAACCATAACCGTCAAGGCTTCAAGGCACAACCCCAATGGAATGGGAATGGAAAGAAGAGAAGTCATCCTGGAAATGGTGGCAACGCCAACAACAAGGTCAAGGTAGAGGGAACGACCTTTCCAGTATGCAAGACTTGTGGGAAGATGCATCCTGGAGAGTGCCGGAAGGGAACCATGACTTGTTTCAAGTGTGGTCAGCCTGGACACTTTCTCAAGGATTGTCCGAAATCAAATTCCTCTCAGAATGGACAATATCAGCAGCACAACCCGAATGGACGACTTAACTTCATGCAAGCTGCCATCGAAGGGCCACAGATTTCCCAAGGTCGTTTAGAAGCACCTCCAACCACCCAAGTTCCACCACCACAACAAGCCCGTATCTACGCCTACACCAACGCTGATGCTCTAGCCAGCTCTTCGAATGTGGTAGCAGGTCAGCTTCCTATAGCTCATTTTGACGCTTTAGTATTGTTTGACTCTGGTGCTACACATTGTTTTATTTCGTTAGAACTGGCTAGGAAATTAGGCGATAGTGTAGTGAAAACTAGGAAGGTTTTCAGGACGGCATTACCGTCTGGTGATGTGCTATTATCAGAGTACTGTTTAAAAAGAGTACCGATAATAATTGGTGGTCATGAGTTAAGGATCGATTTCATTGTCTTAGAAATGAAAGACTTTGATGTCATCTTGGGTATGGACTTCTTAGGCGAGAATAATGCAATGATCGATTGTCGCCGAAAAAGAGTAATCTTCAAACCGGTAACGGGAAGAGGGTTTACCTTTGAAGGAAGGCCACTCAAGAAATCTAAGATGTTGGTGTCAGCATTACAAGCTAGAAGATTGATGAGTAAAGGGTGTTATGGATTCCTAGCGTCGGTAGTGGACAAGACTAAGGATGTAGAAGCAACCCCTGACGACGTGCCAGTGGTGAGGGATTATGTAGATGTTTTTCCCGAAGAATTACCAGGCTTAGCTCCAGAGCGTGAGATTTCTTTTGGGATTGAATTACTACCTGGTACGGGACCGATCTCTAAGGCCCCCTATCGAATGGCGCCAGCTGAACTCAAGGAGCTACAAACACAACTTCAAGAGTTGTTGGATAAAGGATTCATCCGCCCAAGTCATTCACCATGGGGAGCACCGGTTTTATTCGTGAAGAAGAAGGATGGATCTTTCCGTATGTGCATCGACTACAGAGAGCTTAACAAGGTCACCGTCAAGAACAAGTATCCGCTTCCTAGGATTGATGACTTGTTTGACCAACTCAAGGGAGCAAAAGTATTTTCGAAGATTGACTTGCGATCCGGCTATCATCAATTACGAGTCAAAGAGGACGACATTCCAAAGACTGCTTTTCGCACCCGCTACGGTCATTACGAGTTCACGGTCATGCCTTTTGGACTCACTAACGCCCCAGCAGCCTTCATGGATATGATGAATAGGATCTTTAGCGACGTCTTGGATAAATTTGTAATAGTCTTCATTGATGACATTCTGATTTACTCTAAGAGTGTCGAAGATCACGAAGAACACCTGCGAGTTGCACTACAGACTTTGAGACGACATCAACTATATGCCAAATTCTCGAAGTGCGAATTTTGGCTGGATAAGGTGCATTTCCTTGGTCACGTGGTTTCTAAGGATGGGATCTCCGTTGATCCTTCCAAGATAGAAGCCGTCAATGATTGGAAACCGCCTCGAAGTGTGACAGAGATCAGGAGTTTTCTCGGTTTAGCAGGCTACTATAGAAGATTTGTTGAAGGGTTTTCTACATTAGCTGCTCCACTCACCGCCCTCACGAAGAAAGATAAGAAGTATGAGTGGACCGAGAAGTGTGAAGAGAGTTTTCGCGAGTTGAAGAGAAGACTCACCAGCGCGCCAATACTTATAGTCCCTGAAAGTGGAGAACCTTTGTCTATTTACAGCGACGCGTCAAAGACAGGTCTTGGTGCTGTGTTAATGCAAAATGGCAAAGTAGTGGCTTATGCGTCACGACAACTCAAAAATCACGAGAGGAATTATCCTACTCATGATTTGGAGTTAGCCGCAGTGGTTTTTGCCCTCAAGATTTGGAGACACTACCTGTATGGTGTTCGGTGTGAGATATTTACCGATCATAAGAGCTTAAAGTATATTTTCACTCAAAAGGAGTTGAATATGAGGCAAAGAAGGTGGCTAGAATTGGTTAAGGACTACGACTGTGGTATCCATTACCACCCCGGAAAGGCAAACGTGGTAGCAGATGCCTTAAGTAGGAAGGGTGAGGCTAGTCTATCGATGATGCGAGCTTTATCTCCTCAACTCACTGATGAAATCAACAATTTAGGGGTTGAAATTATCACACAAGGATTAGCCAATATGACCTTACAGTCAGATCTTTTTGAGAGGGTCAAGGAAGCGCAAATGCGTGATCCGGAGATGTCAAAGTTGAAGGACGATGCGTTGGAAAGCCAAGAATCAAAATTTTCCATTTCAGAGAATGATGTACTCTTTTTCGATGGAAGGATTTGTGTAACCAACGAAGATGAGTTACGAAGGCAAATTCTTACCGAAGCACATGAGACACCGTATTCAGTTCACCCAGGTTCCACGAAGATGTATCAAGACCTCCGAGAACACTTTTGGTGGAACGGAATGAAGGGTGACGTTGCAAAGTTTGTCAGTAAATGTCTTACCTGCCAGAAAATGAAAGCTGAACATCAACGACCAGCTGGAGAATTACAGCCAATCGAAGTTCCTGAATGGAAGTGGGAACAAATCACAATGGATTTTGTGGTTGGATTACCTAAGACGGTTGAGGGTTATGATGCTATCTGGGTAGTGGTGGACCATTTGACCAAGTCTGCTAGGTTCATCCCGATGAAGGTCACGTACTCCGTGGAGAAGTTGGCTGAGTTATACATGAATAACGTGGTGAGACTGCATGGCGTTCCTCTATCCATCATCTCAGATCGCGATGGACGTTTCACTTCTAACTTTTGGAGGTGCGTGCAAAAGTCGCTGGGATCGCAACTAAAGTTTAGCACCGTTTTTCACCCCCAAACGGATGGCCAATCCGAGAGGACGATTCAGACCCTAGAGGATATGCTAAGGGCATGTGTCGTAGATTTTGGTGGGAGTTGGAGTAAGAGGCTGCCACTTATTGAATTCTCATACAACAACAGCTACCAAGCCTCAATCGGCGTTGCACCGTATGAAGCTCTCTATGGGAGAAAGTGCCGATCTCCAATTCACTTGTTTGAAGCGGGAGAAAATAATCTCGAGAAAACAGATTTTATCCGAGACACAACAGAGGCTATCAAGAAAATTCGTGATCGAATGGGAACTGCCCAAAGTCGACAGAAAAGTTACGCCGATAAGAGAAGACGACCTTTGGAATTTCAAGTCGGAGATTTGGTGTTCTTGAAGGTAGCACCTCTCAAGGGTGTGATGAGGTTCGGCAAGAAGGGAAAGTTGAGCCCGAGGTACATTGGTCCTTTCGAGATCATAGAAAGAATCGGAAAAGTAGCCTACCGTCTAGCCCTGAATCCCGAGTTAGAATTGGTGCACAATGTGTTTCATGTCTCGATGCTCAAGAAGTACCTACCTGACCCAACACACGACTTAATCCAAGAGCCCATCGAAGTTCACGAAGACTTGACGTATGAAGAGAAACCTGTCCAGATTCTCGATCGCGAAGAGAAAGTTTTGAGGAACAAGGTGATTCCTTTGGTAAAAGTGCTATGGCGGAATCATAGGATAGAAGAAGCTACTTGGGAACAGGAAGAAGACATGAAAACACGACATCCCGATCTTTTCAGAGATTTTTAGTATGTCCAAGTAAGAATTCCTATGTTTTTTCTCGACTTTTGTTAATTTTCGGGACGAAAATTCTAATAAGTAGGAGAGATTGTGAAATCCCAATTTTTTTTAGCTTAATTAAAAAGCTAAAACTTTTGTGTTCGAGTTACGTTAGTTTTTTTATATAAAGTAGTGGTGAATGATTTATCTATGTGATAGTTTTTGAAGTCTTTTTTTATGTGTTCTTAGGAGTGTTTTTGAATTTAATATATTCTTTTAAAAAAAAGGATATATATATACATATGTATATAAGTTATATATTATAAATAAATTATGTGGGTATAAATATATACTTTACATATTATATATATATATATATATATATATTATAGCTATATTTATAAAGTTAATATGAAGTTATTATACGTTATATATATTAACGTTAATATATAGATTAAAGTTAATATTATAAGCTATTAATGTTTACCTAATATATGTAAGTTAACGTGTATATAATAATATATATATATATATATATATATATATATATATTATAAAGTTATATGATAAGTTAACGTATAATAATAATAATAATTAATAGTTATATGATATATATGATAACTAAGTTATATGATATATATAATAATAATAATAATTAATAGTTATATGATAAGTTAACGTATAATAATTAAGTTATATGATATATATAAAAAAGTTGCGTGTAGTTTTTTTATAATAATAATAATAATAATAATTAATATATTAATATTAAAAGTAGGATTAGGGTTTGGGCTTTTAGGGTTTATTTAAACCCTATTTAAACATCCCCTCCTCTTTTTTTTAACGCTTCTTCTCTGCTCTCTCTCCCCCATTCCTCTTTTGGTTTGAAAAATTCGTAGCTCCTAATAGGTATGCTTTATTTTCTCTCTGATTCGGATTCCCTGAAAACGTTTTCTTAAAACGCTTGTGCTGGTTTCAAAAAAATTGTTTTTGCGTTGATTCTTTTTGGAAACGTTAGTTTTAAGTGTATTCTATCTAAATCTGCAATCGAAAAATATTTTTATCAAATACAGAATATTTTCCGATTATTTTCAAATCGGCGCACAGACCTGAAACCTATTCCCGATTTTCAGACTTTAAACGCTTACTTTGGATTCAACAAATTTGCTTTTGCGTTGATTCTTTTTGCAAACTTTAGGTTTAAATGTCTTCTATCTAAACCTTTAATCGAAAAATATTTTTATCAAATACTGAGTATTTTCTGATTATTTTCAAAACGGTGCGCAGACAGTTTTTGACAAAAACTTTAAAGTTAGATCTTAGCACTTCTTTTATTTTTAACAAATAGTTAAAATATTATTTTGGCCGTGATGCCTTTACAAAAAGTGCTCAAAATTATATTTTATACGTACTTGATTTTTTACAAAAGTTTTTCCAGAGTTTCAGTTTTCTCCGAAACCCTAATAGCCAAGGGTATTTTAGTAATTTCACGTCGGATCTCGTTTCTGAAAATTTCCAGAAACTAAGTCATGTATTAAATCCTTTTCTTACCTGATAAGTAATAGTCAACCTTTTCCGTTTAGGTTCCGAGTCATTAAGAGCATCATTTTCCTTCGACGGTCTTCGATCGTAATTCCGATATCCAGGTGAGAATAATCTCACTGCAACACGGATTAGTTCAAAATATACTAAGTATTATGTGATATGAAGTATTTATGTATTGTGTGAATTTGTGTGTGTGTGTGTGTGTGTGTGTTTGTTCGGAATGTGCTTGGTATGTTTTGGTATGACGATATGTGAGTTATGTTATCTTATGCTGTGTGTATTAGAATATCTATAACACATCTTATTTTACTAGCTATGTTATCATGTATGTTTTTTTTTATCTTATGTCGCTCATGCTGTTAACGTAATAAACACAGTTAATAAGTTAAGTAAGCAAGAGAGTCGTACCGCCTCGAATTACGGAGGTACCTAGAGGAATTTATCGAGCCGAACTACGGGCTCACATAGAGAGTTCCTCATATGTTTAAGTATGTGACGGGGCGTACTATGGGAGGTCGCAGCCCCATGGTTCGTTACCAAAGTGTACACTGAAATCGGTACGGCTACTCTAGGGGACCCCCGAACTAAAATACGATAGACTTTTAATAGCGTATCTCATGTCACGGTTAAAATTTAAAGTACTAATAACCGGTTCATGCATTGTTGTTTTATGTTTTGTGAGTTATAGTTATTCTCGCTGAGCGTTAGCTCACTCTATGTATTTACGTCCGTGTTGTAGGTAAACAACATACGAACAAGTGAGGAGGGTGGATCAGCGGCGACGATAGCGAGAGGGTTGGGTTATGGTTGCCGCTTTCGAAAATAAAAAGACTTCCGCTTTGCTTTCAGTTTTCAATAATCCAAACCCAAGGTTTTATTTTTCATGGCTAAAGTTATGTTTTTTTGTAATTTCGTTAAAGATTACGACTTTATTTATGGTATTTATTTCACAATAGTATTATTTTGGGTTTTAATTTCCGATTATGCAACTTCGACTTTTTGGTTGTTTTCGTTCATCAAGTTTTAAATGAAAATTTATTTTTAGGTTATGAGTTTCCAAACTTATATTTTAAGTTATGTTTTAAAAAAAAAAAATTTACCTCAAATTTTCTTAAGTTTTAAAAAAGTAAGATAAGTAAGACGGTCCGAAAAGTCGGGTCGTCACAATTTTCTTGCCCCTTAGAGGTCATTTCTGTAAATAGTAAATTCACAATCACAACATCACAAACATAATTTCCAATTCGCAACTTAACAATCACAATTTATAATTCGTAATTTCTTAATCAATCACACTCACAATTTCTGATTCACATTTTCTAAATCACAATTTAACAATCCTAATTTCAAGTTCACAATTTCCCGTCCACAATCAGAAATTCTAATTCACAATTCCCAAATCAGAGCCAAATCATAATTTTCTACACTAATCTCACTAAAATGATGATTTTGGAAATTTTGAACACGCCAAAAAATGAAAGTCCGCCGTGAAAATGGGTGGTGGATCGCCGAAAAATTGAAAAACTCACCGGAACTTTAAAAAAGTTGGTGATCTAAAAGATAATCAAATATTTATCTCGAATATGCAAAAAAAAAAAAAAAAAAAAAAAAAATTCAACAAAACTCGAGTTAAATTAATGTAAAAAATGAAAAACAAATTAAAAAGCATCAAAACCCTAACTTTGGAGCTCACATTGCGTTCAACCTCGACATATCGGCGGTTATCGTCGTCTTCGCATAAGAAATCGTCCATGGTCAGCGATTTCACACGAGAAGAAAACGAAATAGGGAAGATCGCTGAAATTGTATACGAACTTCACAGCAATCGTCGATTCGGTCTGGTTATGTTCTATCGATTTTTTCTTATATTTGGACGATTTTTTTGCTATATATAACTAAGCAATATATCGCGATATATTCAAAACTCAGCGATATTAAAAAAGATATAATATAAAACGGTCACGTTTATTTATAATTTTTTATCGAGACCTTTGAAAAACGATATATCGGCGATATATAATTTGAAATCGTTGATATTTTGATCCTTGGTTACAACCCCTTATCAAACAAATTCTTGGCACAAAATAACAGAGAAGGATTAGCCAATGCATAGGCGTCATCGAGAATCACACCCACATCGATCACTGGAAATGTTTTAAAATTCGAAGTATTTAGGAATCACCGTCTTCAAACAAGATATTTGATAAAAAAAAATCCATATAAACTACATAATACGGTACTACCTAACAAAAAGTCACATAGATATGTCATACATACTACATAATATGGTACTAAATATAGTATAGGGTTAATTACAAGAATTCTCCCTCAATCATGAGCTCGCTAACAATATGCCCCATCAACTCGAAAAAACCACAAAAATTACTTTGAACTTTGGTTTTCATCGAGTTTTGCCCCTTCTGTCAATTTTTGACAATTATCCTCCATCTTTTAGGCACGTTTTAGTCACGTGAGGGCTCAGATGAGGTTATAATGGTATTTTTACCATATTGAATTATTTTAAAATATATTTTGTTTATCAAATGAATTAATATGTGAATAAATATTAGTCTGTAAATATATATATATATATATATATATATATATATATATATTGACAGTCTATCGGTAGGCGCGGCGGAGAACTTTCCGACATCGGAGCCTTTGCTCTCCGACTGGACTCGGGCTTGGGCGGATACGATTAGGGTTTGGGTGGATCCGACGATTCTTCGCCGGCGAGAGAACTCCGGGAGGCGAATCTCGGCCATCCAGTCTCTTCATGTGGACGCGATCCGACGGTAGTCTCTGTGCGAGACTCGGACCAGACACTCTCGGGCCACCTAGTCTGATAAACCCTCCATGATTGATTGGATTGAATTCAACACACACAGATTCAATTTAAAAAGCTTTTATAAAAAAAAAATTGTTGAGGAAAGAAATGAATTAGGAGAATTAGGGATTTGAGTTTGATATTTATAGGGAATCAAAACTGAGTATTGTGTGTGTGTTCGATCTCGCCAGACCGGCATGAGACTTCGTTGAACCGAGAGCTTGATCCGATCCGCTGCTTAAGTCTCCGATGTCGACATTGCAGAGAGAGTAATACAAATACCCATTGGTTCGTTGCTTCTTCGAATCCTTCGGATTTTCACAATCTCCATTCTCGTCGGGCTGTTCGAGCTTGTATTTTTTTAGATTAGGCATTTCGAATTTCAATGCTCGCTTGATTATCATCTCAGGCGGCCAACCCGAGACCATCGTGAAGATGATTGCGACGCTCGGTCCGTTCTCCAACAGAGTCTCTCGACTGGAATTAATATTTTAATTATTTTAAATCAATTTAAATGATATAAACGTAGTAAATAAATAAATCAGAATAAACTCAATATGGTAAAAATACAATTATAACCTCAACTGAGATCTCATGTGACTAAAACTTGTTTCAGAGATTGGATGGTAACTAACTACCAAAAATTGACTAAAAGGATAAAACCCGATGGAAACTAGAGTTCAAAGGAATTTTTGTGGTTTTATATGGGGCATATTATTACCGAGCCAGTAGTCAAAGAGGAATTCTTGTAATTAATCCTATATTATATTACTTGCTTGGTAAATGTCACCACTCACCACCAAAGTCGCACAGATCTGTAATTCCAAGTCAAGTGACAAAAAGTCCGATCTCCATTTTTTAACCATTCAACGACATCATATAGTGGTGATGAAAAAAAACATAGAATTACACCCAATTTTAATGACATTATTTAACTGTTTTACTTGGTCTTACATGCATAATGTTAAAGCCCAAGGCAATGTATTTCTCTACGTGTTACATAATCATATAACTTGCGTAACGACTCCAAAACTTAGTTAATCTGGGATCAAAACTTTAATTAGGATTAAACAAGTTTTACTTAGGACTGAACAAGTTTTACTTTGATACTTTCACAGTAGATTTCAATCCGATCAAATCCACACCTCACATTCATTCACAGTGAAACCAAAAAAAAAAATCATAAGAAAAGGCAATTTAACAAGAAGTCGATATGGTTTGGTTGCAAAACCAATCATTTCACTTAATCAATAATAAAAATTAAAAACCAAAAAAAAAATACTGAGCTTGAATTCAGTCAAGCTTGACACAACATCTGAATGTTTTCATCTTGAAACGCAGTAAGTAAACGAAAATAGGAGGGGCAAGGCAACTTCTTCTTTTTTGTTGTATTTTTTCGGGGTTTTTTTGTTATCCACATATCATACGAAACTCTGTATAAAGTAGTAGCCAATACCAAAATAAGGCCTCGCCCCGATAAGTTTGGTTGAGAGAGGGTTTTTCAAGAGCTAGCACCGCCCCTGAGAGCAAGCACCAAATGGAGGACCGACCCGCCCTCGATGTTGTAGTCTTTCGCCGTCTTGTCGTCTGCAAGTTGTTTCCCAGCGTAGATTAGCCTGCAAAAAATAAAAAATAAATAAAAAATAAAAAACCTCAACACACAATTCGAATACATTCCGTCAAACATTTATTTTGCGCTTCGTAGACATTCCTCGACAAGGAATAATATTTAGCCCAGTTTTTTATTATAATAATAGACTGTGGGTATATATACGAGTCTACGAGGAATCGAGCTCAGACCAATTTAGCCCATTGACAGCAAGACATCCGAGATTTTGATATTGGAACTTGAAGCTAAGATCACTCAAAGCACATGAACGGCTATTTAGAAAGAAAAAAAAAAATCATAAACCCTAAACTAAACAACGACCAATGTTACCCCTTTTTTTTTATCTTTAATCACCTTGGGTATCTGGACTTTAACCGACTAGTTCGATCGGAAGACAGTCTTAGATTTAGATACTGACCATTTTTTTGTCTTTCTAATAAGGAGATTTTTTATTCATATTAAACTTTTATATGCCAGGTTTTGACACTGGCACTTGTAACTAAAATCACTAAAAGCAGATGAACGACTAAAAAAATAATTCATAAACCCTAAACTAAAGGAGGACCAATATTAGCCCTTTTCCTAATTTTAACAATTGGGTATCTTAGCCCATTGTCAGCTAATCTTCTAAGATATGGATACCGACTCTTCAATTTTACAAGGACCAATAATATCCCCAATATCGATTCTGACACAGGCACTCAAAACTAACTAAGATCACTAACAGCATATTAAAATTAAAAAAATAAATAAATAAATAGGGATAGCGCGGGTTTTGGGGGACCTTTGTTGGACGGGAGGGATGCCCTCCTTCTCCTCGACGCGCTCCTTGATCCTGTCGATGGTGTCGGTGGGCTCGATGTCAATCTCGATCTCTTTCCCGGTGAGAGTCTTGACTTTGATCATGGTCCCGCCTCGGAGCCTCAGGACCAAGTGGAGCGTCGATTCCTTCTGAATGTTGTAATCCGCGAGAGTACGCCCGTCCTCCAGCTGCTTCCCCGCAAATATCAGCCTCTGCTGGTCCGGAGGTATTCCTTCCTTGTCCTGAAAAATCCATTCACAACAACAACAAAAATCAACAACGGTCCTATATATTGGCAAAGGTTTTACGTTCTATGTTCTATAGTGAACAATGGTTGATTGAGTATAGTTTAGGGTTGCTTGAGTAAACCAGGGACTTGAGTGTGTTGATTGCGTATTCAAGTTCGATCGGGGTAAGTTTTTTTTTTTTTTTTTTTTTGGTTCTTTTCTCTATAGATTAAGTTTGAGTAGTTCTCTAACAATTGTGAGACGTCGGCTATGAAGAAACAAATATAATTAATTCGACGCCTTTGATAAACTTTCCAGAAAAATTGGCAAAATATACTTAATTCGACGCCTTTTTTTGGTTCTTTTCTCTATAGATTAAGTTTGAGTAGTTACTCGAGTATAGTTTAGAGTTGTTTGGGTGAATTGTTCTAGCAAACTAGCCAAGGATTCACATTTCATGGTGAACTTTATGAACTTGAGTGTGTTGATTTCGGATTCAAGTTGGATTACGGTAAGTTTTGTTTGATTTATTATTAGATTAAGTTTGACTAGTTCTCTAACAATTGTGAAACATCAGACTATGAAGAAACACCCACAAAATTTGCCATGGTTTAAACAGAGAATAAAAAGCATTAATAGATTCTATAGAAGTTCATACACAAACACACATCAATCCAAAGAGCTAAGAAACCCAAACTAAATAACCTCAATATCAGGGCTCAATATTTTATTTTTCTTTTCAATACAATATACTGCCGTGATAATTATATCCAAATCTGTATCCAGCACACGAAAAATTCTCAGAGAGAGGCGTTTGAATCGAAGAAACTCAAAATCGCCCATTTTAAACCATGAATACGTAGCAAAAGCTTTGACTTTGTGATGAATAAATAAACAATCGTACCTGAATCTTGGTCTTGACATTGTCGATTGTGTCGCTACTCTCAACCTCGAGAGTGATGGTCTTTCCTGTCAGAGTCTTCACGAAAATCTGCATCTTTTTCTTCTGGTTCGTCTTCTGGTTCTTCTCTTCTTCGCAGCTTCGTTCTATGGGTACTGGAAAATCAAGGGCTTGAGAATTTCTTTTTTCTTTTAATTATATTTGCTACCGATGGCAATATATATAGGCATCCTATATATCTATATGGCTTTTTAAGTTATTTTATCATAAAATTAGAAAAATAGCCAATTTAAACGTTTGATATTACTAAATAATCAACGTTTGTTAAATTTTACGTAAATAGCCATAAATAATGGCGTGGCTTATTATATAGTGATGGTTATTTATCTCAGATTTACGTATGTAAATACATGAAAATAACTATTTAGTTAAGATTACCAAACGTTGACTATTTAACAATATCAAACGTTTAAGTTAACTATTTTCCTAATGAAACTTTATTTTATTTATTTTTTCTTTTCTAGAGTCGGAGTAGGACTAGATACCTTAATTTTATTATTTTAAAAATTACTTATTAATTAGCAAAATATAGAAATTTATTTATAACCTGTGAATGTTAATATTTACATGTGGAACTTTATTAATTTTGACTTTTTTAAAATTTTTAATTAAATGAGTGATTTTTTTTTAAATTAACCTAATTATTGTGGATACTTCTCAAATTTTCTAAACAACACTCGTTTTACTTATTGTGATTTTAAGTATAAAACCAATTTGTTATGTTTTGGAGTTATATTAAAATCTACTATACATTTTTAATATTTATATAGGCTATCTATCATCTTGAAGGGAGACTCGCACCCACCACGGACTTCCAAAAACAAACTCTCAAACGATTGGATATTCCAAGGGGAGGCTTCGACCTACGCAAAAGTACCAGTTTGGTGAGAAGCGTCGGCCTACGCACACCTGCTCACGAGTAAGCTCATTGGACGGCATCTATCTTCTATGCATTCCTTATACGCCATAAATACATTTTTCACCTCTATTTCGGGTAAACTCTTATAACATTGGAGAAATTTTATTGAATTGTCTCCAAACTTCATCTCTCTCTCTCTCTCTCTCTCTCTCTCTCATTAAACAACCAATTCTTCTTTCTTCACCTAGAAACGAGATGAGATCTCTCACTACAACAAACATACTAATGCTGAGTGCTGAAGAGCAAGAACTCTTTGCGCCCTCCTTAGCTCTTTTATTCCTTCTTATTTAGGATGACGATAATTCTTTTTCAGACAAGAACAAGGACACATGAGTTTGTATGCGTTTACAATATACTCTAACATGAATATAAAATTAACCTTGATTTAAATTATGCAAAATATATTTGAGAAATTAAATACCATAAAATAGTACTATAATACATTAAAAAAAATTATAAATAATTAATCAACAAAAATTTGACGATTACTAAATAACTAATCTTTTATAAATCTTAATTAAATAGACATTATGATGATGTGACGTTATTTGAACATTTTTAGCATTTCATTTATGCACTTAAAGTCAGATGGTTTATTTAAAATTATTAACGATTATTTATAACTAGAAACGTCTTTTTAGTTTTGTTAATAAAATCTCGTGTTTATTTACTTAAAATGTACTGAAAATTATATGGAAAAACTTGAGTTTTCATGTGATTATATATAATAATAAAAAAGAGTACTTCAAAGGATTTAAAAACCGGGGGAACCGGACGGGAACCGGTCCGGTTCCCCCTTTTTGGAGCTCCCCGGCACCGGAACCACCAAAACCGGAACTTTCCGGTGGTTCCGGGAAAACCGTCGCGACCCAGACCATTTTTGCCAGCTTTCCGACCGGATCCCGCCGTCCCGCCCATTTCCCGACGCGACGAAGGCCAAATCTTCCCAGATCCCGCCGGTAACCCGTTTCCCGGTCCACTTCCCGGCCAAATTTTATTTTTTGATGATTTTGAGTTTAAAACTTGAAATTTCTTGATAATTTTTTAAGATTAAGTATAAATTGATAGTTGTGAACTTAAATGTAGTGTTGATTTAAGGTTTGTGTTCATGATTCTAATTTTTTGTAATTAATCCGAATTATTTGGTAATTTTTTGATTATTTAGTGATGATTAAGGTTATGATGAAGTGGTTTATTGATTTATGAAGATATTTTGTGACTTGTTTTTAATTTTAGAAATTTTGTGTTGATGTTTGTAATTTTTTTGGATTTAATCCGAATTATTTGATAATTTTGTGATTAGTTAGTGATGATTAAGGTTATGATGAACTTGTTTATTGATTTATGAATAAATTTGTGACTTGTTTTTAATTTTAGAAATTTTGTGTTGATGTTTGTAATTTTTTTGGATTTAATCCGAATTATTTGATAATTTTGTGATTAGTTAGTGATGATTAAGGTTATGATGAACTTGTTTATTGATTTATGAAGAAATTTTGTGACTTGTTTTATCCTACGTACTTTGTATGTTTTTTTTGTATATTTCTTTTCTGAATTCCCCTCGGTAAATACCGGTATTTGACGGTATTCCTCTACGGTAACGGTAAGTTCAACGGTACCGGTTTCCTTTTTTTTTCTCGCTTCCCCCGGTATTCCTTTACGGTACGGGCGGTTACCAGTAAATTCGAAGGCTCGGAACGGTAACGGTAACGGTATTTCGATCCTTAAGCACAAAATGCAAACACACACACATATATATATATATATATATATATATATATATTACTTTTTATATAAATTTATTATTAAATATATAATTTTCGTATGCAATCTAACATTTATGAGATTTAAACATGTGTTTGTTTATATATTCAGATTAAACTATCCTAACGATGTATGTTTTCCATTTCAAGATATAAAAATAATAAGGTTTTTTTTTTAAGTACAAACGGCCTCTTATCTATTGTGCAAATTACATGTTGATCATAAGAACGTTTTTTTTTTTTTTTTTTTTTTTTGTTGTAAATAGTCCAAAAATCCTTAATTTTTGAAACATTTTAATCGTTTGCATTTTTTTAAGGGTTAATGACGACAAAAATACTTAATATCTATCCAAATTGATATTTATATACCCATTACTTTTTTGCGCCGACGATAATACTTAATATTACGTTTTAGTTGCGATGTATATACTGATGAAAAAACACATCGCAACCTCAAATTTAATGAAAACATTAAATGCATCATTTTATAATACAAAAATTTAAAAAATTGTTCTCCTCATTAAGATACAAATTTATTAATTTTTTAAAAACTAAATAAAATTTATTACATCATTAATGATGCAAAAAAAAAATCTCTTAAAAAATAATGATATTAAATTTTTTATTATTGTAAAAATAATTATTGATAACTTTATATATCATAAAATGGTGGATGAAACGATGAAACTGCCGTTTTGAAACAAAGTAGGGTGAGTGACGGCCTTTTATTTGTAGGGATAGCCCAAAAACAAATTATGACATTTGATGTTTTATTATTGTAAAAAATTATTAATATAATTACTCTTTAGTAGGTTTATAAAAATTAATTATGCAATGTAATGAATCATAAACCGATAAATTATTTTTTAATTAATTTGAGAAAACTATAATAAATTTTAGGTAAATATTAGGTATAAAATATTATTCAAAGATATTTTATATTATTTTTTGTATTATAAAATGATATAATTAATATTGAACTAATTTTAAGACAAAAATAATAATTTTTCATTAAATATAAGGCTGCCGCGTATTTTTTCATCCAAGTTAACGGAGAAAGTACCTAAGGTGCAATTAAAACGTAACATAAGGTATTATTGCCAACGCAAAAAAAGGATGAGTATATAAGTAACATTTTGGGTAAATATTTGGTATTTTTCTGCCATTAACCCTTTTTAATAAATCTATACACTTAAACAACTGGATACAAACTTTATAGTTAAATCATGTATGAATAAAAAAAGTAAATGGCGGCATAAATATCTATATTTTTCGTTTGGATACATTTAAATACCTAAACTTTTTTTTCGTTGGCATAAATACTTAATGTTAACAATTGATTCCTCAGTTACTACCAGGTTTGAATGGACGGTCTAGATTGCATTGAGAATTAAAATCACCATTTTTAATGAATTTGTTTTTTGTTTTCATTTTTTCTTTGTTTTTTGTTCGTTTCCTTTTTTCTTCTTATTTTGTGATTAGTTTTCATTAAAAGGGAATTAAAAAGGGCATTGCGTTTAAAACTAGCATCATACATAACAAAGAGAAAACAAAGACAAACCCTAAAGCCCCAAATCAACAAATCTAAAAAGGAAACAAAATGGAAACGACGATGGCTGAAGAGCATGATACTGATGGCGAAAAGGAATTTGTACTCGGCGAGGAAGAATATGAAGACGATAGGGATCACGAGGTCGACCTTCAGAATATGACTCATCCTCAACAATAGTGGTCGTCGGTGAATGATGTTTGTTACATCGTCGACAATGCCCAGGAATAGTCGGACTGATCATGCAATGAGAGCGAGGGCTTTTCGAGAGGGTGTATATATGCTTCAAAGCATGTAAATATGGATTCAACACGGGTTGCGGACCATTATTAGGCTTCGATGGATGTTTCTTGATAGGGTACTGTAAAGGTATGTTACTGGCTGTGATGGGACATGGTTTATAAAGCTTCTTCATGAGGATCTTGAAGTTCAAAATGAAAGTCGGTTCACAATGATGAGTGACCGACAATGCTGAGATAAGGTTCAGTGTTCGTTATTTTCATGCAAACTTCAAGAAAGACCATAGTGGGCTGATGTTGAAACAAATGTTATGGTCTTGTGCACCAGCAACAATAAAGCCAGATTTCTGCAACAAAGAAGAAGATGTAAAGGCTTACGTGTGGCTGTTGAAGAAAGACCCAAAAGAGTGCTATCAAAGAAGAAGATGTAAAGGCTTACGTGTGGCTGTTGAAGAAAGATCCAAAAGAGTGGAGCAAATCACATTTTACGACAGCAGTGAAGTGTGATATGATTTTAAATAATTTATGTGAAAGCTTCAACTCAGCTATTATGCTTGCAAGAGACAAGATGATACTCTCCTCGAAAAGATCAAATTATGGTTGATGTGTTGATTTGCAACGAAAAGAAACTTCGTTGAGAAGTGGCATCATCCAGTTGGCAAGCGAATATTGGGGATCATTGAGAAACACAAAAATATTGCACGATATTGTCAATCTACATTAGCATATTCACATTCTATCTTTTATTTATATTTTCTCTTGGTAGATTAGTAGTGTTATAAGTGTTGCTAGCATATTAGTAGTATATTAATTGTATTTGTTAGCAGATTAGTAATTTTATGGATATTGCAGGTAATGCCAAATTTCAGATCACCTTTCTTGGATCCGAGACCTTTGCGTTGACTAGAAGGCAAAGGAATGCACTTGTCGGGGGTTTGAACTAAGTGGCATTTCCTTGCCCTCGTGTTTTGTCTTGTATTTGGGCATCGAGACTAGATCAGATGGACTTCATCGATAATTGGCATAAAAAGGAGGCGTTCACTGCAGCGCATAGTGGTATTATAGAGCTCATAACCAGTCCAGAGAAATAGCCGGAACCTGAAAAAATCCCATTTTACCACCACCGTAGATAGTGTTACCATGTAGACGTAAAAAAAAAAAGAGGAACAAGGCTTCTAACGAGCCACCACCCGGGTATTCTGACCCAGTGCTAGGTAAGAAGTATACTAGGAGGGGACAAGTTATCCATTGTAGCAAGTGTGGGCAAGTTGGACATTCAAGACCCACTTGTAAGAATCCGAGTGTTGAGAAGGCAACACATATCATACATTGCCTTGTTCGCTTATTTGTTCACAAGAGTAACACATAGCATAACTCTTTGCAAGTAAAATAAACAAATAAAAGAGGAAGACCAACCAAGAGTAAATCTACCCCAAATACTGTGAAAAGATATGAACGAAGGGCGAGACAGAAAGCCAAGTCCAACGCCTCATCTTCTCAGCCATGTACATGCCATGAAGCTTCATTTGAGATGCATGATCTTGTTCTTTTTAGGTCTTAGCTCTTTAGTGAAATTGTGCACTCTGTTTTGGTAAATGTTAGTGGTACATGTTAGTTGTTGTTTTGGCAAGAGTTGTTTTAATGCTATTATGAAGTTGTGCACTCTTTTTTTTTCCGCTACGGCTCTTAAGATATAGTCAGTGGTAAATGTTTTGATATTGTAAGAGCTCTTCTTGAAAATGTGACAATGAACACAAATTTCAGATTACCGATGTATTTCAGATTATCGATGTATTTCAGATTACCGATGTATTTCAATATCATTCATTTTTTTCATGCATTTGAGATTATAGAACATAATTCAAAAGTCTAACTCAATACATAATTCATTTCAAATTCAAATAAATTCGATACAGTGCTATTACAATAGAAATATTCCAAAGGACACAGACTTCATATTAAATAGAGAATTCATTTCAAATTCACTACAAAGGTATTACACTTTCACAACTGCAAACAACGCTACACTCAGTAGAACAACTGTAATTTAAATCAATTGTAGCATGAAAATCCTAGTTCGAAGCAAATTAATCTCACACTCTAACTTCTTCTTCTTCTTGATCAATCCGACAATTATCTCCTTGAATCTTACACACATTTCAAAATCTTTTCAGTGAAAAAAGTGCACCCGACCCGCCTTTATTCTACGAACCAGAACTTAAACAAATAAGAAGAGGAAAAAATCAAAATATTTCATAAACAGGTTCATAATGAAATCGCGTACCTTTTTTTTTTTTGCTACAGGTATAAAACATCCTACCAGGGTTCGCATAGGTCCATGAAGACCACTCAGCCGTCGGAAAACCACAGTCGCACAAATACTTCCCCTTTTCCTCTTCCATGAGGATTTCGCGATTTCAAGATGAAGAAGAAGAGTGAGATGAAGACTCTGGTTCGAAGTCGCAGTACGAAGAAGAATCTGAATCGTGAGATGAAGAAATTTTCTTTTGATCTAGGGTTTTCAAGAAGAAGAATCGAAATCGCAATTTTGGGCGATTTGAAAATAAATGAAGTTTTCGGGTTTGGGTTTTTAGTATTGGCCAAATTTGGTAGGTATGAAATAAATTTGAATTTAATGCCTATTTAATTCTTAGGTAAACAATGAACTAATTTTATTATAAAATATTTAGTAAAAAAAACCTAAGCTTTCATAGGATATGGACACGTGTCTTTCCGTTTGTACTTAACATAACATGTAGTGATGGAGGAATTAATTGTTAACATTAGGTATTTACACCGATGAAAAAAAAAATTTAGGTATTTAAATGTATCCAGACGAAAAATATAAGTATTTTTGTCATCATATACTCCTTATAAAGAGATTGACTTTAAAAGTCCAAAATTATTTAATGTTTATTCAAATTATATAAATTTATAAATTTGTTTCTAATCAAATTGTTTGTTCAAAATTATTGTACTTTAGTCCTACAATATAACTAAATTAGTTTCTTTAATCAAATTATATAAATTTGTTTTTAATTTTATGGTAAAGAATAAATTTGTAGGAATTAACTAAAATATATCGCGATCATCTCCGCAAAAAAACCTAAAATTAAGCAAGCAATGGATATAGTCCAAAAAATATTGGGATCACAAACAAATTATCTCCGTCCTCTATGTATAAAACATGTATTATATAATAGGGTTCAGCGGCTATATAGCCCAATAGAACTTAAGTTTTTGCAAAATAAGTTTGCCAACTATAAGCAAAATAGCCATAGTAAGATTAATTCAGACTGGATTAAAATTAATTCTACCTTAAACTTATGAAAATATGAATTAAACTATTATGAACACATGATTAAAATTAGTGAAGGCATGATTAAATTTAATCCCAACGAACTATAAAGACAGAATGTAAGCTTTATGAAGGCTGGATTAAAATTAATCGAGGCAAGATTAAATTTAATAAAAACCTGGAAATCCAATTCATGAATGCAGAATACAAAACACCGTAAAATGCACAAATTCGGATAATCGAAAACCTCAATCCAGTCCATCCATGGCTTCCACTTTCGCTCTCCTCCTCTCCGCCCCTATCATCATCATCTCCTCTCCCCATCGCCGCCTCAGTCGCCGGAGGCCTCATTGCTCCCAATCTCTCTCCGCCGCTTCGGACCGAACCCTCAGTCTCCGGAGCTCCGTTTCTCTCGGCTCCGAGCCACATAGGTTCCTTCATCGTCTCCGCTCTCCTTCGTTCGAGATGCGCGCCGGGAGCTCCGTCAAAAGCTACGACAGCTCGCCGCCGTCGACCGTCGTCGGCGAAAACTCGACAGCGTTTGAATTTTGAATCGGAAGAGTGAAGAAGGAAGGGACGAAATTTTAGAACTGAAACTTATATTTTGTACTCTCAATTGGCTATTTTGCTTTACCTAATGAAACTATGGCTATTTTGCAAAAGTCATAGTTTGAATTGGCTACTTCATACTATTTTTCCTATATAATATTCGTTTTTAAAGAATATTCAGATTTTTTATTATTTTATATGTATATACTTATTATGTGTGTTTGTTCTTTGTTGTGCCTTTGTGGGCTTTAGGAAATAGGATAAAAATGGACCTTTTGGGAATCTCTCTATTCAATTGTGGAAATGTGATTGGCATATAATCGAATAAATAAAGCTGTGATAGCTTTTTATTCGCACGAAAAGAAAAAAGAATTGTGATTGCTTTAATGACTATGACCCTACTATAAGCATATTTGTTAGGTTCTTATATTCCAAAACCACTGTGTTTTATATTAAAAATTTAAAACGATTTTACTTGAGATATTTAAATTCATTTTGCTTAATCTAGGATAAAATTCTCCTAGAAGAAATCATTTTGTTTGTATAAAAGGTATTGTTAAAACTCCTTAAGAACAAAAGTGCGTGGAAAATTATTTCAAGACGAAAGAGTACTGGTAAACTTCATTAATGAACACCATGGCCATTTGAACTCAAGGGGCGTATTTGATCAAATATAAATTTTAAACAAAATCAGAAGTGTGAGAAAAAAATTACAGGGATTAACATAAAAAATCATATAATTAAAAATAAAAAATAATAATATGTAAAATGCAATTTATGAAAGTTTAAAGGGGCCCACTTTGGTCTTCACATATCTCCACCTTCGGATACAATGACAAACTCTAAGTCACCACAGCTTGTTTAAGTCAATTATAAGCCTACGTTTAGAAAGTTCATGAGCAATATTGTTGACATGAGAATCACTTGAAATAGTCTTGAACTTCCTTATATAAAAGCCCGATTTCTACTTGTGATATTCACCCTTAAAATTTTGCTGTCAGTCCAATTAGCTCGAGAAATCGAAGAAGATAATATCAAAAATAATTTAATAAGGATAAGTTGAACAACGAAATAATAATAAAGTCATTTTATTAATATTTAGAATGAGAGTATCAATTAATGGAGCAACTCGACAAAATAAATGTAAAGGAATTAATACTAGATTGCTTGTATGAAAAGTCTATCTATGTTGTAGATCTTGTGTAAATATAGGCAAAGATGATCTAGAAGCTCCGCATTCTTTCATGGACTGATGAGTATTGATTTAATCTCTACCAAAGTTTGAGTTATAGGGGTAACCGGTGAGTTACCGCTTACTGCTATATCTCGGTAACGAAACGTACAAAATCGTGAAATATTCGTAAAATCGGGGTTTACCACATCGGTATCGGTAGAGAATTTTTAATGCAACAAATCGGCCCGTTCCAATAAAAAGAACTTCATAAAACCGGAGTTTACTGTGAAAAAATCGTGGTTTACTTAAATTATAAATAAAAATATAAATAAAAAAATTTAAACAAAAAATAAAAGTGATGAAAACTTATTTTATATTTATTTATTATGAAAAATCTATCGGTTTCTTTCCCGGTAAACCTTTGGGGCAAATGGTATACCCATAAAATCTGAGTCCCGGTACGGTAACGGTAAACGGTATCTCAAACCTTGATCTCTACCATTCAGCTCGAGACATGTGCGATCCTCTTATCGGAAGAAGCATAACATTTGTAAGAGAAGCGGCATGTTCTCATCTCCATATTTCTAGGATGCTCATTGAATGGGTCTTTAGTTACTACTCTGTTTGATCGTGCTCATATTTTCAGGGGGCATGTTGAGGTACGAGGAGGCAAACTCCAAGCTCATGAGAAAGTGACCCATACCTACTAAGAAACGGGATTTAAACACAGTGGGTATGTGCTTTCAAAAACCTTTTGTCGATGTGTGTTGGACCTATCTTTCTTTTATTTGAAATTTAATAACTATAAGAGCTATTGATGATAATGTTTCGCATAAACCCCCAAACATCCAATTTGGGTGACACAACCTCTTGCCATGGCTGAAGCTATGCTCCGTACGTGGCCAAAGCTCTTGCGATCCTTCACAATGTTGCACGATGGGGTACTCAAGACTTTTTATGTAATCAAACTGTCAACGAATCATCAATAAGCGATATCGCTAGCCTATGACCAAAACGACTCGTCTATTGGTTTGATTTTCAATTATATTTTATGGAAGAAATAATTTGATTTATTATCATCGTAATCTTAATGGTATTTGTTGGGTGAGTTCATCCAAGGTCCAAAACACGCTTAAGATTGGAGAAAGGATGACGTTGTCGTGAACGCTTTCAACTCTTCTATGCATCTTTAGTTTTGAGTTTAATTTTAAAGTTTAACAAAAAAAACTCCAATATATAATTTTTTTGTTGTAGGTACGTGTGTTCATACTTAATAATTTTAAATATACATACAATTTGTTTAAGTTTAAAAATAACAATTAAAATTTTGGAAACTTAGGCTCAATAATTGATATGTGCTAATTGTTGATGTCGATTCCAACAATCTCAAATTATACTATAATATATATATTTTATTTATTTAAGTATGGGTCTGAATACCCATTCATGAAATGGTCGCATAAGAGCTGTCCTTCATCTCGTCTCCATACACATTCATGAAATGGTCTATGGACAAGTTGGGCTTTGGTCGAACTAAAGCCCAACTTAAATGGTTTTATTATTTTTTAGAAAATTGATTTTTGACCCCATACTAATTACAAGTTATATCTATAAAAGAAAACATCGCATGTATCTTTATTTTTCTAATGAAAATTTTCATAGATATATGTTTGATTATGGATCACAATCCCTTAATTATTAAGAGTTTTCAGGAATGATAAAGAACGAAAAAAAAAACAATGAATTTCAAACGTTCGAGTCTTCTTTTTTTTCCGTCATGAGTACCCTTGTCAAAACTTGTATTCGAAGAACTTTATGAAATTAAAAACCTCTCACCTCACTGGAAAACGAAGTTAATAAAAATAATGGAAACTAAACAATAAATGCAAAACTAATATTAGAAGGAAAATAAGAGAAAACTAATGAATTGATATAGGGAAAATAACACATTTATACCATGTGTTTTAGTGAAATGTCGATTTTAACATTTGGTTTTCCAAAATGTCGAGATCATACCTTCTGTTGAACTAAAATGATGAAATTATACCCTGAAATGGATAATATTGTCACAAATCTCCCTTTCATTGATATTAACTCTTATATAAGAAAAATAGAATCAAATCCAAAACAGTATCATAACTTTCAAATTTCCAATTTTGAAATAAAAATATCATTAAATTGAAATTAAATAATAAATTCATATCTCTCAAGAGATGACTTCATTCTGTGTTCGAATTGCAACTCTGAATAATGGGTTCTCTGTTCGAATCTATAATTTTGATGACTATCAACTGTCGATTTTTACCCTTTTGCCTCTTTTTGCGTTCTTCACGATTAAGAGACTGTTGTTTATTTTTTAGTTTTTAAATAAATTACATATATGGCGCGAATGAATAAAGATAATTGGTGTTTACATATAAATATTATAGTCAACGTCCATGAAAAGTCAATAAAAAGATTATTTGTGGCACTGCTGTCTATTTCAGGGTATAATTTCATCGTTTTAGTTAAATAGAGGGTATGATCTCGACATTTTTGAAAACCAAAGGTTAAACTCGATATTTCACTAAAACATAAGGTATATATGTGTCATTTTTCCATTGATATATATGACCACATGACTTCCAATTTGCAAATTTTTTTTAACTTCGACGTGATTTGGGCTTTGCTTTGATGCCCACGGGGATCATGTAAAACCATCTTTCATGGACTTAGCTTCTCTGCGAAGACCCATTATCCGACTTTTTTTTTCTTCATCTTGGTATTATTAGAGTCGTAACTATTTCTGGTAGCCATTTTCTATACTTTATCTCAAGAATAACGTGTTTAAAATTTTTATTACAAAAATAGCGATTTTTAGGTTGTAAACTGTCATTTTACTTTATTTAAACTGACGCTTATTAAAATTCAAGCTTTATTTTATGAATTGTATTTTTGGATTGCTAGCTACATTTGTAAATAACAAAACTATGAGAAAAATAATAGATGCTTATTTGGATTCGGAATTGGAAATGAAAGAAAGTTCAAACCCATCTCGTGCTTCGTGTTATTGGACAAATTCTTGATGACATGTAAATGTTTTACCAGATAAGTCAATATAGTTGAAATGAAACTTCGAGGTTCCATGTAGGGTTTAAAATATCAATATAAAGATTAAAATGAAATCGATTGCGTCGACAATAACAGATATTCGGACGAAACGAAGCTTCGTTGGAGACTTTCGCATCCTATGTTGAAGACGACCAGAACCGGCGATTTTCGGTGACTTTCTTCCTCAGTCGACGATTTTCAGACGCACTCAATGTGATTATCACAATTTATCGACAGCGACTGAAGAATTTCGACGACTTTTAGGTTAAAAGAATTTTTTTGAAATCCATATTTTGTACTTCTTCAGTTTGATCTGTAATTCGATATTTTTTTAATATAATTTTGTTCATTAAAGTTGTTTATATTGCAACGATCTATGATATCCATTTTTTTCAAATTTTTCGGAGACTTCCTGCGAACCACCAAGACTTCCGGCGAGCCATCACATTTTTCGGCGAACCACCAATTTTTCCGACAATTTTTTTTTTTAGTTTTTCGTGTAAGTTTATGATTCTAAAATATATAGAAATCTCGGAAGTGTGATTGTGTGAGTTTTTCAAGTTAGTTTTTTCGACGACGGATTTTGAAACGAAATGAAATTGATTGAAATAAAATTGTTTGGAATGTTGATATGAAATTATTGGAATTGAAATTAATTGAAATGTAATTGTGATTGTGTGAAATTAATTGAAATATTGATATAGAAATCTCGGAATTGTGATTGTGTGAGTTTTCCAAGTTGGTTTTTTCGACATTGGATTTCGAAACGAAATGAAATTGATTGAAACAAAATTGTTTGAAATGTTGATATGAAATTGTTGGAATTGTAATCAATTGAAATGTAATTGTGATTGAGTGAGGTTAATTGTAATGTTGATAGCCTGATATGAAATTGTTGGAATTGAAATGTAATTGATTGAAAAATTGAAATGAAATTGTAGAACATTATGTGTGTAGAACACATATATTTCATGAACGAATTGGTGGTATATCATTCAGTATGGAACATTTATTATATATATGTATGATTTGAGGTGTTTTAAATTTGGACTATATTTAGACACACACACATATATATATATATATATATATATATATATATATATATATATATATGTATATTCGTTTGTTTTGCAACTTTATTTCTATTCGATTTTCCATCGACGCGTCGGTTTTTCATCAAAAATGGTATTTGAAAACGGTATTTTTATTTGACATTTGCCACATTATTTATGTTCGGTTTTCCGTCGGCGTGTCAATTTCCGTAAATCAGGAGGTTCGAAGCGACAACGAAAACGGCATTTAAATCCTTGAAACTTCCATTGCATGGCACCTAAAAAAATACGTCTATAATTTAATTATTCGGTCCGTTCTTGAATTTTGGTCCTCAAATATTCTAAAATGTAATGGCTTAATGATCATTGAGACGACAGTTTTAATAACAGATGATTCGTTCGAATACTCATAATTTTCTTTGTCCAATGCTTATCTAAGGCTCGATTCGGATAAGTTTAAGATTAAGATTATTGTCTCCTAATTGACCTATTGATCTCAAAGTCTACGTATGTTGTTCATCCGAACATGTTTAACGCCTTCCTTAAGGCTCCGTTTGGAACCCGGAAAATATGAGGAAAATGAAAATGTAAATCCCTCCGATTCTCCTTAGATTGTTTGGATTGAGGAAAATAAGGTGGAAACAAAATATGATGGAAAATGCGAGAGAAAGTGTATAGCTAAAATGATGATTTTATTTTCCTTCGAAAATCTAATGGAAAATGAGAATCTCTCCAAATTTATCTATGAGGGGATCACATTTGTGTGTCTCGTCCAGGGACCGAGCCAGAAAAGCTCAATAGGGGGGCTTCTTTGAAAAGAAAATTACGGTCGGCTAATTAAAAAAAATTAATGGTAAAAAAGAAATTTTTAAAAAAAATTGGTCAAAAGTGTAAATTTTTTAGGGTAAAAAATGTAAAACTTTTTTAAAATGAGCAAAAAATGTAAATAAAAAATATTTGAGGGGGCTAATTAAAAACAATTTATGGTAAAAATGAATGTTTTTTTTAAAAAAAAATGGATCAAAAGTGTAAATTTTTGAAAAAAATGGGAAGTAGCCAATTCAAATTATTACTTTTGCAAAATAGCCATAGTTTCATTAGGTATAGCAAAATAGTCAATTGAGAGTACAGGTTTTCATTAAATTTAATCCTGCATCGATTAATTTTAATTCAGCCTTCATAAAGCTTACATTCTGTCTTTATAGTTCGTTGGGATTAAATTTAATCCAGCCTAGATTAATCTTACTTGGGCTAGTTTGCTTATAGTTGACAAACTATGACTATTTTGCAAAAGATTAAGCTCTATTGAGCTATATAGCCGTTGGACCCTAAATTTTTTAGGGTAAAAAATGTAAAATTTTTAAAAATGAGCAAAAAATGTAAATAAAAAAAAATTAGGAGGACTAATTAAAATAAATTCATGATAAAATGAAAATTTTAAAAAAATGGGTCAAAAATGTAAAACTTTTTTAAAATGGGCAAAAAATGTAAATAAAAAAATTGAGGGGGCTAATTAAAAAAGAATTCATGGTAAAAATAAAAAAAAATTAAAAAATGAGTTAAAAGTATAAATTTTTAAGGTAAAAAATGTAAAACTTTTTTAAAAATTGGCGAAAAATGTAAATAATTTTTTTTTTGAAGGGGGGCTGGACCTTACCCTGGACCTGAGCTAGCTCCGTCCTTGGTCTCATCGTTACAGCTTTTTCCTGAATTTTCTCTAATATTTTCCATGACTTCTAAACATAATTAAAATTTTGATTTTTCTTATTGTTTTCTCTCACATTTTCATTTTCTCTATTATTTTTACTTTCTCTCTTATTTTCCGGGTTTCAAACAGAGCCTAAGTTAAAGAAAGAACGTGCTTTGATCACCGATGCCAAACATCGTAACTCACATCTTTTTGCATATTTACGAACAAAATCTGCTACGTCACTGCATCATTATGGCCACTTCATTATTGTCAAATTTACAGCGACAATTGTTTTGATCATATAATTTTTGTGGGGGCCAGGGTGGGCCAATGCCCCCCCTCAATTTTTGAAAATTATTTTTTTAACCCTAAATTTTTATACTTTTTTATAATTCTACCCCTAAATTTTACTAATAATTATGTTTTGACCCAAATTTGTAATTTTTTTTTCAATAATGCCCCTCCTAAAAAAAATTTCTCAAATTTGCCCCCCCTTGATTGAAATCCTGGCTCCGTCACTGTGTATATATATATATATATATATATATATATATATATATATTATGGTAATTAAATATTTGAAGGCGGCAAAGAGTGAACAACATAGAGGACAACACAGATAATAATAACAAATATACGATGTAATAAAATTCATTTGCACTTGTTTGTTTCAACTTCATCATGGCCTTTTAACTAATTCTATTTTATATTTTTTGCTTTTTGCTCTATTCGTTTTATAAATTCAATTTTTTTGTTTGAAAAAGAAAAGAAGGAATGCAACACCGAGGTTTAAATAAAGAAAAATTACTCAGACTAAGGTAATTGAAACGTTGATATTGCAATCTAATCAATGTTTCATTTAATTCATGATATACTAACTATATAACTATATGATATGATCTATGAACAATATATATTTTTTAAAATATTGGACTTAGTTGGACATTCAATGATATGATA
Source organism: Urtica dioica subsp. dioica (assembly GCF_054948205.1). Taxonomy (NCBI): domain Eukaryota; kingdom Viridiplantae; phylum Streptophyta; class Magnoliopsida; order Rosales; family Urticaceae; genus Urtica; species Urtica dioica. The sequence continues at coordinate 3,209,294 of NC_142765.1, read as the reverse complement.
ATACACGCTGATATAATATTTATCAATGATTCATAATTATCCATTATGATATAGTTGGTTTTTATATATATATATATATATATAAAGATCTCTTTTAAAAAAATATGTTGATAAAAGTCATAGGCTTATATTACAAAATTAGCGCAAAGAAAATTCAAAAACTTCTATAAGAAGAAGATGAAATATGGACCACAAACAATCATAAATACAACAAAATAATCTGAATGTTGTCTATCTATACAGAAAACCAGTCATTATCAAATTACTATACAAATCACGAGCGGAAACGTTGGTCATCGTCTGTTGTAGAATGCGGTTTTAGAATTTTTGTCCGGTTAAGATCCACGACCACAGAAGAAATTCATACCAAAGATTTGAGATTTAGATCTAAAAAAAAATTCAAAACCACTTCGATTAATGATCAGACTATACAAAAGCCATATTTTATAATTCTGGACATAATCAAAACAAATAGTAAAACATAAAAAATATAACAAATAAAAATTACATTTCCTTCCTAGGTCAAGAGTCTCCCAATGATTGAAATCATCGGGGTCTTCTTATTCTTGGGAAAGAGGCGACACCGAAGATTGAAAACACAAACTTTGATTTTTGAGAGAAGGAAGAGCTAAGTTTTTTTTTCCTCTCTTTTCCAAAACAGTTATCAAACTATCACTAATCTTAGTTGGTTTATATATAATATTACACTCAACCTCATTTTACGTGTCGTTTGTGTTTTTTTATAGGGTGATGCAGCTAAATGACCAATTTCAAGTTATGAATTGGCAAAATAGTCAAAGTTTGTCTTAATTTAGCGAAATAACCAAAATGTGCAGTTGGTTGGCTTAAAAAAAAATTATAACCAAGATTAATTTTTTTTAAGTGATAAATTACTTATAATAATCATCAAAAAAATTAATTTTAACTGTCAAAAAAATTTTGAAAACGTAAATTTGGTTATTTTGCTGAAAAGTTGAAACTTTGGCTATTTTATTAATCAATAAGTTTCAAATGACTATTTTGTACAATTTTTCTTTTTTTATATGAGCTTATCAAAGTCAAAATACCATCCATATTCAAACTTATATTTTTCAAACTTCCTACCCAAGCAAGTGATTAATCTTAAATTTATCATTCAAGTCATAAATATGGTGAAAATAATGAATATAACATTGAATACGCATGAAACAATAAATAATTTTAATGGGTTAAGAATACACAACCTAAAAATAAAAGATATAGTAAATACTTTGGTGAACTCAAATTGAACGTTGAAATATTTATAGCTTTGAAGGTGGGAACAGTATTTTAAGAGCATTTAATAGCTCCATATATATATATATAATGCATTCCCTTCTAACAGCTCCGAATCAACGCAACAGTCAATTGGTGTTTTTTTTTTTTTTTCAAATCAAACATTGAATATATACCAAGAATACAGTTGTATATGATCATGTATGCATTTATAATTTTAGTCCATAGTTTCAAGCTCTCACACAATAACTACACGTTTAGTCGGTCAAGCCCTTAAAGGATTTTTCTTGCGTGGCTTTTATTATTATTTGAATTGAGTAGAGAAGATCAACATCATAATTTTACACGTGAAACAAAACCTAAATGTAAACGCGAGTAAATAGCGACGATCGGTAAATCATAGGATATGAATGAATCATAACAAGCACTTATATAGTAGACCTTCTGGTAGGAAATTTATAACGATCATATATACACATAGACAAAGCCAAGATTATTTATGAGGGTGGGCTAAAAATTATCCCAACTCTATGTATCAATAATGCATATAATTAGGCAAGTGTTTTATTGTTCATAAAATAATCAATGACAATAATATTTGACTTAATTAATAAAAAAAATGTAAATAATTTAAAAAATTGAAAATTAATGACAATATGTCTATTGTTAAAGCTCTACTCGACACGAATCCGTAAGATTTGGAATCACTCAATTTTGAGTTCATATGAGAAATATATGAATTTTTAAAGTTTTGACGAGGAAAAAAAAAAAAAAAAAAAAAAACTCTGTACGGCAGAGTGTGTGTGACGAACTGTAGCAAAAAAAATTTGTTGAAAAAAAAGACAAAATGAAAAATCAAATTAATTATTCAAGTATCACTTTATCTGTTTGACTATTTTTCTTAAAATTGTTAAACGTTGGTTATATCTCAAACGTTATGTTTATAATGGCTTATTTAGTTATAAATTTCTAAAAATAATGATTCGATAAATAAATAAATAAAGTTCCAAAATTATTTCACATAGCAGATTTACTATTATGTCAGTCAAAAAATGTATACTAATAAAATGTATTGATCCCTATCTAGATAAATAATAATAATAATAATAATAATAATAAAAATAAAATGTATTGATCCCTATACATATATGAGTCTACTTCGTTTTTAATTAATTATTTTAAGGATTTCTGGAATTTTAAAATTCTTCAAATCAATTGAACTACGAATACTTTCATAATACCACATAAATAAATCATTTGGTCTTAACGAAATTAACGTCACCCAGGTCATCACCAACATGAGATCCAGTCTAAAACTGTGATATTCAATGACTGTTATACAAAAATAAAATCAAAAATAAAAAAAGGTCAATCTTTTATAACTCATATAATTCAATTATTATGAATGCTAATTAATCTCAACACATTTTTTTTGTATAATTTATCTTGTAGCATGTACGTGCACGACTCAATTTCAGTTATCTTAAACAATTTGTATTATATATATATATATAATATTCTTTTGAAAGATTATAAATGTATAATTATATTGTCCAGCTTTTCTATATTATATTTTCGTTGTATTAATGATAATAGTTGTATATACTATATATGTATAACGCGTACATTAAAGAACGAAACTACGAAAAACCAACTCATGTTCATTGAGTTTTCTTTAAAATATGTCTATTTAGGTATATAATATATTCATGTATAAATTAACAAAAGAGTTGAATATTATGCTCAAAGCGCCATTGAATTTGACAATTAAACTGTCCTATAAGAGGCAATAGGAAAAAGAGCATTAATTCACGAGTTGAATATATTACCTGCCAAAATAAAGATTGAATATTTAATGTTCATCTGCAATATATATGATTCATTTTCCTCTTTTTTCTGTTTTTTATTAATTACACTCAATTAATTCAGTTTTCTGGTTTGTTGCACTAGGCAGCATAAATATCCATTAATTAAGAGCGTCATAGTTTGGTCATCTCAAGAGGCTTTCCCTATACAAATTAAATGTCGCATTGAAAACTTTGTGGTTGGTCATAAATATATATATATATATATATATATATATATATATATATATATATATATATATAATATAGATAATAAAGAGGAGAGCATTTTCAACTTTCATCCACACGCCGCCACGTGGCGGGTTTTTTTTTTTTTTTTGCCCTATGCCTTTTCGTTTTTTTTTTTTGCCCTGTGCCTTTCCGGTTTGTTTGTTTTTTTTTTTCCAATCTATTTTGTGAATCCTTTTTTAATGTTTTTTTTTTCTCTCTCTCATCAATATATTTTGTATAATTTGTTTTATGTATTTTATAATCATAATTACTAATGTTATATTATACTTTCTTTTTCTCTTTAATATTTATTTCCTTTCACCTTATATGTGTCTCCATATTTCATTGGTTTTTTTTTTTAATTTTTTTTCAATCTATTTTGTAAAAAAAAAATTTATGTATATTGGTTTTTTCCTCTCTCTCTTATCGATATATTTTGTATAATTTTTTTATGTTATTTTATAATCACTAATGCTATATTATAATATGGCCCCGTTTGACATAGCTTTGTTTTTAAAAAAATTGATTTTATAAAAAACTGTTTTTTCAAAAAATGACAAAGTGTTTGGTAAACTATTTATAAAACAGTTGTTTCTGGTAACAAAAACTGATTTAGCGTTTGGTAAAATAAATATATTATAGTAAAAAAATTAAAATAGTTATGTTCTTAATAATTAAATAATAATTATTGATATGCTTATTTATATACATATATATAAATAATATTTTTTACGATGATATTACAGTAATTTATATAGCAAACTTAAAAACACTTTTTCTAAAAGTTAAGAATCTTAGTTTTTCTATCTCATGTACAAAATCTAAAAACGTTTTTGAAATTTTTTGTAAAAACAGTTTTGTCAATCACCAAACAGTTTTGTTTTTTCTAAAAACAAAAACAAGGCTTTTTAATCCCAAACAAACGTAGCCTATATCAATAACATACATTCTTTTGAGTGTATGTTAGTTTTTGTTGTCGGTCCATTCCGGGTCGACGGCGCCCGCGGGCGCCTGCGGGGTCCCATGGCCGAGGGGCCAAAGACCGGTCTCATGAGCTCGGCCTCGGCCTCATGAGTTCGGCCTCGGCCTCAGCTCGACCTCGGCCTCATGAGTTCGGCCTCAGCCTCAGCTCGACCTCGGCCTCAGCCTCATGAGCTCGGCCTCAGCTCGACCTCGGCCTCATGAGCTCGGCCTCGGCCTCAGCTCGACCTCGGCCTCATGAGCTCGACCTCGGCCTCAGCTCGACCTCGACCTCATGAACTCGACTTCGGCCTCATGAGCTCGACCTCGGCCTCACGAGCTCGACCTCGGCCTCACGAGCTCGACCTCGGCCTCAGCTCGACCTCGGCCTCATAAGTTCGGCCTCGGCCTCATGAGCTCGACTTCGGTCTCATGAGCTCGGCCTCGGCCTCAGCTCGACCTCGGCCTCATGAGCTCGACCTCGGCCTTAGCTCGACCTCGGCCTCACGAGCTCGACCTCGGCCATCCTATGCTATCCTCGGCCAATGGCCGAGCCTATGTTATCCTCGGCCAAGGGCCCCACCAATGACCCCTTGGTCGCCTATAAATACAAGAAGCCCACCCTCTTCAAAAGGTAACCCATTTTTGAGTCCCGAAACACTGTAGAACTCATACTTCTCTCGTTTCACTCATCTTTGGCCTCTCACCCTCTAAATCCTCTATACGCCACCTCAATCCCACTAATGTTGAGCGTCGGAGAGGTAAACAGAGGCACCCCCTCTGTTTTCCCTTCTTAGCTCACGGTTCTCTCATCTTTTCCAGGTGGGCCGGCGAGCTCAAACACCACTGACAGCTAAGGGAAGACTCGGGACACCGAGTCCGACACGCTCGAGTCGAGGCGAGACCACTTGGTCCGGCCTTGGGTCTAACCGCCTGCGACTCCTAAATCGTTGTCCGAAAAACAGCGACAACAGTTTTATATTTTATTTATTAGTTTCTCTTTGATATTTATTTTCATTCACCTTATATGTGTCTCCATATTTCATTGGAAAGCAAACGCAAGTCTTATTTACCCATGAAAGTCTAATCAATGTACAAAATAAATTTTTTGCATTTTATTATTCGTTTATTATTTTTAAGGATTTTTTCTTAATTGCCGATTTCTTTGGTGTCCATTGTTTACAAATCTTGATAACACAAATTAACCTCTACAAATTTTACTTGTTATTATCATTATAATATGTTAAAATCATTCGCGCGTAGCGCGATGCTAAAAAACTAGTATATTTGTATATGACTCTGCGTGGAATGGAAGAACAATAATAACTCAACACAAATACACTACTCACCTAATATATAAACGGAAATAAAAATAAATTATTAATGACACGATCGTACTATAATCCATTTATGAAATGGTAAATAATGAATGGTTTAATGGCATTTAATGTGAAACTTCGATATTGCTGCTAGTTTTTTTTTTTTAAGAAGATATATAGCTTCCCTCGTGAATTTATTATATCACATAAATTTAAAAATTATATTTGATACACTTTTCATTTTTACACATTACGTAAACTTATAAATGTCTAAATAAATGCTTAGGCAACTTTTTTTTTAAGTGTTCAATGTTGATATTTATTGATAGTCTTAAACTATAAACATTCAATACCATTAAATCACGCGAATGCGCAAAAGCCCTTCCTATATTTATTTAATTTTCGGTCTACTCTTGGCATTAAATTCATTCACGACTAATAGTGAGATTGTGATACGTACTTATCTACAAACATAACCTAATAATATTTCTATATTAATTACCATTTTGATTTATCATTCAAATCTTCAGATGACCGTCAGTCTTTTTTTTTTTTTTTTTCTTCTTTTTTGCACTATCCTTATATGTAAATAGTTTTTTTTTTTAAGAAAGTAAATAGTTGGTGAATAAGATCTAATTCTAATGCGTATGATTTACTAGTATGATTAGTGTGTACATAAATTGCAGTGGCGATGTGCACTTTCAGGGCTTATTTTCAGGAAAAAGTAGTGAGGCTTTTTTTTATCGAATTTTTGGAATATGCATTTTTAGTTTAAACTGAGATTTAGTTTTTGCCGTGATGATTATTGCATTTTTAAACCGAGATTTCAACTTTTTCTCCGGCTGTTTAAAATTTTGAGCTCGAATATGCAGATTTATTGAATTCCTTGTGACCGTTTCAGACGAATGTTTTGAACACATATCATGCGTGGATTGAGAATCCGATTTTAAAAATTTGAAAGACGACACATCGTGGAACTCAATGAAGAAGTATTTTTAATTCCTCTTTGTCTTCTTTGTAGCTCTGCTCGTCAATAAGGCTAGAATGTTAAAGTGACTTTCAATACATCTTTTGTTATGAATGGATATACTTAGTTATGATGCAAACAAAAATTGCTCAATTAATAATATTTCATCACTCTATAAAAAGTATTTTTAATATTTAATTATTTACATCATATAATTATGGTATATATACATATACATTCACAATTAAGCACAATTTACAAAACAAAACAAAAAATGGTTTAAACTTCAAGACGAATAGCTTTTGAACCGTAGTCTTCTCTACCTTATAAAATTAAGGTCTTGCCACCGAGACGGAGACTAAGCCATTGAGTATTTATATTAAGTTTATTAGTTGCTCCTCAAATCCGTTTAAGGACACGACCTGGATTGACATTTTATTATTATTTTAAAAGAAAAATAGTTGAACATGTATAAGTTCATAAATGCTTAGCCTACTGTATTAACAACCACAGTTGATTTTCAACTTTCATGCACGCGTGGAACAGATGCATCGTATTCGTGCATATGAAAGTGCCACTAGTAAATTTGAGATAGAAAATAATAAGAATAATAATAACAAATAGTCAACGAGATTGAGATATTACATAACGGTATAGAAAAATATTCATACGTAAAATACTACAAATAATTCTATCTGACAAATACTTTAGTCAGAAGTTATAAAATAACTCATTCTATAATGTACTGTAAGAAGTTGAGTGTGTTACAGTGTTAGTTAGAAAGTTTGTCTGCAAATTTTTGTTGTTGTTAAATCTAGCTAACAAATATAAATTTCAACCTTATATTATTAGTCATTATAATGACTTTTTTTCTACTTATAAATGTGTGTGTATCTAAACACATATATATTAATGAATAAATAAAATTATACACTTATATAGGCACCTATAATTTTTTTCATTAAGTATAATTCTTTTATTAATTACTTTTCTAATGCTCATCCACATAATAATATGCCACTTATACGTCCATAGACACTACAACAAATAGAGCCATTACCGACGATTTTTTTCGTCGGTAATAACCCCTTAATCGTCGCTAAATCTTTTTAGCGACGATTTTTATCGTTGCTAAATGTCCGTGCCTAAATATATTTAGCGACGAAATAGTCGTCGCTAAATATTTACCGACGACATTAGCGACGATAATGTCGTCCCTAAATATATAAACGAAAAGTTTTTTTTAATTTTTTGAAATATATTTAGCGACGATTTTATTGTCGCTAATAACTTCGCTCTTTATTAAATTGTTATTTTTTCGTTTTTGAAATTATTAATTTTTTTCGTCGTTGATTATTATTATTTTTTTTTTTTTTTAGTTTTTGAGAAACCTAGAAAACACTAAAACCGAAAAATTAAACGTTAAATTAAAGCTGAATTTTAAATCCCAAAACTCATAAACGAGTCTAAATCACAAAACCATAAAGTCATGCGCCAGCTTACAACGAGCGAAGTAATTTTGATCAAACAACTCAAATCCATTATAAAATCATACTATCCCAAATCAAATTTTCCAATTCTGAAACTCGAACAAAAGAAAACGGAATCAAAGATTCCTTGCCTTAACGTGGTCTCCGACGGTCTTCTTTACAATCCTCGGGTCGCTTTTCTTCTTCTCTGCCTCTAAGTCACGCCGTCGAGGCCTTGACGAACAAGCATTACCAAAACTGAAATCAGATTCAATACATAACAAAATCATTCTGAATCCTCAGTTCAGTTAAGGAAATCCAAAATTAACATCATCTCAAGCTAACCACACGGAAACATCAACGTTCACAAACCCAAGCAAAACACGTTCCAAAACTCAGAATCCAAATTCATAAATTAAATTCTAAAACGATTCCTTGAAACCTAATCTCAGCCATGGAAATCAACCATAAAACCAACACACGGCCAGCCACAAACTCACAGCCAAACGCCAAAATTTTTAAACCAAACCCGTCAAAAATCTGAAAACCATACCAAACTCGTCCAAAAATCCATAACAATCACAAATTTAATCATAAACCAACCCAAGAATCACTAATACACGTCCGGGACTAAAACCCCCAAATAAAAAATCCACATAAACCCTAACTTGTTGTAAATTCGGCCAAAATCTCAAGAAAAACTCCAAACAATGTTCTTAATCCATGAATCCGAGTAACAACATCACAATCAAACTCAATCAATCATGTAAATATAACTATTTATACTAAATTATGTAAATATAACTAATTCCTTTTTATTTATAACTAATATATATATATATATATATATATATATATATATATATAAACTTACCATGCAGGCGGAGGAAGAGCCGGACCGGGGAGGACGAGGTCGAGGACGGCGTCGGCGGTGGAGCGGCGGAGGAACGGCGGAGACGCTACAGGCAGGAGAGAGAGAAGTGAGGAGCGAGAGACTAACCGGGGAGGACGAGGACGAGGACGGCGTCGGCGGCACACGGCGGAGGACGGCGGACGACGGGAGAGGAGGAAATGGGCGAGAATTCGGCGGACGAGAGGAGGAAAATCGGATTTAGGTCGCGAAATGAAATGGAGGAAACTGATACGCGACCTGGTATTTAAAGACATTTACCGATGATAAAATCGTCGCTAAATGGTTAACTTTCGTAGCTAAATGAACTTACCTTTTCAGTTCATAACCATGCATTTAGTGACGATTAAATTGTCGCTAATAGTTTTAAATCGTCGCTAAATCATTTCGTTTTAATTAAATTGGAGGGATTTTTCCCTCTTCAAAATTCGTCAAAATTTAAAATGATTTAACGACGATAATATCGTCGCTAAATCATTTCGTTTTAATTAAATTGGAGGGATTTTTCCCTCTTCAAAATTCGTAAAAATTTAAAATGATTTAGCGACGATAATATCGTCGCTAAATCATTTCGTTTTAATTAAATTGGAGGGATTTTCCCTCTTTAAAATTCGTAAAAATTCTAAATTAATTCAAAACAATTTAGCGACGATATTATCGTCGCTAAATATATTCCCGCGAACTTAGCGACGACAAGAAATAATTAGCGACGAAATTATCGTCAATAATTATCTTTGGCGCCAAACTTTAAAAGTTTTGGCACCAAATAATTAGCGACGCTAATTTCATCGCTAAAAGCATGATTAGCGACGATTAAGTCGTCCTTAATAGTTTCGTAGCTAAATGTCATATTTCTTGTAGTGACACTTGTAGATCCTAAAGACCGCTCATAATGTTATTAAATGCTATCATTAAAGACTTATATAAAGGAACTAGCACATTTTCCTTTTGGTAATGAGCATAATATTTCGGATATAAACCACCCTTTCATCCTTATCTGAAAATAGGTGTTATTATTCTGCATGTTTGCTACCAAAAAAAAAATAGTTTACACACAGCTGAAAATATATGCATAGTACACCCCTCGCAGCTTTTTTGTTATAAGAAGAAGTTTACTATTAAAAACGGTCCATTAAATAAATAGTCAACTTAAACGATTGAAGTTGCTAAATAGTTAACATTTCATAAATCTTTGGTAAATAGCCACAAAGATGACGTGAGCCTGTAAAAAAATTATATGTTTTCTAAGTTTGTCTCTCCTTTTTATTTCTGAATTTTCATTATTAATTCCAGAATTTATTTAAGGTAATTTTTTTTTAAATTGAATTTTAAATTCTCTCTCTTATATTTTCAAAATACATAAAGCAATTATTTCTACATTATTTCGTGGATTCCTGATAGCATATCAATGCCCAAATTATACGTAACAGTTATTTTTCTAATTTTGTGTTCTTTAAAATTGTAGTTCACATTTATACGTATTTATAGCTATTTACAGAATATTTACAATTATTGACAATATTAACATATATTAACACATTTATTCTACGTTTTTATTTGAATATTTTTGTGAGTCATTCATTTAAATTTGAATTGTGTTATGTGTTTAAATTTAGAAATTAATTATTTAGTTGACTTAATGGTGTTAAGAGGGGCGATTTATCAAATTCATTTAAATAGTCAACGTTTTGACGAGAATGATATGTATGAGTATTCTTGTAAAACTGCGCCTGTAAATAAAAGACAGTGGCTATCCACCTAAGATTTACGAAACGTTGGCTATTTAGCAATGTCAAACATTTTAAGTTGGCTATTTTCCTAATTAATTGTTAAAAAAATTATAAGGATTAACCTTGAAATATTCACCGTAGAAGTTTTATTATGTTACTTAAGGATTGAAATCTCGTCATTTCGCATAGGTCAAGTCACGCAAAAAAATTTGTCACCTAAACTAATTAGTTGTTGAAGATCTCCGATTGCTATATTACACTAAAATGTTCTAGTTTATCATACTGGATAGGTATATGAATAAATTTGTAATATATATAAAAACAAAATATTTTTCCTCGTAATCAGGGGAGGGGTCCCGCCACCTAAGTGATGGTTTTAATATAGTCTTCCCGTGGTGCCGACCACGTTTTCAAAAAAAAAAAATCAGGGGAGGGGTCGAGGACAATCGACAATGTTCATTATTATCCTAAATGTTCACTTGGCCTCGTCGTAGATCAACAACTTATTTGGAAACTGTGCAATTGTTAGATCTCGACCAATAATTTTCAATTCAAATGGAAGGTAGTCACAAAGTGTATTTTTCCCCCTCCATATTGTAGTGTCTTTATTTCATGTCACTTGAACATGTCCCGACGCCTATGCTTTTAGTCGCTGATCAATTATGAGCACATTTCAACTAGTTTAGTGCCCCATACACTTTTAACTTCCTCTCAACTATAATGCAAAGCTTAATGCCGACTAAGTGCATTCTTCATCGTGCTCAAGTGGATAAGATACATAATCGAGTTATGCAAAATAGTCATAGGCTTGATCTCGCTTCCTTATTGACTAGCATAAATTTCCTTAAAATTCACATGTTATATAACTTGATAATGCCTCTCCTAATGTAATGTATGTTGCTATTCTCTTATTAAAGGATTGGATTTCCTTGAAAAATATGTCGACTAGGTAATGTGATATAGTAATATTAAATACATCATAAAAATATATGGTACCATGACAATATTGATAATCTCAATCACGACTAAAGATTTTGCCTCGATGAAGTCAATATCGAGTAACATGATTATGCAATTTTCATAGGCTCACACTTGACTTTGGAGGATTACGACTCAAGATACAACTGATGCTCGAGCTTAATTATCTCGAAGATCTCGAATTGCATGAGATGGGCACAATTGGTGTTAGCATCTCTCAAAGTTGATGTTAGGATTTCTCATTCTCTTTGGTGACTCTTTTATTCAAGTTGCTTGAAAAAAGTGTAAATTGTCAAAGATATTGAGTGTTCATTGAGTATTAATTTACGCCAAAATTAAGTTATCATAGTTAGGAAGCTTTTCATCTAGATTGGTGTTTGTTTTCACTTATTTGTTAAATCAATATTAAAAAAAAAAAAAAAAAAACTCTAAGAAGAAGAAGAAAGATAGATGCTAATAAGGCAAGTATGAGTATGTCCCAAAAGAGGAATAAACAAGACCATTGAGGGGTAACATTTGATAAATGAATAAAGGTTAAATATTAAAACTAAATAGTTGGAGGGCCAAATGAATAAGTGTTGTGTATTACTAATAGTATTCTCCCAAAAAGCATTTATTGTCGCCATAACTTTAGGTGCCTCCTTTTATTGAATTCTCCTCCCCCACTCCTCCACAACTCCTTTCAATAAATAATCCAACCCGACATTAAATGTCCACGATTAATCCAAAATATATTAATGACAAAAAAAAAAAAAAAAAAAAAAAAACTCACCTTGTATTTCATATAATGACACTAAGTAATACTTAATAATATAATTTACTTCTCTTTCCAAATATGAATAATTATTTATTACTTATTATTTTCCACCACCACTATATATAGGTCCATTCAATCTCAATTGGATTTCATTTCAACTTTCACGCTCTCTCTCTCTCCCTATCTCTCTTTTTCTCTCTGCTTAGAATAATAAGAAGAAAAGAACAGAGAAATGGCTGCTGACGTAAGCTCTCTGGTCCGAGTTCTGAACGGTTACAAGGACGATCACGGTCACGATTCCGACAAATCAACGGCTCTGATCACGCGAGACTTGCTCGGTGGATCACCGTCCAAGTTTGTGAGCGACGCACAGGAATTGGACCTCGATTTGCAAGTGCCGTGTGGCTGGGAAAAACGATTGGACTTGAAGGTAATTTAATCAATCTTTATTCATGAATTGCAATCCAGAAAATTAAATATTTATCAACAATCTCTTTTTTATTCTGTGAATTACTTTTTTTACATCTTTTCAGTTTTGTTCTCTGCGTTCTACAGCTTTTTCACGCGCACATATATTATCCATTCAATGTTGACATTTCAGTTTTTAATTTACTTTGTTGAGGACAACTATGTTATAAAGTCAAATTTTGAGGGGGTTTTTTGTAATATTTTTTTCAGTCAGGGAAAGTGTACCTTCAAAGATGCAACGCACAGCAAAACTCGAATCCCCCAAAATCGCAAGACCTAAACCTTAACTTCCCATCCGGAGCTTCTTCGACGAAGAAATTCTCCGGCGGAAATTCCGGCGGAGGCGCGTTGAGTCTCTTCGACGATTCGAGTCTGGACCTGAAGCTGGTCTCCACCTCCGGCTCCGGCTCCGGTTCCGGATCCGGCGGCGCGTACCAGAGCGTGTGCACGCTCGACAAGGTCAAATCGGCGCTGGAGCGAGCCGATTCGAGGAGACGCACCGTCACCGGCGCGTGGAAGTCGAGCTCTCCGTCGCCTTCGTACTCTTCGTCGTCGTCGTCGATGAAGGAGGAGAATTCCGGCGAGGATAGGGTTTCGTACAACTCTCCGGTGGCGGCGGGTTGTCCGGGGTGTTTATCGTACGTTTTGATTATGAAGAACAATCCGAAATGTCCGAGATGTAATACCAGTATTCCTTTGGCCAAAAAGCCAAGGATTGATCTCAACATCACTATCTGATCGATCATCTGAATCACCGGATCTTCAAATTCATATAGTTTTGTATATGATATGATAGAAACAAATTTCTAGATTTTTTTTATTTTTTTTTTATTTTTTTATTTTGCTTCTTTTATTTTTAGTTAGTTAATAGGATAGAATCATAGTATGTGTACATTTCTAAAGGCAAACTTGGCTTTTTTAAGGCGGAAAAAAAATATGTTTTCTTTTTTCTGGATTACATGATAATTATACTTTATAGATAGATGTTTGATTATGAATAATTTTGTTACGTTGTGGTTTGTTGGCATGTCCGTTTACAATTAAAAATGTTTAATAATAAATTAATTTTTTTTCCGATAATCCACTTGAGTTGAGTCTTAGGGGTTTATCAAAAGAACATATTTATGAACCAATGACGGCTTAATAAAGGTGGATTTAATATTCTTAGAATTTTAATAAACTTCTTAGAATGCATAATCAAATTTAAGCATTCAATAGCTACGTTAAGCTTAACTCGTTGAAAATTTGGAGTGTATGCCATAATGTTAGCGATGAATATGAATAAATAGTTTTCTAATGAAATAGTGTAAGAGATATTATTATTACTAGTAATGGAATTTAAACAATAAGCAAAATTTAAAATAAGGTCCTATACCTTTTTCTTTTTTTTTTGGTCGGAATAACGTAGTTTTTTTTTTTTTTTTTTTTTTTATTACATTTGTATTTATGAAAATGCCATTTTCTCACGCATTTGGTAACAAAATCAAATCAAAAACCTAATCCCACTTAACCTCCCATTGACTCTAAAAGATATGAATTAATAAATTAAAAAAAGTCTCCATCCACGAAGCATTTAATGCATAGTAAGTACGTAGTTAATTTTCAAGGCAGTTGATTTCCATAAAGAGAACAAAAATAGTTCCAAAGATATAAAAACACGTTTTCTATATAATACGTGTCTCAATTAGGCTCATTTTGTTTTAATGCAAAAATGTATGAAAATAGCTACACATCTACTACTTCTTTTTTTTTTTTTTTTTTTTTTTATACATTTCATCAAACTGGATCATTTACTATTTCGTACATGTCAAATTTCATGTGAATCTAACCAACAATAAATTTTATTTATTTATTGTTATTTAGGACTGTACAATAACTGAGCAACCTATATTGATCATAATTATATACATTATTATATCAATCCTTCCTATATTACAAAAGAAAATAAGCGTTTTCTTTGTTTTTTATTGTTGGAAATATATTTAATTTGTATTACAAACTATGTTATATTACATATACTACTATCAACCTTGCTATACTACACACGTAAATACGCATTTTTTTATAATAAATTAAATCACTCACACTACATCTATATATATATATATATATATATATATATATATATATATATATATCAATGGAAAATTAACTTAAGTTGATTATTTGTGATTTTTTAGATATAAATAATACAAATACACGCAGAGACATAAATGCCTAAATCTAGCTATAAGCCATAAGTCACATGGTAGGGTTTATCGTACTAGTTTTTGTGTCCATCTCTCTAGGGACTTTTTCGCAAAAAAAAAAAAATAGAAAATTAGGAAAATGATATACAAAATAATAAATATATAGTTGTGTCCTATAAATGTTGAAAAGAGCATTCAACCATACTTAATGGTTGCTGCATGAAACTAATTATGGCCATTTACTAGACATATTCATTAATATACCTAACAGACATTTAATGAGAATTTAATATTATCATAGTTTTTAAAGGTTACCCTACCTACCTTCTTTTATATGTAGTTTAATGTTTTTCAATCCTGTTGACTCTTTCACATATCAATGATAAAAATAAAACTAAAATTAAAAACGAAAATAAATATAGTTTGAAAAAAGATTTGATGAATTATTATCCGATTCGTACGTGGTTATCAATGTGACTTACATAATTACTACGTCATTCAATTTTATTTATTTTCCTAAATAATTAAGATTTGACGTTATATGAGTATCCTCTACGATAAGAATACTTACACCTTCTTCCAATCAGTAGGTTAATTAAACATTTAATACCAAAATATATATACATAGAAACGAAAACATTACATACATTTATTTTCTGTTATGACACTGTTTACTATACGACCAATAGGATGTATATACCACACTATTAATACTAAATTTATTTATTAGAATTTATTATTCTCACCAACACAATAGCTCTCGATTCCTCTGATGTATAATTTATTTTATATACGCATTTATCAGAATTGTTAGATTGCACTTAAATGCCGTTGTTAATGTTTTTGCAGTGTGTAATGAAATCGACAATATATCATACGTGATAGATATCTACAAATAAAACTAAAAATAAAATAAAATATAGATTTAATTCTTTATGTTAGATAGAGTAACATAATTGCTAGCTATACACAGCACCAAACTAATAAATATGACTGAATTTCAGAAAAAAATAATAATAATAATAATAATAGTATGCTAAATATGTATATGTACGTACTTGTAAGACGAGTATATGTCCGATTCAATGAGTGTTAATGTGGGAACCACATAATTGAATGAATGAAATTGAGTAGTCACGAGTGTGACTCCTACCAAAATTATGACCGACTTAATTCATGTGCATTATATTCATATTCTTATTTATTTATGGACACTCGTGTAATTCACGCAACAATATGTATATAAAAATGAGTTTTTTTGTTTTTGTTTTTGTTTTCAGTTAACTGCATGGTTGCTGATAATTGGGATCTGTGACAGACTTGAGAGCAGTACTAATTCAGATTTCAGAGCTCGTATTAATAATATATGATCATATTTCAAGTTTGTAAATATTACGTGTAAAAAAGAGTTTTAAGTGACACAGCTAGACTTAGATTTCGTCCAGCTATTCATGTACTATGTTTAACAATCAGACAGAACCTAATTGAATAATAGCCTGCAATGCTAACATTAAATCATAGGAAGCAAATTATTACCAAACTTTTATTTTGTATTTTGTATTTTTTTTTTTATGAATATTCGTTTTTTATAGTGTAATTTACACGCGCACACACAAATACTATATAGCATATAAATAAATATTCAACTTCAACGTGAAGTTTTTTCTACAGATGAAAATTGAATATTAAATTCTAAACTGGAATTTACCCATCGTTTAATTTTAATCGAAATTGCGACGATTAAAAAAAATAACCAACTAAATAATTCATTACACTTTATTTGATAATAATAAATTAGTATAATTATGATATTTATAATTATTATTATTTTGAACTTATTCTATTGTAAACATATAATAATTGCTTATCATTAAGAAAAGAAAGGTACTCATATAGTCCATTTAAACCACTTACGTTTTTTTTATTCGAATTATCTAAAAATTAAGAAAATAATTCAAACTTGTTTTTTTTGGAAATAATAGCTCGAGGCATTTAATAAATAAATGGCATAATACCCAAAGGTACAAGGCAATAAACATCTTACAACATAGAAGAAATAATGATCCAATACCATAATCCAATGAACGCACATCGTGTGAGAACTTCCGATGACCGAATAATAGACCACACTGATAATCGAGCAACTAATTGACTCTTTCATAATACCCTCTGGGATTAATGAATGAACCAAAACACTCGAGGACCACCAACTGTGGAGAAAGACGTTCGAATGCTTGCATTGTCAAGACACCGACAAGAAACGATCAAATTCCAAACCCGAAAGAGAATTAAATCATCTTCGGCACCTAAAAACCACCCAAAAATAGTGGACAAACCTCCAAAGTCTAGACATATTAAATGTAATTACCAAAAAAATAAAACCACAAAATTCAGAAAATAGAAACCTAACTAACGCTACATGATTAGACCACCCATCTGAGAATCACCCTCCAAAACCTATCATGAACCCACATACCACTAACCACCCCAATCAATACCGACCCCCAAGAGCCGATAGTCCATTATCATAAAAGAGATCAAACTAAAGCAAGATGCATGCGTCATACTATAGAGGATAGGCTTTTATTGAGCTTTTTCTTTAAAATTTGAATAGTTTAGCTATAATTTTAATAGAAAATAGTTATTTGGATAATTACAATAGTTTTTTCATTAAGGAATTATCATTTACTTGATATGATATAAGGTTGGAAATACAAAATAAAGAAATTATGGTCATTCTAGCAAACTTTGAGATATTTTTTTACCCGTGCTCTAAAATGTCCCAAACAACCTGAGAGAGGAAACGACTCTTATCGTAATTCTGGTGATTCACATAATTTTTCGGCTGTTGTTAATATATTAAAAAACTGAATCAATGATATTTGTCGATGTCGACATTGAAAGAACCAATTAACAAAAAAAATGTAGCTTTTACCATAAATTACCGCTTTTATTTTCTTAACATAAAGTTATATTAATTTTTAAAATTTGTCCCCCCTACTTCCGCTACTGAATATTGGTATTTTTTCAAACATTTAAAAAAATATTAAACACATAATTCAAGAAAACTTATTGAAGTAGTGAAAAGTCATTAATGAGAATTCAAAATAACTATGATTTTTAGTTTTTTCTTTAATAATTTATCTTTGGATGTGTATACAAAATTGTCAATATAGATATTCATTGCTTATGCTACTAAAAAAACTCACATATGTGGCTAAGATTTATGACAAGCTTTTCATAGTCGTGTTGGATATTTGTTGGAAATAAATAACACATAATGGGTGGGTATAATTCTGGGAGAAGAATATGACCCTTCTATTTCCTTCAGAGTCTACAGTGGAGACCGAATTGGTAACTCATTGAACAAACGAATTTAAAGAAAGATCCGGACATACGTGTAGTTGACGACCTCATAGCTTTCTCTTAAATGATTTATATATACATTAGGTATTGTACCAAACACAACATTTAGGAAGGTAAAAATAAATATTATATTTACTAACTAAAATATCTTGTTAATATTATAAAACCAACTCACAAAATCATACTTTGACTTTTATTTTTAAAAAAATTATTATATTTTGATAAGGACCAAACTAAAAGAGCTACTAAAGCAATTGGTTAGAGTAGACCAGAAAAAAAGAAGAAGTTAGTAGAGAACTTGTAAATAAAATAAACAATTAAAATTACAAATAAGTGATTAACAGATAATGTATAAAACTGAGCAAGGGAGGTGATGTATGTTCATGAAAATAATATACGTTTTATTTATTGGTTTTTTTTATAAAAATAATTAACTTCTTCTTAGTATAACTAATATTTTACCTATCTTAATACAAGGAGAAGCCAGCGACTATTTTCATAGTATGATAAAAAAAAAAAATAGATGATTTCTAAAGTGATTATTATTCCGGTGAAATGTGATTGCTAAAAATTTCCTACCTTCAAGCCAAGAAAAAAGATTAAGATGACGATGCTTGGAAGTAAAAATAGATTTTTAGTAAAAAAAAAAAATACATATGCCTTATTTTCACCAGAACTAAGCGGTTGAAATCCATCAAACGGTTAATTTTGGTGAAATTTAATCGTTCGATTAATTTAATCAGTTAAGTTAAAATGAATTATTAATTTTAATATATATATAAATTAATTATTTATCAAATTAACTTAAATTTATTTGAATTAAATTAAAAGTAAAATTATTTATAACCAAATTTAAGACTAATGGGAATTTTCTAAGACTCTTTGCTCTTGCTTGCTATTTTTGCTATAAGATGAGTAATTGCTCATTTTCAACGAAATGATAGTTTTTGAAATATTTGTGCTTTCTTAAATGTGTAATAAATCATAATGGATATTCGACTTTATAACTTCAACTACTACTCTCAAACATCAAATTTGGGTGATACTACCTCTTGCTGTGAGGTCTCCTAGTGCATGAGGACATGAGTTCAATCTTCCCGAAATAGCGATTTGTATCAATTATTTGATCTTTACAAGTTTTTTTTTTGTAATATGAACTTAAATATTTTATGTAATCAAATATATAAAAAGACACGAATGAAAATATAGTAAACAAATAATAACCTCAACTACTAAATATAGATATTTGGTACCTTTATTAGAATCATTATTGTTAATGGAAATTTATTAGTAGCATGTCTAAACAAGCTAATAATGTTCAATTTATTAGCATTTTAATTTGTTAAACATATATATATATATATATATATATATATATATAGATATATTCACTTTTAATAGAATTAACTATCAGAAACATGTGTTTATTACAGATACAGATATAAAATATTCTCAAGTTATTTTTCCCTTGAAAAATAAAATCAAGTTAAGGTTTTTTTATAGCAATTTAGCGCATTCATTCAAGCGTTGAAGTTGATCTACGAGGCTACAACTAATAAGAATAAGAGGCCATTTTAAATGACATTGTAATTGGTCAGCATCATAATTAAGAATACTTCAACTAAATAAACCTGTAAATATTTATGAGGCGCGTGGAATTTATGATCCAAATAAAAGGCCACATTTAATGGCGAAGTTGAAAGGTCCAATGCAAGGTTAAATGACATTAAATGCCTCACGGGACCATTAGGCTTTCCCACGTATTCTTGGCTTCTTGAAGTTGGACATGAAATTTACAATTATAAAAGTCATATATATGCGTATTGTGTATACATTTTTCCAAAGTATAATTTTATTATAAATTAAATTTTAATATTCGCTTATTATTATCTCATATAATCTTTTTAGAACAAATTATAATAAATATAAATTTGGACACAAATATTATTAAGTTCCTCTTACTTTACCAAAATAACCTAAAACTTAAAATTTGACAATTCTAACTGTGAAAAAACTATAATATATATATATATATATATATATATATATATATATATATATTATAGTTTTTTCACATAAAAATATTATAGCTTTGCTACAAATTCGTCAAGAATTACATACTTTCTTGACAGATCGATCATTAAGTATATTCCGTGATTTTAAAATTTTGTGATTGGTCGGTGACGAAATAAGAAAATGGTCAAGAATGATATTTTTGTAAGAAATTAATTCTCTCTTTATTTTAGCATTAGAATTTTCAAATTTTAAATTTTAATTAATTTTAATAAAAATAATATGAGTTTAATAATATGAAGGTCTTGATATAATTGAGAAAAAAAATATAGTCTCAACTCTCAAGTGGATTTTAAAATTTCGATAGCTTCAATTTTTCTAATATTGATGAAAAAAATGCACATATATACGTACAGTAAACGTAATAATTCGGTATAGGTCGATAGATCAATCAATCCAAATTATTATATAAAATTTTTAATTCACACGTAAGTATATGATATTAAATATGTGGAAGAAGAGTAGTGCGATAGGTATAGAGTCAAAAGGACTCCTCAACACACTAGCCGCCATTTTTTTATTGTACTATTCTACGCTTTGCATTTATACCACAAAATACAAATTATAATTCAAAAACATAAATAAGATCATATACTGTCCACATAAGTTTTGTTTTATGCTATATTTCGTGGGTTAGAACCTTTAAACTTCTGCAAATTGCAAGGAAGTCCCCATTAGATAAGTATTTCATCCTTTTTGCACGTGTGCGCGTTCAAATGACACATGAATGTCCCCAATAAAGTAGAATATGTATGGAAATAACGTGGAAGAAGGACATGCATGCAATAGAGATATGTTATAGGTTTATGTGTGTATATGTATATGTATTTGGGTGTAGTAGCAGCTGATGTATGATGTATATATATTTGTTAATGCTACTTTTGGCTGACCAAAACAGCAAGATATTCTATTTCTATTTCGCTATCTCACCAATAAATTGTATGTGAATGCATGTTGAACACCGCGTGAGAGTACGACGTTTGCATATGAGAAATAATATTATTTTGCCTGAAAGTAAATCTCTTGAACAAGCAAAACCCTAGCTATCATATATTCACATTTGAAACATGGTTGATGGCTCAATAAAGTACCATAACATAATACAATATCATATAATGAATTTCATATCCAAATATTTAAGAGGGCAAACCTACTCTTACTTGGTTCATGATCCAAAGTGCGAGAGACATCCGGATCTAATATGTGTTTGACTTTGAAGATTAATTAAGATAAATTTTCTATTTGAGTATTGCAATCCAATAATAGTTTTCTTATCTTGATAAAATTAACTCCAAAAAGACAAAAAAAATAAATAAATCATGAGATACTTAAAAAAAATAAAACATAGTTAGTAGCTCATTCTTTGTACATACAAAATTGCAGATTGGCCTAAATTGATGGATTTAGGATTAAGTTATTTAAAAAATTGTAATTATTTTATTTAGACGGTTTTAGCATATCTTTTATTTTCTATGTCGTCAATTTTTTATATTCGAAACAATTTAAATCTATTATACATTTCTCTCTCCACGGGAAAAAAGACATGTTACCTTCGTGTGCAATGAAAAGTTGAATATTATATTTTCTACAAAAATAGAGGATTATTAAAACCCTAGTCACCGGCCCATCTTCCTCCCACTGATCTCGAGATGGGGACGCGAAACGAGGAAAACGTTTTTTAAGAAAGATTTGTTGAACATGAGACATCAAGTCAGAAAAGGCGAATGGTAGCAGTTCACAAACCGTGCTTACTTTGCCAATCTCTCAGAACGGGTTCGCGAGAAGAATTTGCAACTTTGCGCTCATTAAATTTTAAGTACCTTTTTGCAGTATTGGAAAGGGATGTAGACGATTATTGTTTATGAATTAATCATGATCTCAAGATCGTGTAATATTCGAGTATCTTGAGATCCAAGATCTTTGAGATAAGGTCAAGAGAGACTCTATGACGTTAAAGTTTCTCAAACTTTAAATTTGAATTCGTGATTAGCTCATGAGTTAAAAACAATATTATTTGAATGTAAACATTTCCAATTTGATTACAAGAGTATATAACTACATTTGAATTTGTATGTAGTTTTTATGTTTATCCTTAAGAAGGATTTTACGTGTGGCTATATAAGGTAAGCAGGCATTGAATACCACATAAATACAATGTCTATGTCCCAATCCAATATTCATTGGTCTTTTATTGATTCAACCAAATAGGCCTATCATATTAATGACTCACTTGGAATTTGACTCGATGATTTCAAAGCAAATTATCTATGTGCTCTCTTTCTTAACATGATTGGGAAGTCATCTATATCAAATAAATGGGGACCATCAATACCAATATATACACACACGTATATGCACGCACAAACACACTAAGCATGTATATATAGTACGTTTGTATTCTTTTGCTGTGGACCATTTAGTGCACGTGTGGGTGAAAGAGTAAATTTTTTTATTTTATTTTTTATTTTTAATCTAACTCAGATTGTACTTGAATAAATAAATGTGGAGAGATCAAAGTCACAACTCCATAAATTTTCAGTTATATTGTAATTGCTCTGATAGCCTTTGACATACAATAACAGAGCCTACAAATTTGACCATTGAATCAAACAGCCTTCAAGGATGGTTAAATGTTGAGGCTAGGATAGAGAAATTGGCTCCAACCTCGTGTCCGTGTTTTTTATTTTTTTATTTTATATATATATATCTATATATATATAATATATATATATATATATATATATATATATATATATATATAAATATTAATTTTCAAAGACTACTACAAGGTTTAAAGAACTAGATGAAAATGTTATGTAGTAAATAAAAAGTTATAATATCAAGGGTGTTTAAAAAATTGAGGCCAGGATAGGGAAATTGGCTCTAACCTCGTGTTCGTGTTTTTTTAATTTTTTATGTATCAACTTTCGAAGACTACTACAAGGTTTGAAGAACTAGATGAAAATGTAATGTAGTAAAAAAATAGAGAATAAAGTTCTAATATCAAGGTTTTCTAAAGCTTGAGGCTAGGATCGGGAAATTGGCTCCAACCTCGTGTTCGTGTTTTTTTTTTTTTTTTATATTTTTTGTATATCAACTTTCAAAGATTGCTACAATGTTTAAACTTTAAAGAATTAGATGAAAATGTAATGTCACTAGTACAAAATATAGCATCAGGTGCGACTTTTTTCGTACCTGAAAGTGCAAAAGTCGCACCTGAAAGTACTTTCAGGTGCGACTTTAGATGCGACAAAGTCGCACCCGAAAGTCCGCACCTGATAATCCTCTTGATTATCAGGTGCGACAAGTCGCACCTGAAAGTCTTATACTATCAGGTGCGACTAGTCGCACCTGAAAATCTTGACTATCAGGTGCGATTAGTCGCACCTGATGCTCTTTATCTTTTTTAAAAAAAATTAATATGCTGATTATATATTACAATATATAATCAGCATATTAAAACTAAAATTTGAAGAACCATATCGGGTTCCATATAGGGAGTTATTCTATGATTTAAAAACTAAAATTTAAAAGTTATATCCAAGTCTATTAACATAAATATGAATAATACAAATGTTCATATTTATTAGATTTAAAGATTTTAACTATTAAAGTATCCAATAAATTACTTAAAAAAAAAAGGAAAAAAAATATTCATTCATTTTTCAGGAAAATTTAAACTTAAACTAATCATACAAATAACCTAAACTTAATTTTAACCTAAACTAATCACATTAATATTCATACAAATAACCTAAACTTAATTTTAACCTAAACTAATCACATTATTATAACCTAAACTTAATTTTAACCTAAACTAATTTTAACCTAAACTTAATTTTAACCTAAACTAATAATTATATAAATAATTTAATAGAAACACTAACCTAAACATATTACAAAACATTAACATGTTATCAAATTAATTACAATTACAATTACAATTAACATAAACTAATCAAAATTAAATTAAACAAACTAATCAAAATTAAATTACTATCTAATTAACATTTACAATTATTAACATATATTAACTTACATATTTCACATTAATTAACTAACCTAACATATTAACTAACATATTATATATACACTAACCTAACTAACTAATATATACACTAATATATATTTATACACTAATATATATTTATCAACCTAACTAACCTAGCTAACTAACTAATATATGATTATATAAAAAAAACTAATATATACACTAACCTAGGACGGCCGGCCGGGGACTCGGGGACAGCGGCTCGGTGGCTGGGACTCGGAGGCAGCGGGGCCGGGGCTGAGTGCACGGCGAGGTTCGAATCGAGGCCAAAACCTTCAAGGTTCGCGCCGTCCCGCTGCCGAAACAGCAGCGTCGTCGTAGCCCCCGTACAGCGCATACCAAGAGTAGGCACCTCAGCGTCAACAAAACAACATGCACACCAAGAGACACTCACACACACACACGTTAATTTCTCATAACCCACTTCATCCAAATAAATTTCTAGAAATTAGACAAACGATTCTCATATTCACGTCCCAAAACCGATTCAAATCAAACAAGGCCACTCCTATAATTTCAACATCACAAACAGTCAAAATGAATCACATAGCCAAAACAAGTGTCACGGCCAATGAATCACAGCAAAATCACAAACTCATTTCAGCCAAGTCAAAAGAATTCCCGACAGCCTGACCCACTAGCGCTTAAGCCATCGTAACTCGAGCTACAAAACTTGAAATCGATTGATTCTAGCGGCAAATGAAAGTAGACTCATGTAGCTTTCTAACGAGATATTACAAGCATATATACGACAAGAATAGCTATCTAAAAAACAGCCCGTAATTCACTGTTACAATTCTGGAAATCCCGTTTTACTGCTGCGAAACACAAACTTTGGAAATTCATAACTCATTCAATACTCCATGGATTTACATGTTCTTGGTCATTTTAGAAAGCTCATACAGTCTACTATCCATGAAAAATATCCACAAAAATTATCTCAGACCATATCGGACTGTCTACGTCCGTTTACAGAGGCTCTTCAAACAGTTTATCAAATCAAACGAAAATTCGAGAAATCATCACAACTCATCATTAATCCAAGTACAACCACCAAGAATTCGAGTCCAATCACATAAAAAACACATCAAAACAGCTCGGAGAAGGAAAGCCCCAATTCAAAAATAAGAACCCTAATTTTCGGATTCAAAATTTGGGAAAAAAATCAATTCCTCACCTTGAATTGAAGATGGTAATACGAGCTTAAATCCTTCTCCTTCGACCTTGTACCACTCCGAGAAGCTTCAAGGACAGCAAAACCGAGAGAGAGAAAAAGAAAGAGATTCAAACCCTTGATCTTCATGTATGGGTTTTGAAGATGAAGAGCAAAGAAGTAGACAAGATGGAGAAGATGACGAACATACACTTACCTCGAAACCAAGATCCGGTCTTCGTTTCTTCTTCCCCGAGCTCTCTCTCTCTCTCTCTCTCTCTATCTCTCTCTCTCTCTCTCTCTCTCTCTCTCTCTCTCTCTCTCTCTCTTTCACTTCTAATCTCCCTCTACCTCTCTCTTCTGCGTTTTTTTTAAACCGAGAGAGAGGAGTTGTTGTTTTTAAAACTGAATGAAAAAATGAGGGGGAGAATTGGCCCGGTTAAAATTTTGAACAATCAGGTGCGACTTTGTCGCACCAGATAGTAATTTTAAACTATCAGATGCGACTAGTCGCACCTGATACTCAAAAGCAAAAAAAAAATTAGCGAAATTTTTTATACTTCGGGTTGACAATCTGGTGCGACTAGTCGCACCCGAAAGTCATTTAGATGCGACTTTTAGGTGCGACTAGTCGCACCTGATAGTCATGCGCATCAGAAAACCAAATTTGTAGTAGTGTGTAGTAAAAAAAAAGTTGTAAATATCAAGGTTGTTTGAAGGTTGAGGCTAGGGTCGGGAAATCGGCTCCAATTTCTTGTTCGTGCTTTTTATGTTTTATTTTTCATAGAGTAAATGCCGGTAAAAATACCTATTGTTTTCGTGTACATCCAGTTTGCTACCTAAACTTTTTTTTCCGCGGAAAAACTACCTAATGTCTTGTTTTTGTGTTGCCGTTACTACAAGCACCGTTTTTATGGTCAAAAGTTAACGGAAAGTTTAAATTGACTTCCAAACCAGCCTCAGATTCGCCGCTCTCTTCCACCATCGCAACCCGATTCCGACGATGCCCTCGCCGATCGAACCGACCTCGCTGTCGCTGTCTACGTCCCTGTACTTGTCGAGCAACGGAGGAGGCTCGTCGTTATTCCCGGAGCAGAGCTGCTCCATTCGTCGCCGGCGGCCATGTCCGCCACCGCGCTGCTCCAGAAAGCCGCCCGAGCCCGGTCTCGGGATTTCAGACCACCATAATTCGGGCATGACCATGGTTCATAGCCCGAGGCCGAGCCCGGTCTCGGTCTTGACTTGATGTGGTTCATAGCCGGCGTGGAAGTGGTCAAGCCGAAGCTGCAGAGCAGAGAGGCGTTCGAGGCCGCCGCGGCGCCCATTTGGGCGGCTTTCTGGAGCAGCGCGGTGGCGGACATGGCCGCCGGCGACGAATGGAGCAGCTCTGCTCCGGGAAGAACGACGAGCCTCCTCCGTTGCTCGACAAGTACAGGGACGTCGACAGCGACAGCGAGGTCGGTTCGATCGGCGAGGGCATCGTCGGAATCGGGTTGCGATGGTGGAAGAGAGCGGCGAATCTGAGGCTGGTTAGGAAGTCAATTTAAACTTTCCGTTAACTTTTGACCATAAAAACGGTGCTTGTAGTAACGGCAACACAAAAACAAGACATTAGGTAGTTTTTCCGCGGAAAAAAAAGTTTAGGTAGCAAACCGGATGTACATGAAAACAATAGGTATTTTTACCGGCATTTACTCTTTTTCATATATCGACTTTCAAAGACTACTACAAATACCAGTTTTTAAAATTTGAAACTGTATGCAAGATCCTTATTATAAACGAAACTGTAAACATTACCAAAAAAACAAAGAAAGAAGAAGAACTAGATAAAAATGTAATGTAGTAAAAAAAGGAAAAAAAAAAGTCGTAAACATTAAGACAAATTGTTGTCTGAATTTTGAAAAGTTGAAGATACTTGGTATTTTATGAGATTATAAAACTGATCGATGTATGTGGAATAAGTTTTGAAAAGTTTCTTCATCAATTAATTGCGCATATTTAGGCTCCAGCTCAAAACTCGGCGACTAAGTTTAAGGTTGAGTTTTAGGTCCCAAACTTATTTTTATTGGGAAATATTATAGATACCTCGTTTAAAATGATAATTTTAAGAATAACTCACATTTTCAAGCATTTCATGAATACTTCATTTTTATAAAAAGTTAGATGAATTTTTTTTATTATAATGAAACTACACAAAAAATAAGTAAAATAAAAACGTAATCAACAAGAAGAATGTTGTAAAAAGAGATATTTTTTTAAAATAAATCATTTGTAATTATTATATTAGTTTACTGTTAAACAACTAAAAGATTAAATAAAATTATAATTTGAAAATAAAATCAAATAGAATTTTATTATTATTATTATTATTATTATTATTATTATTATTATTATTATTATTATTATTATTGTTATTTTGAGAGAAAATCAAATAGAACTTTAAACAACAAGGAAAAGCTGTAAAAAATATGAGATATTCTCAAAATTAGAAATAATAATAAGAGTGACATACTTTCAGATTTCTTTAAAGTAAAATAGCTTAGTTTATTATGGATTCAAGTAGCATGAAATGAAACTCATATAGAATTTCGGAAAAAATAACACATATACACCTGTGTTTTAGTGATATATCGAGTTTAACTTTTGGTTTTAAAAAATGCCGAGTTTATATTGTCTGTTTAACTAAAATGACGAAACCCTAGAAATAGACAACAGTGCCACAAATCTTCTTTTTATTGAATTTTTATTGATTTTTTATTTACGTTGATTATAATATTTATATGTAAACACCAATTATTCATTCGCGCCATATATGTAATTTATTTAAAAACTAAAAAATAAACAATAATTTCTTAATCGTCCAAAACACAAGGTATATATATGTCATTTTTCCTAGAAGTTTTATGTCAATTTCTTATTTTTCATCCCTTATAAATTGCTATCTTAAACAGGACTACTTCGGAAGTTTGTAAACAAAACAAAAATTGCTATCTCTTTTATTTTTCTCATTAAATATTAAATTAGGATATTTAGAAAAACAATTAATATTGGATTGGGGAATTAGTTTGGTAAGAAAAATAAAGGGGGACAAAAGAGCACCACTTTATTAAAATGGGGCAAGTCTATCGGAAATCCCATTTTACTATTTATAAACCAACACTTACCTTCTATAATTTCATTAGGAAATGACACAAGTGGGCGAAGACGCAATTTAATAAAAAAACGATAATATTGGAAATAAACGACATCTCTTTAATAAAACATGTCATTTGTTTATGATTTTGTCGTTTGTAATTAAATTGTGCCGTTTGTAATCACGGTCAATGCCGTTATTTAAATAGAAAAATAAGATATGTCATTTGTTTCTGATTTTGTCGTTTGTAGTTATATTGTGTCATTTTTTAAATAGCAAAATAAGAAATGTCGTTTGTTTCCAATAATCAAGGTTGATGTCATCTTTTAAATAGAAAAATAAATTATGTCGTTTGTATTTAAAGTGTATTGTTTGTAAGTCAATGTCGTTTTTTTAATAGAAAATAAAGAGATGTCGTTTGTTTCCAATTGTGTCGTTTGTAATTAAAATTTTAACAGAAAAATAAGAGGATGTCGCTTGTTCCCAATAATCAAGGTTAATGTCGTTTTTTAAATAGAAAAATAAGAGATGTCATTTGTGTTTGTAGTGTATCGTTTGTAGGTCAATGTCGTTTTTTGAATAGAAAATAAAAAGATGTCGTTTGTTTCCATTTGTGTCGTTTGTAATTAAACTATGTCTTTTTTTTAAGACAAATAAGAGATGTCGTTTGTTTCTGATTTCGTCGTTTGTAATTAAACCGTGTCGTTATTGGATTTGGTCCTTTTCAGAGTGGCTAAAACCCTAAATACTAAAACGAAGGAAGGAAGAGAAAGAGAGGGGTTTTGGACTGAGAAAATGGGGGCAAAGAGAAAGGGTCAGAAGCAGAAGGTAATTCTGCCGCCGGAGCTTCCACCGGATGTGACTGAGGACGAAATCGAAGTCTCCGACGAGGACTTGCAGTTCGTTCACCAGAACCGAGACTACGCCGGCTTCGTCTCTGGCTTAGATACCAAATCCATCACCAAGTTCGTATCTTCTAGTTCCTTCTTACGTATTTGAACCAGTAATTGATTGTGAAGGCTTAGGGTTTAAATTCGTTATATTTGGATTTTATAAATGGGAAATGAAGCAGTTGAAGACTAGTGGTAACTTCGATATTCTTTTTTAATCTCGACTATTAATTGTTGATTTGTGAGAATAGTGTATGTAATGTAAATTGAGTTTTCGATTACGAGATCAATGTTGGAATGTTTTAGGAGATTAGTACGGATGATAGACAATCAATACCGTCCTCAAAATGGTCGAGATTAGCAATCCAGCAATTTTTTTTTTTTAATATATTTGGTCCACGGTGTTGAATATGGTATTTGATACTGTCATAGTGTAGTAATGGATATAAATTATTTTATTTTTCGGTTCTTAAAGGCATGTTACTCGCGTTGCCGATGTAAAAGAAGACGCTCTCGAAGCTCTGTATGAGAAGCGCTTAAAGAAGAAGCAATTGAAGAAGGAGCAAGAAGATTCCAAGCTTGAAGTTCATCGAGTTGATGCTCTTCCAGTGAAAACATTGGATGGGAAGCTCGAATACCGATCAGGTATTTTTTTACTTGCTTTCTTGCTCTGCTGATTTTTAGTGCTGTACTTCTTTCCGAGTTTTGAGCGTAAATATTCTCATTCTTGGCCAGTTCTGAATACCCCAAAGCAATCAGAGGACATTCCTAGTGAAGAAGAAACTGGTGGGGATGATAACACGGGTGTTATTAAGCTCACAAAGCCGGAAAAAAGAGCAAAGGCTAAAAAGATCAGGAAAGAGGCAAAGAAACAAGGGAAGACCTTAGCCAATACTGAAGAGGCAGAAGAAGAAGAAGAAGAACAAACCACACGAGACAAAGTGCTGGTATTGTATTTATGTTGAACAAAATATGGTTGTTTCGTTCTCGGTTAGGCCTATTTTTACTTAAGGGTAATTTTGTCATGGTTTATTTAAGGGCAGTTTATTCTTTGTTTATAGCTTGGAATTTCTCAGTAAATAAATTGGAGAGTATGTTAAGTAGAGATTGGCCTATCTCTCGAATTATAGGCCCCGTTGTTATCGAATTGGGTTATTCGTGAATAAATGATCAAGCTGTCAATTTTAATTCTATTATAATTGTTTTCTCTTTTTCGCTATAGGCCGAGGTGAAAAAAGATATCACAGCTGAAGAAGCATTTGAGAGCAAGAAGTGTAAGATTGCAGAGCTTGGAACTGCTCTACTTTCTGATCCGGAGTCAAATATCAAATCTTTGAAAGAGTTCTTACAATTCTGCAAAGATGGCGACCAGGCGGTCGTCAAACTTGGACTTCTATCATTGTTGGCTATATTTAAAGATATTATACCCGGGTATGGTGATTTGACAATTAGTATGTAGGAAGTTTTTGTAATTACGCTCTTATTTTTTTCTTTGCCCCTTGTGACGTTGTTGTAATTTTCAATATTTTGATGTGTTCCACAGATACCGGATAAGGTTGCCTACTGATAAGGAGATGGAGATGAAAGTATCAAAGGACATTAAAAAGATGCGATACTATGAGTCTACACTTTTATCTTCATACAAGGTTGGTTTTTGGTTTTATTTTATCCACTTGAACTGTTTTTAGGAGTTAAAAGGGGATTTGTGCTGACTGGGTTTCTAATTTCGAACTCAATTTTGATATTCCACGGTTCTAATTTATCTAAGGTAAACAATGATTTTATCGATATCTTGTAAAATATCACAAGTCTACACTTTTATCTTCATACAAGGTTATACCGCTTCAATTATTTCTTTCAAGTTATGTGATTTTGCTTCTCATCCCATCACAACTTTGATACGCTCGAGGCACAAAATTATCCATGACGTCAATGATTTGCTAAGAATCTTCTGTATTCGTTGCTACACGATAGGAATTATAAGATAAACCTGGGAATTGAGAGACCCGGAGCTCTCCTAAAAGCCTAAGTTTCCCTCCAATCGCTTATCATTTTTCTCCTAAATGATTTGATAAGAACCTTCAATATTCTTCGATGAAACATTATGAGTTAATTATAAAGGCAAACCCGGGTGTTCTAATATCACCACTTAACTATGGACTGATTTTAAATTTGAAAGTATTCCCATTCTAAGATCTCTATAGATTCACACAATCTTCAATGTTATTTTTTGCAGGTGTACCTTCAGAAGTTGGCATTTCTCGAAAGGAAGCCTTCATACCAACAAGTGGCTGTACGATGTATCGCAACTTTGCTCGAGGCAGTTCCGCATTTCAACTTCCGAGAGAGCTTGTTGACTTTGGTAGTCAGAAACTTAAGCTCGCCCGATGATGTCGTGAGGTTTTGTTATTTCTAAATTCAACTATTTAAATTTTCAAGGTTCTGATTTTCTAACTAAAATGGTAGTAAAACTTAGAACCACGTTCCTTCGTAATTGTAGTTTCGTAAGAAGGGGAGGATAAGAACCTCTAAATTCATTGATAAACTGATACAAAATTCAAAGATAAATTGGGTACTTTTCTTCGGCCTGGCCGTGATGAGTTAATAAAGTCCCGTTGTTTCTTTAAAAAAGAAAAAAATAAATTGGGTACTCAATAGACCCGTAACTCTCCCAAAAAAAAAATTCTTCGTTTCCTTCAAATCTCATTTAAGTTTCATCCCTTAAGCCACCATAATTCTATCTGTTTCTGACTAACATATAATCAATTATTCTAAAACCACCCCATAACTAATAGCTAATTATTACAATTCCCCAGCCCCAAAATTCTTATCCGAGGAATGTAGTCCTTCTATTTAGTTGTGTCTTGCAAATTTCTCTGATATCTCTCCCTCTCCTTTTGGAAAAACGGGTTCGTGTAATTTATACTTAGTTTTTATTGCGTACTGCTTAACAGGAGACTCTGTTGCTCCACGATAAAATCACTTTTCACAAACGAGGGTAAACACGGCGGTGAAGCGACAGTAGAGGCTGTTCGAATGATTGCAAAAAAGGTCAAAACTCATAATTGTCAATTGCATCCCGACACCATAGAGGTATTCTTCTCTGCGTTGTTCTTTTCAATTAAACTAATGCCAAAATGACTCACGTCCCAGATAAAATAAAACCTTCAAGTGACTATCGAAGTGTTCATACGAATGAGTTTCTTGTTGTTTACTTTGAATTTTATTTTCTGTAACTATTCTTGTCCTAATTGTTCGAGATTCTTCTCAGGTGTTCTTGTCGTTATCATTTCCCGACGATCTTACGAGGTCTAAAGAAGCCGAGGAGAAAAAGAAAGTTAAATACAAGAAAGGCAAGAAGAGAAAAAACGCTGAAGAGCCCAATCGGTTGACGGAAAATGACAGGAAAAAAAATAAGCGAGAGCAAATGACAAAGACGAGAGATGAGGTACGTTTGTCCCAAGTTACTGAATATTTATTTAGAAAATGTGGCCAAGGTTATACTTCAGTTAGCTGGTTTCTTGAATTTCTAATTTTCAGTTGTAATTTTATTGGTTTATGGTGTTAACCATTGTGATTGTGTGGACTAGGTGGAAGCTGATTACAAGTCTGCAGCTTTTTCGACTGACGTAATGGAGCAAAGAAGAAGACAGACCGATACTCTTTCTGCTGTATTCGAAACGTATTTCCGTATCTTAAAGCATACGATGCTGCCAATTAATCCAAGGTTTACTATAGCACCATAAAATATTGTTTACATGGTATTCTTTTTACCATCTGACTAGTCATATTTCACAGGTGTAGGTAGAAAAAAATATATAATAGAAACAGACTATTTTACAAGCAGTGGAGTCGATTTTCCTAGCTTACTTGTTCCATAATTACTGCACAAACACACCTTTGACTCAGGAATGAGGATTGACAAAAATATTAATTAATTACATTAGTTTTAGATATGTTCTTATGCATTGCAAATTACCCAAGTGAGAATGTTTTTTTAATTTATTAATTTTTTTTCTTTTTGTATGAATTGGTTTTAATCTCTTTTTTTTTTTTTTTTTTTTTTTTTTTTATTTTTTATTTTATAATATTGCCTCAGCTCCGAAGCGAATTCTGGTTCACACCCTTTGCTTGCTCCGTGTCTGAGAGGTTTAGGGAAATTTTCGCACCTTATCGACTTGGATTTCATGGGTGATCTTCTAAATCATCTAAAAAGGCTCGCTTCTGGTGGTATCGGCTCAGAAAACTCTTCCGAGAAGAAAATTCTGACCGTAACTGAGAGACTACACTGCTGTATAGTTGCGTATAAAGTAATGAAGATCAACCTCGACGCCTTGAATATTGATTTACAAGAATTCTGCGTCCAGTTGTATAATATCATCCTTGAGTATAGACCCGGAAGGTCAGTGCTGAATTCTCTCCATCTTTCTCAACTCTCGCTTCCCTGGCTTGTGATCGAAAATTGATGTTTTATTGTGTTTTTTGAACAGAGATAACGGAGAAGTTTTAGCGGAGGCCCTGAAGATAATGCTG
Source organism: Urtica dioica subsp. dioica (assembly GCF_054948205.1). Classification (NCBI taxonomy): domain Eukaryota; kingdom Viridiplantae; phylum Streptophyta; class Magnoliopsida; order Rosales; family Urticaceae; genus Urtica; species Urtica dioica. The sequence continues at coordinate 3,175,019 of NC_142765.1, read as the reverse complement.
TGTGACGATAGACAACACGACATGCAAAAGGCTGCGGCGTTTGTAAAGCGCCTAGCCACTTTCTCGCTGTGTTTTGGTTCCCCAGAGTCGATGGCCGGTATATTTTTTATTACTTTTTATGTTTATTTTTTTGGGGCAAATGGTCTCTAAACTAAATTAATAAACGAGTGATGTTTTGGTCCGTAAATGATTTTTTAAAAGCAAAATTATTCTCTATACTATTGGTTTTGTAGCATTTTAGTCTGTCTGAAAAAATAGTTTAGGGACCAAAATACCACTCGCGTTTAGTTATTAACTTAGGGTTTGACCTGCTTTATCTTCTAATTTTTGTACTTCTCTTGTCGATTCATATTAAAAGATTCTTAATTATTCCCTTTCATAAACTTTTGCAGCCTTGGTCACACTAAAGCATCTTCTTCAGAAGAACGTCAAGTGTCGGAATCTTCTGGAAAACGACGCCGGAGGCGGCTCCGTTTCCGGTTCCGTCGCGGTAAGCCACAATTTCTTTCGGCTCCACGTATGGATCAGCTTAATTAATAAATTAAATTAATCTAAATTATTAACTTTTTATACTATATTTTCTTGTCAGAAATATCACCCATACGCCACGGACCCGAATCTGAGCGGAGCTCTCGCTTCCGTTCTCTGGGAACTCAACCTCCTCTCTAAGCATTACAACCCTTCGATCTCGAACATGGCTACGAGTATCATAGGCTTGAACAGCGCTCAAAACCAGGTGTATCTCTACAACATTACGCCTATACAAGCCTTCAACGACTCGTCGCTCGATCAACAGTCTCTCGTCCCTCCGGCCGATCTCGGAAAAGCCAACGGCAAGAGGAAAAAGGGAAGCTTGGGGCCCAAGAAATCGGCGGTCAGAGAAATCGAGGCCGTCTCGATTGACGAAGAGGAGGAGTTAAGGAAGAAACTCTCGGCCAGTTTCGAGGTTCTTCGGAACGTCAAGGAGAATCTGAGATTGAGAAGAAATTTGGACGGAGTACATTCGTCTATAAGGCTGTACGAAGAGTACAAGAAGCAACAGAAGAGAAAAGGTAAAAAGGCCAAAATCCAGTGAAAGTAAAAGTAAAATTGTTATACCTCGAGTATTATCCCAACGAAGACATTCTTTGGAAAATTTTGACTGAGGTTGTATTTCTTAGAACTTATGTTCTCTCTTTCATTTTGCTATTACTCGAATTTTTTCAGTTTTTTGTTTTGTTTTTGTCTCAACTAAAAATTATAGAAAAAAATATAAAAAAGTTATCAGAAGTTCTTGGACATATGATTCTTTAAAAAGATTGAGAAAAACTATATAACACATTCCTATGTAAATGTTTGTTTGGGACTTTTACAACTGAATCACATAATGATTTCATCAGCATAGCCTAATACTATCTATATAAATAGATAAATGAACAGCACAAAAATGATTTATCTTATTTCTCGTAGAGCCACACAATATACGAGTGGAAGCTAATAAATTTCCCAGCCTCTATCTATTTGTAAAATTCTGCCACGTGGCAAAACGCTTATCTACTCTCTCAGCACACTTTCCCAAGTCCTCATGTTCCAAATCAATAACAGACACTAAAACACCTTGGTTACTCTTTCTTTCTTTCTTTCTTGATTCCATTTAACAAAAAGAAAAAGAAAAAAAAGGATAAAAAAGAAGATCAAAAGCATTATCACAATGGAGACTGGCATGGCTTGTTATGCTCGTGGGACTTTCGTCCCAAATGCGTCGTCTCAACATTCCATGTCTTTTGTCGCTCCCTCCTCAATCTCACCATCTTTCAACTCCAAGGTATTTACCATATTTATCTTAATATTATTTTGATCATAGTAAGAAAAGAAAAGGAAAAAAAATTAATAATTGAATGTTTGAAGGAAACCAGTGAAACAGTGAGCTCTAGATGATATTGCAAGTGCTATCACTATAATCTCTTCGCTCAGGACAATACTGAAGAATTGAATATTTATTTATATATCAATACCAATGCTCATAATTTGTTGACAAGCTATAAAATTAAAAGGGCATGCTTATTTTTAGTGAATTACTTGAATTAATGAGCGCAGGTTCTGAAGACAACCTCGCTATTCGGAGAATCCCTGCGAACGGCTGCGAAATCGTCCGTGAAAGTGTTGAAATCGAAGAACGCCTTGCCGGTCACAAAATGCGAAGTCGGCGATAGTTTGGTATGAAATCCACGGATTGGCTTTAAACAAAATATTAAATAAAAATTGATGAATTTTTTTTTTTTTTTTTTTTTTTTTTTTTTTTTTTTTTTCATTTTTAGGAAGAGTTTCTTATGAAGGCGACCCCGGATAAAGGGCTAAGGGCATTGTTGGTGTCAATGGGAGAGGCTTTGAGGACGATCGCCTTCAAAGTCCGCACGGCTTCTTGCGGTGGCACCGCTTGTGTCAACTCCTTCGGAGATGAACAACTCGCCGTCGATATGCTCGCCGACAAGCTTCTCTTCGAGGTATAACAACAATCTTTAATCAATCACATGCTACTTTTTCAATGTAAAAAAGAATACTAATCACATTTCAAATAACCCCATTTGAGTATTCTATAGGCATTAATGTTTCTATCTAGTTAAACGCGTTTTCGCTAAATATTTCTATTCCCATTTGAAGAGGCTATATTAATTGGATGTTTAAAGGCTATGACATGTTAAGTAAAAAATATGGGACACTCAAATGGCCAATTTTAGTATTCTATTCGCATGTTTTGTTCGAATATTTCTGTTCGAATTGATTCATTGAGTTTGATGCACTTAATTCAGGCCCTGCAATACTCACACTTCTGCAAGTATGCTTGCTCCGAAGAGGTGCCTGAACTACAAGACATGGGAGGCCCGGTCGAAGGTAAAAAAATAAAGAAATAAAACAGAACATATCTAACTCAATTCATCAAAACACTTATCGTACTCCACTAAATCATGTTCATGTTGAGTTGAGCAACATGATAATGAGATATTACATGATAATGAGCAGGTGGATTTAGCGTAGCGTTTGACCCGTTGGATGGGTCGAGCATCGTGGACACGAACTTCACGGTGGGGACGATCTTCGGGGTGTGGCCCGGGGACAAGCTGACCGGGGTCACGGGAAGAGACCAAGTCGCTGCCGCGATGGGGATTTATGGCCCGAGAACCACTTACGTTCTTGCCCTCAAGGACATTCCCGGGACACATGAATTCCTTCTCCTCGACGAAGGTTTGGTCTATACATCTCTGACTAAATATCGATGGGTTTAAGGGGCCTAAGTTTATTTTTGTTGGGTTAGGGAAATGGGTGCACGTTAAGGACACGACCGAGATCGGGGAAGGAAAGCTTTTCTCTCCCGGGAATTTGAGGGCCACTTTCGACAACCCCGAATACAACACGGTGATCATTCCTTAATTTTATTTTTCTCGGTGCTTAACCATCATTCAAATTTCTTTCCCCGAGTTGCCTTCTACAATGACAACTTGTTTCTCAAGGCATCGTCAGTTCATCATTTAAAATTGTTCTTGTTGCCCTTGTCATCAACATAACTTGTTTTATAAAGCAATGTTTATTCGTCATTCAAAACTTATTGTTAGTGGGTGTCGTTGTTAGATAACTTGTTTTACAAGGCAACAATCATTGGTCATTCAAAACTTGTTCTTGGTCATACTACCAAGATAACTTGTTTTTACAAGGCATCGTTCATTCGTCATTCAAACCTAATTATAATTGTCCTTGCTACTAAGATAACTTGTTTCTCAAGGCATCGTTGTTTGTGTTTCTTTCAACAGTTGATTGACTACTACTTGAAGGCAAAGTACACTCTCCGATACACTGGAGGAATGGTCCCAGATGTTAACCAAGTAAAATCTAATTAGCCCCAACCAAATCATAAACACATTTCATCAAGATAATTAGCAAACATCATCAACTATTACTCTTATTATTCGCAGATCATTGTGAAAGAGAAGGGGATTTTCACGAACGTGATTTCTCCCTCGGCCAAGGCAAAGCTGAGGCTGTTGTTCGAGGTGGCGCCACTAGGTTTCTTGGTCGAGAAGGCAGGCGGTCACAGCAGCGATGGTCACATATCAGTGCTCGACAAAGTCATCGAGAACCTTGATGATCGGACCCAAGTCGCGTTTGGGTCAAAGAACGAGATCATCCGATTTGAAGAGACGCTCTACGGATCATCTAGGCTCAACGCTGCTCTGCCGGTTGGAGCTTCCGCTTGATTATTATTTTTTCGACATAATTTTTTTTCCTATATTTTTTGTTTCTATATTTTGTTTTTGTTGATCTTTGAAAAGTCTATGGCGTTAATTTGACTTTTGGAATCATCATCATAATTAAGGTTATATATTTACTTAATGATATCCTATAGACTTTGATATTTTCTTAAATAATACTGAGTATAATTAATTATTGTATACAATATCAGTTTGAAATTGCATGAGAGCTCAAAATTGACTACATATCAATCATTAGAGGGAAGTCTTGTATTTTATTCTAAACAAAAGTGAGACGTGTTTGAATAAAAATTATCAAATAGAAAAATTCCAACTCGTACTTCCAAAGTGTAATATTCAAATAAGTCAGTTCCATCAAATTTGTAAGTTGGTGTTTGGAATTTAGAGCTATATGAGCCTTTAATCAATGAGCGAAAGTGACCTAAAATAAAATTGACTATGTGATACAGGTATTTAGAGTGGTCAAAAGTCGCCACGGGATGAACACGATGAACAATGAACATGACACGACTTATGACACTAACGATAAATATTAATAGAGTTGACTAACAAAGTATTATTATACAAGTCAACACTTGAATCTAGTGATGATTATATAACCTCAACATGACGTGTCCTAATCATGAGACGATATCTCACGACCAACTTGCTTTAGATCACAACCCCTTGTATGCTCGTGCTCGCTCGCTTGTTTTGAGCCTTACAATGAACCGTCGAGGTCAGCTGATCAAGTTTGAATATTCAATTGCATATTCGCAATCTTTTTTAATTTTGTTCTCTTTGTTTAGGCAAAGACACAAACCAAACTCCTTGTTTAAAGCGTTTTCTATCAACGATTTTGTTCGACACGACCAAATTTAGTTATAATTTTATCGAGATTCGTTTTTGCTTTACATATGAGGACTTGTTAGAGTATACTAAGTATTCTAGTTCATAGTATAGACAACGTTTACAATTTTATTATTAAGTAACTAGAATACTTAGTTATACTCTAACAAGTCCTCATATGTAAAGCAAAAACGAATCTCGATAAAATTATAACTAAATTTTGTCGTGTCGAATAAAATCGTTGATAGAAAACGCTTTAAACAAGGAGTTTGGTTTGTGTCTCTGCCAGAACAATGATAACAAAATTAAATAAGATCGAGAATATGCAGTTGAAAGTATTTAGTTCAATTCCTTAAATATGAAGTCCTTCCTATAGACAAAATCGAGGCAAAGAACTTGAAATTCAGAGCTGCTCGGTACACTCTGCAAGATGATTCACTATACAAACGGAGATTCTCCATACCGCTCATGAAGTGCGTAAACGAAGAAGATGCCTACTATATCATTAGATGGGTACACAGAGGAATCTGTGGAAATCACAACAGTGGCATGGCTCTCGCTCAAAAAATCCCGAGACAAGGTCTAGTCCACTCTAAAGGCAAATGCCAAAAATATTTGTTTGAAAATACAAAGCCAGCCAAAGATTTGCCAATATCCCGAGGAACAGAGTTTGACTGTAAACAATTCAAATGGTTCTGTGAAAGGTACGTAATCAACAAGGCATTCTCCACACAATCAGACCCCAAGCGAATGGCTTGGTTGAAGCGGTTAACAAATCAATCAAGCATGGTCAGAAGTCAAGGCTAGGCGACGATAAAGGTGCATGGGTTGATGAAGTTCCGGGCGTATTGTGGGCATATTGAACATCAAGGAACTCCTTGACAGGGGAGACCCCTTTTGCTTTGGAATTCGGAACAGAAGCCACGGTGCCTGTTGACATCGGCATCAATAATCCTGCCTGGGAAAATTATTCCGAAGAGGTAAATAACATCAATCTGAGTGCAAATCTCGATTTTTTAGAATAAAAAAGAGAAGTGCAAGAGAAAATTATATCCTAAATAAGATATAGCGAATAAGACTATGTATGATCATATATATAATAAAATATACTATACTTATATTGACTGAATATTTTTTAATGATACAAAAAAGATAATGATGTTATAATTTAAATAATAACTTAATCTAGGCTAATACCATATACTTGTTCTAATCGATAATTCATTATAAAATGATTGTATTAATTAATCCGTGGAAATTAACCTCCCAAATAGCTTAGATATACCATATGACTAATGTCAGGCATGCATGTGACGCGTATAGTCGTATCTACATTCACATGTGATTTTTTTATTTTTTTTTAAATAATTTTTTCCAAGAATTGAAGCATGTTATCACTTCAAGGCTTAAGCCCTTTTTCCACTCGGATTCTCATTTTTTTTTTTTAAATCATATTGCATTTAATGAAGATTCTTACTCATTATTAGAAGAGCATACATACCTTTGCTTTTTCGAAGCTCGCCCTAAAACAGCAAACATTGCAATATAATCAAACCATTATTCTAACCATATATATATATATATATATATATATATATATATATATATATATATATATATATAATTATATGTTATTATATTAACGTGGGTACAAGTGATAAAACCCTAAGTACCATGTGCAACCAAGTTGCTCTTATTACCAATTAAGTTAAGCTATTTTCGATTAAAAAACAAATTAAGTTAAGCTTTTCCATTATTACTACTATACCCTTATTGGTAACAATTATTTCTAATTACATCTTAATTTTACTATTAATGTGCATTTTTCGCCTTGCATTATTGATATTAAAATGATCACGAAACTTAAGTCTCACACGTGTTTATTTTAGTGTATGTGGTAGCAATTATTTCTAATTACACCTTGTTTTGTCCTATATATATATATATATTGGTGTCTGTGTGTGTGAATATATATATATATATATATATATATATATATATATATATATATATATATATATATATATATATATATTGGCCTTGGATATCACAAAACTAAATCTCGTTGGCCAAGTTTACGTATGAAAAGAATTTTGGCCCGGGCTACAAAAAGCACTAAAAATCAAACCTTAATGCCAAATTTTATGGTTTTGTCTTTACACTCGAACAGATAAACAGATAAGTATGCATTCACTTTTTGCTCAAGTCCATACTCCATAGATATACTTGACCCTTTGACTTCTAGAAATACATGTCTAACTGGACCTCAAATTTACGTTAGATCTCAAAAAAATCGGTATGGGATACTACAATAGATCGCATCTTTATATTGTATATTACAACTTTCATATATAGTAAAATTTAATTAATTTCTTGAAATTCTCTGAATCGATATGGTATGGGGCTATTTAAATTTTGAAAATCTAATGAAAAAAAAATCCCGGCTTAAATCAAGAAAATATATTGTGAAAGTTTAAAAAATAGGATCATAAGTGATAGAAATAGGATTTTTCTCCAAACTTCTCATTTTTTTTTTGGAAGAACAATATATTCTTATAGTTATTAAATTTATTTTGGTTAAACGAGTCATATTTTTTAAAATTTTGACATTATTGGATAAAAAATTTAATTTCAATTTCATGACTAATAAGTCATTTTTTTATGAGAGATTTGCATCAAAGTCACAAATTCGGCTCCAAATTGCAAATGAGTCACGACGAAAAAATGTGTTGCATAGGTGTCACTTTGATAAAAAAATAGGACCAAAATACCCTTACGCAGATTTCAAAGTAGACTCGCAGTCAAATATTTCGAAAAAAAGTAGACTCACAGAAGAAATTACAAAAAGTAGACTCGCAGTCAAATATTTCGAAAAAAAAAAGACTCACAGAAAAAATTACAAAAAGTAGACTCGCAGTCAAATATTTCAAAAAAAAAAAAAGAAGACTCCTTTCGAACACGAGACCGCCGTCGCTACTTCCGAGCAGGATGTCCATCGTCATCGCGTTCCGGGCCAGCATCACGCTCGCCGCCGCCGCCGCCACTCCGACGTCCCTCAGGGACGCCTTCACGGCCGAGCACGGCTTCGTCGCCGCCTCCTCCTCGCGATTCTTAGATCTAGATCTAAGAATCGCGCCGGATTCCGGGTTCACGCTCGACGAGGTCGCACGGTTCTGCAAATCCACTCCATCTCCGACTGCCGCCGCCTTCGCTCGCACCCCTGGACGCTCCAGCGCGACTCGGCCGCCAGCCTCCTTCTCTAGTGGGCTGGTCTGCGCGGTCTGCAGAACCCGTTCCACCATCCTCGTGAGTTGAGCGAATTTTACGTTCGAATCGCGCTGAATCTCATCGAATCTCCGCCGGAACCAGGCTCTTTTGTAGGTGAGGGTAATTTAGACTTTCTATAGGTGACAAAAATGCAAATAAGTGATATAGATGCAATTTTAGCAAATAAGTGACACAAATGCAAGAAATGGCTGAAGTTGTGACTTCAGCCGCAAATGCCACTTTTTTTTATTTAAGTATATATTCCTACTATGAGGATATCAATCAAATGAGAAAGGAAAGACACAATTTTATAATGAAATTAACTTAGATTAAGCCGTGATAAGTCATGGCTACTGTCGCGGCTGTACAGTGTTTTGTCGCGGCTATTGTAAAATCCCTAATTATTAAGCGTAAAACTTGGGGGTGCCTAAATGAAAATTTAAATTAGAAACAACCGTGACTTATTGCGGCTGTAACCTATCTCGATTTGTAGAGGCTATTCCCAAGTACAAAAATATAGGCGTTCGATATTTGTTGTAATGAATGTAATTTAATAAGTATGATAAATATATAAAACTTGACCGTTGATAAGGCTGGTGGACTTCAAATCACTTAATTAATTGGTTCATTTTTATTTCGTCAACTTTTTTTAAGCCTAAAATATCTTGTGGCTTCAAAGAAATTCATGGGCTATAATTTAATTATATGCAATCCTTTCTTCCCTAGAGTTATATAAATGATCAAGTTTAATTTTGTCGAACCATGATTTGCGCAATTGTATTCAATGATACTTTGTATTATCAATTCAAAGAATTGTGATATATTTTAGTCAAATACATTTGACTTCTTAGCTTCCAATGATCAGCGCATTCGATTTCAATGATATACTGTTACAGCTTATCCATAAAATATTTGAGAATTATTGCAACTAAAAAAAAATCAAGTTAGTTCCAGCACAGCTACAGTGTGATTCAACCAAACAATTCAATATACAAAGTACTAAACCAAGATAAGGTTCATTTCCTTTACTTAATGTGTTTGACTTTAATAAACAATTGAATTTCTACTAAAACAACGTTATCTAATCTCATGAAGAAGATTGAACTATTAATTTTAAGTTTCAAGTATATATTGTTTAATTTTTGTTAAACTTCACTATCTTACCAAATTAATTAATTCGGATGTATTAATTGGCAGTCTACTAGTAATAATTGAGTTTAATTTCCTTAATCTGATCGACCACTTTTTACGCGGCCTAGCTAGTACAAAAAAAAAAAAAAAAAAAAGGTCGAGCCAAAACCAATTTTCATGAAAAAAAAAAGTCAGTGGACAATTAACAGATTAGAGACGAGACCTAACGTAAGTGTGATCAACCTAAAACGGTTGGACTGATCAAAGTTTTGCATTTGATAAGAAAAAAATTGAAAAAAAAATAACTTGTAAGTCATGAAATTGTATATTTGTCTGAAGAATTATTATTTTAACTATAATAATTCACATCAATAAGAGCATTCTCAAAAGAAATCAAATCAAGGTCACTAATTAAACAACTGTTTCAGTTTACAATAGTTCAACTTACCATAATTGAAGTTCATTCCTAAGATTGTGGTACCAAAATTTGGAAGTGAGTTACATAATACATTGTACATGTACATTATAAACACACAGCGCACCAATCTTCTTGATGGATAATGACCTTACGATATAGACTATAGTAATTTAATCAAACTAAATCATTAATGATCAATGAATTATTAATGCAAATCCTGCTACAAGTTTGAAGCCTCTGATCTTGCCAATAATTGAGGCGAAAACTAATTATTAGTGTACTGTTGTCTTATGGTAATACTATTTTATATATGATCTTCATTTTAGTTTATTATTTTCTTCCAATCTGAAATTTCAACTTCGGAACATGTACATATTATAAATAAATCGGACTAGAACCATACATTTAAAAGTGAAATGTATTATTTGTTACACGAGATCTTACATGTGAACTCATTATGTATATATATATATATATATATATATATATATATATATATATATATATATATATATATATATAATAAGCTTAGTTAATAGATTTATTTCTCATCAACTTTGAATTAGAAAGCAGCCATATATACAAATCTTCATCATTGGCATGTGTCAAAACATGAGAAACCACTTCAGGTCATATTACTATTATTATTATTATCGGTTATTATTTCACATATATGATTAACAAATCAAGGGTGTAATTTGCTGCTTGATGAAAAACAAACAGCTACTTTGGGCTGTACAATATTATTATATATAGTCATGGATATACAAACAACAAGAAAGATCCAAAAAATATTTAAAAATGAAAAGAAAAATTCTCAATATAAAATGTTAAACTTAATTAGTATATATTTCCAGCTACATATATTATGAGCTTCATAGCTAGGCACATGTGACTCGTATCTAAAAGCTAACTTATACGGAAAAAGCTAGATGATCAAATTCGGTACTTTTACCAAATTAGTCCTAATTTGCCCTATCATATATAAATAACCAATTTTTAGTCTTGATTTTTCTTTTATTATAATATTAGTTCTTAGCCTCTCCATTACGTACCGAACAAACTAATTCCCCATTGTCTTTTGTGAACAAATCCGCAAATACATTCCTAACTTTATAGACTTTATAGTTGTAAAACGACTCACAAGAACGTGATTCCAAGTAGTATATGAAGTGCAAACACTTGAAAATGAAAATAAAAAACTGAAATTAAAAAGAAAAGAAAAAAAAAAGAGAGAAAGTAGAATGCCATGTGCCTTTGCGATAATCAAGGGAGTGCCAATTGCCATGCATGCATTTTCGCGCTTCTCTGTTTTCACGCGTTGCACTATTCTATATATACATATTTTTCAAAAATAAATATATAAACTATCGTGCATACGTACATACGTACATACATATATATAAATGAGTCTCGCCGCTAATGATTCCTATCCATGAATATATATCCATCAACCTGTCACGCGTAAATTTTGTGAACCCTTTATATAAATGTCGTACTTAATCATTGAAGATTTCCTCTCACAAGTAACAATAAGTCGATCTGATATATTATGTACGAGAATTACACTATAATTGATTCACCAATTTTTCAAACAAAATAACTATTTACAAATCAGCAATCGTGAAAGACACGTCGTGCTAAATAGTATAAAATATTAAATTAATAAAATTTTATAAAAAAATTAAAAATATCTCAAAATTAATATATCACAAATAGATAACGTTGATTTCCATATCACGAATATTTTCTTTTATTCAAACTGTGCTAAGGTTTTTTTTTTTTAAGAAAATGTTTTAATGTTCACGAAGCAAATAATTCGACAAGAATTCACCTTATATCTTGTACGAAGTATTGTATTAACTATATATGCATTGTTAAAAAAATTATACATGTAAAATATTTGGAATGCCTTGCAAGCTAATTAATAAGTTATTAAATAAATACTCAACTAATGACCAAACTCAACTTTTAAACTAGCTGCCAAACATCACTAAACAAATATTTACATTAATCAATGATCGTATACTAATTAGAAGTAATATTGTTAATTCAATTACCCGAACTTTTCAAACAAATATAATAAATAACAATATAGTCATAATGTATATTGCCTATATATACGTGTAATTATTAAATGCTTCAAGTATTAACCCATTACCACATTTATCCATTACGGTTGGAATGTAATCCAAGTTTTCATCCTGATTGTATTAGTCTTTTTTCTAAGAAGATTGTATTAGTCCTATAGGCTATGTCTAATAAATATTTATTGTTACTTTAAATCTATGCAAAATTGTTAGTTTTGAAAATTTGGGGGTGACCTGGCCACCCCCACCCACATTTAGCTTTTGTATATTCTTTATATTTAAGTAAAATTTCGAGTTTAACATTTGGTTTTAAAAATATCGAATGTTTATTTCTGTTTAATTAAAATAGCAAAAGTATACCCTAAAATAAATAATTGTGCCAAAAGCTACTTTTTATTGACTTTTCATCAATGTTGATTCCTATTTTTATATGTAAATCTCATTTTACTTTTATTTATATTTAATGTTGCCTCGCGTCTAGATCACATCCACGAAAATAATTTCACGTGTAGACCTTTCAGGAGTGCAATCACTAGCTTATACTTGACTTCTAGCAAATGAATAACGGTAAACTGGGGTTCAAATATAAATATCAGTCAATATTAATAAAAAAAATCAATAAAAAGAAGATTTGTGACATAATTATTTATATTAGGGTAAATTTTCGTCGTATTAAATTTTTAATTAAACAGAGGGTACAAATTTGACATTTTTTAAAACCAAGCGTTAAACTCAACATTTCACTTAAATACGGAGTATATATTTGTCATTTTCCCAATATTATACATTGTAGCTAGCTTGTGTACTATTAATTAATTAATTTATTAATCCATATATTTATATATACATATTATATATATGTAACATTGTATATTTTATTGCTAGCCTGGCTTTTGATATATATATATATATATATATATATATATATAAGTAACATTGTAATTTTATTGCTAGCCTGGCTTTTGATACAAAGCTGTACACAGCTTTGTATTTATATTCTCCTACCACCACTCTTGCATTTCATCTAATTTATTTGGATTATATAACATAATTTATTTTCATTTTAGTTCTGAAAAGAATATAAATAGTTATAAATTATTACACCTATATTATTCATACAGGTGCCATTTCTTAATTAAAAAACAAAATTTACTTATCAATTTCATCAAGAATTTATTAAAAAAATAAACTGCATTAGTCTTTATACAGGTTCATATAAAATTAAAGCCAATCAATTGGTAAGATCGGCATTGGCGATATTATTCTTGTTTACTAATACATTAAATTCATATTATAGTTCTAAATTTCTAATATAGCACTCTTTAGTGTGTACCAAAAATGAAAATGAGAGAAGAGTAGAAGACTAAATAGTCTCTGTCAACCCTTGCAATTTTTATTATATAATTAAAATTAAAAATCGGAACTTTCCAAGGCATTGGTAACAGACTTGTTAAAGTATAAACGAGTTGAATATCTGCGAGAGAATATCACATGAAGATGGAAGAAGAATAATCTATGTACTATATTTCGGTTATTATAAGTCATTTCGACTTGCTTTTAAAATAATTAATCTAGTTCTACGCAGACTCATATAAACTAACTATGTTCAGTGTCAGAAGAACCATATATATATATATATACGTATTATATTAATTTATGTATCTTAATCTATCTTACAAATATATCTGAACCTACAAAATATTCCATTAATACTATATGTACAAGGATTGCATTACCAAGCAGTATTTTGTACAGAATATTAGGGTCGAAGGAGATAAGCCAATAAAATATTATATAATGAACTGATAAAAAGGAGTGAGTCATCGAATATTCCAAAAATTGCCAAGATCAGAGTCAATGCAATTCAGAGCATATATCTATGTTTGTCAAAGTAGAGTCAGAGAGAATTGGTCATATATAACGGCAGATATTTATTTTCCCCTCACAAATCTGACTTTTCATTATAGGTTGAAAATAAGTTCCTCACAATATTCAAGGCTGAAGAAATTTGGGATAAATCCAACCCATAAATTATTGAATATTATCACAGGTAATGAGGTAATAATACAAAATGTAACGTTTATTTGAAAGTAATAATATATCTATGGAGAAGGAAAAAAAAAAACGTCTCTTGTTCTTGTGACGCTTTATCTTATAAAATAACTAGTGATAGTGCACTGTTTTGATATGATCTTGCATATCTATCTTTATATAATGATTTGATTTCGGACATTTTTCGGTTCTCAAATTGGCCTTATCTTATCTAATTGAGGCTTAGAATTAATCGGCAGTTTACGTAATTAATTAACTTCCCTTCCGTTTAGTGCTTTTCAAGCTTTGATGAATGGTTATATGTGGGTCCTTAAGGGAGTTTAGTTGACCATAATTTGATTAAATATGTGTTGTTTATATATATATATATATATATATATATATATGTATTCTTAATTATTATACATTCTTGGAGTTTTGTTGTGTGAGTCATATTCAATTTTAGCCAAATAAAATTTGGTGGGGGTCTTTATATAAATTGCAAAATGTTATAGAACCAAAGAAAAGGACGATTCTCCCACTAGTTATTGTCTATGATTTGTTTCAATTATACTAATCTACATCTATATATACAAACAAATATTAATATATATTTATGTAAAATTCTAGCCTTTGCCTACTCACGATGGCATTATTTATTTATTTTTTTAAATGTCATTATCTAATTTAAGAGAATCAATATATATATATATATATATTTGCTCACTCTAGCTCCCAAAATACTTTAATTAAGCTCACACTTCACATTTGCGTCCCTACAGATTTGGACTTATGTAGTATTAATATTGGCAACTACATAATTTCATCAATGATTTTTAATCAAGGACGGTTTGTTAGTTTCTTTAAAAGTAATGTATGATGATACTTGCAAGAGAAAAACACTTGGATGTTTATACATGATCAAAGAAATCAATCAATGAGAACTTGTAGTCTTCATTTGTCATGATTAATTGGAGCATAATAACAAGGTTTTATATAATTGGGGATTTTATATCCCTTTATATAATTAGAGAAAAGAGATTGTATTTTATTTGTTACCATCAAATGAATTTTATGTTATTTCTTCACCCACTTTATTAATTATATACTGAATCTTTAATTTATTGATAAATCACATCCTAGCATCAGTAATTTGATAAGGACTTTGAACTAGTTATGATTTTTTTATTTTTTTTTATTATTATTTATGTTAGGGATACCTATAAATATATGATTAAATGTATTGGTTGGTATAATATTAATCGATCAAACTATATAATTGTCTAGTCTAAGATATGATAAGCAAGCTGATCAATAACACTATTCTATTGCTGTGGACACCCAAAACACAAAAAATATTAAGGGTTTCAACAACAAAATGTGTTTTTTTTAAAACCGTTGGCGGAACCACGAATTTTTTTATTGATAACCTTCGTTTGTGGCGGAGGAATACCGTTGGTTACAACTTTATTAGAAAACAATTATATATATATATATATACATATATATATATATAAGATCACATAATAGCAAATGAAGATTGCATGAGGTGTAGATTACTAAAAAAAATTGTGATATCTAACATTGCATTGCAGTTTTTTACAATTATCGAAAGAATATAAGTCGGTAACTCTTCATACGTTACTAAACCTCGTTGCTGAATTCTGTGTCCAAACTTGCTAAGCGCATCCGCCGCAAAATTATCCTCACGATACACATGTGTGATTTGGATGCCTTTTATGGCTTCTGAAATACATTTCCATTTGGTGCTTATAATGCTTATAATCGAAGGAGGGTTCGTACTTTCCTTCATAGAATCAACAAGCATTTTCGAATCACTTTCAATTACTCTAATTCTGTTCCATATATCTCTCAAGTTGAGCATGCTAAAGATCATGCTCTCTAGCTCAGTAGCGAAGCTCGAATCAGGAGCAACCTTCCCAGCAAAACATTTGATAAGCTTACCACTAACATCCTTAACAGTACCACTAATAGAGCCATGCGCATTTATGAAACAGCCGTCGATATTGAGCTTATAGCCATGTTCCTGAAGTCTCCAAGATAACTACATAGTTCTATATTAGTTCCATTAACCGATTCTGAATTGCTGCTAAGTAGGGCTGATAAGTCACAAAGAAAAGAAATAGCATCTTTAACTCTTTATTTCTATGCTCATAGTGTTCATTTTACACTCGTGCATCTACCTTTCCATATTTCTCACAGAATATAACAAAGATATTGGATCTTTCTCTTAACCATGTCTTTTTTAATATCACCAGCAAACCAATTGTGGAATAAGTGTGTAATAATCAGCTCCTTCTTAAGGTGGATAAGAATGCCACATAATATACACCAAGTTTCTTTTAGTAATTTATCCAAGGAAGAACACATGAGAGAAACTCTCTATCACATTACCAGAGCAACATTAACACTTAGAAACACATGAGATTCCAAGTTTAGAGATACGATCATCAGAAGGAATAACCTTATACGCTTCCAAATGAAAAAAGTAAATTTGTAATGGGACTTTAGACCTCCAAAGTTTAACATTCCACTCGAAATAATCATTTTCGGTTTCATTAAAAAAGTTTCCACGGATAATATTGAGAAGTAGTAAACGTACCAGTGTTGCTAGGGGCCCATAGAAGTTGATCGTTTCTATCGCCCACGGTCGTGCATGCGATTTGTTGTTGAATGTCATAAGGGAGCTGATTCTTAAGACGATTCATGAGATAGGGATTATCAAAGCCTTCCTTAACGGACATCAACAATATATCATCACCAACATTAGAAAGTTGGTTTAAAATTATGCCGCACCAGTTATCAGCCCAAAAGGAGATTTTTCCAATCCAATTTTCCATTGCGAGTGCTCAAGAAGATCATGGATTATAGACTTAATTATTTTCCAAAAGATTGAGCCGCTGATTTTGAGATTGGAGACACCATCGACATGGTTTATCAAAACATATTTATCCTTCAAGAATCTTGTCCAGAGATTATCTACAGTAAGTGATTTCCATGCCATTTTAGTGAGTATAGCTCGAGCTATATCACTAGTAAGACTAATGTTCAATCCACCAAATGCATAAGGTCTCCATAACTTTTTTCCAAGACACCCAATGATGGCCGGAGACTTCTTTATTATTCCACACAAAATTTGCGTGAATCGTCGTGTTTATTATTCCACAACAAAAATGTCTAGAGTATAACAAGACACACATATGATAACTCGTTAAACCAAATTGATGTGAGGGAAGGCAATGTTTAAAAACCCTTTAATTAAACACAATAAGATACTTTACAAAGAGAAAAATAAAGCACACCCCAATAAGTGGGCATATCAACGGGATTAAAAGTTAATTTTTTTTTCTTTATTTTATCATAGAAAATATATAAAAGCTAGTGTTGAGCAAAGATACAGTAGACAATAAATTTCATTCTACAGTTTCAACGCAATTAAATCGAATAGTTCAATTGAAAATGGTGTAATAAAGGAATCACCGAGATCTCGCAGAGGTTTTAACTTATTTGGGATTTGCCGACACCTCGTTCTAAAGACAAAGTATGAGTCTTATAAAAATAGTTACTACGCATAATAGTACACCAAGTCCACAACGCGACTATTAAAGCAATAATTTGAGTAACTTCTCATAGATCTTTATTGGAAATTTCGGTGACTAAAATACCAAAAAAAGGGGTTGTATATCGTTGGAATTTTATAATTCATAAGTTCACACCCAAAGAAGGTAAATAATATAAATTGTGTAATTTAGGTCCAAAGACGAATTTTCGACATTTTTAAATTTCTCTTAAAATTTCAATTGAAACATTTTTTTTATAGAATCGAACTATCAACATTTCATCGACAATTAGCGATATCAACGTTGACGAGGACCAATGAAAAGATGGGCTGAAACTATTTTACTTGAAACAAAAATGAAGAAGAAGAAGAAGTCCGTACACCAAAATCACTACCAAGTCTCTTTAGTAGTAAGCACAATGATATGAATAAGCAAACCTACACCACAC
Organism: Urtica dioica subsp. dioica; assembly: GCF_054948205.1. Lineage (NCBI taxonomy): Eukaryota > Viridiplantae > Streptophyta > Magnoliopsida > Rosales > Urticaceae > Urtica > Urtica dioica. The sequence goes on along the minus strand of NC_142765.1, from coordinate 3,156,981 downwards.
CTAATCCGGATTAGGTGTTAGATGTTTATGCAATTAATCATTTTGGCGTTTGCTTTAGATGTGGGGTTCATCAAATTAAAAGCACACCTTGATTTGTGCATGTTTGTTTGCCCTTTAGCTCTAATTTCAAAGACTTATTCACAAATTTTATTCAAGTTCAAACTATATTATACATTTTTATATTTTATAGTTATGTTGGTGTGTGTACGGTTCTCAACGCCCATTCTTGATGTTGCCCTATTAACTGCCTCGTTTGTATTTTTCACCGAGTCAGATTTCATATGAATAGTAAGTAGTAACTTATTTCTAATACACATTTTTTACTACTTTATTAATGGAATATGAAATTCTTGACAATCTTTAGTTTATTGTATTCAAGTGTACAGAAGAAAAATAAGTTAAGTTGGTGGATCAGTAAAATTGTTCCTCTTTCTCGAATTGGCGGAATAGGAAAGAATTCATTTCATTTCTAGAATACAATTTTACTTTTGTTTATAAACTTTATATAAGTAGAAAATATTGTTATTTTAAAAGGATTTTTTTTCTTTTCAATCCTCTAGTTTACCCGTCATATATGTATTATTACTATTCTTTAAGGAAAATTTACCCGTCATTTTAAGATGTATTATTTAATGAAGCTTTTTTAATTGATAAACAAATGACTGAAAAATTGAGGAGGGTGACAGACAGACCTCATCTTCGTCATCCTATACCACCACGTCAAACTAGCAAATCCCTCCAATATTATTATATCACGTTAGTCCGTACAAGCCACCAAAACGTAATGACACTCCTCAGATTAAAGTTACGAAACTACCCTCGTCCGATCCCACTAATCACGAAAGCTTGACACCGATGTGTTTAGTTTAGACTTTAGTGTCGATAATGAGTCATTTCATTTGACTCACTCGAGTCGAGTCGCCGAGAGAATAATCACATCCCAAAGCAAAGGAAACAGACGCATAAATTACGATTATGCCCCTCCCCGTAAGCCAATGGATGGCAGATCCGCTACGTAGACCCAATTTCGTAATTTCGCACTCTTCGTCGGAGAGACAGAAATATGAGACCGGTGACCGAGAACAGTGTCAGGTGAAATTAAAAAAAAAAAAATTGTTCGGTAGTCGAGAAGAAAATGTAAAATATTTTTTGCTAAATATCGCTCCATTTCCGGTTCTTAATTTCTCTGTATCCAAAATCTCCATAGATTTTTATTTTCTCAAGAATCAAACATAATCGTCGAAAAAACAAAAACAGTGCTAAAATAGGATAAGAAAATGGAAACTCCGTTTAAACACTGCTGTTTATGAAACTGATACAGAGAGCGAACTAGCACTACAATAAAGGAGAGAAAAGAAAGAAGTATTTTCCATTTACAGAGAGCCATCACCGGAACATTTAAATTAAGAAGAAGAAGAAAAGAAAGCTAAGAAAAATAATTAATTAAAAAAAAAACCTAAAAATCCTCGTTCCTCTTTTCTCTTTCTATACACAAAACTCGAAACCTAATAACCGCCGAGCTCGGACAGATCTCCGTCGGAGGACAGAGAGCGAGAGAGAGATCAGGCGAGTCATCATGCCGATACGACGCCGTACGTCGAGCGATCGGCGGCGAGGAGATCTCGGAGGTCCCGCGCGTGAGAAAGACGAAGCGCGTCGAGAACACGCTCGAAGACGCTGACGTGGCAGGGGATCCGAAGGACTCCTTGCTGCTGGTAGCCGTACTCTCCGGCGGAGAAGGTCTCGAGGAGCTGAACGAAGAGCGGATGGTTGAGAACCTCCGCGCTGACGACGAACCTCTCCATCTCTTCTCCGACGTAGACCGGCACGTGTCCCGACGGAACCTCCGTCGCCGCCGACGAGGCTCTTCGCCGGAGCTTCGCTCGAAACGACTCCGTCCTGCTCGCCGGCCGACCGGATTCAACCTCCGATCGGAGGACGCAGTACTGCGACGAGTCCGCAACGCGCGAGAGACGCCTTATCAACTGCTTCATCGCGACTGAGAACAAGTGTAAATCCGAAACGCGATTACGAGATTTCTGGTGAGAGAGAGAGAGAGAGAGAGAATTGTGTGAGAAACTGAGAGATTGAGAGAGAGTATATAAAGGAGGTTGAGGAATGAGAATGAGAAGTGGAATGGTGTGTGTATATATGTAAAGAAAGACATGGAAAGGTGATGATGGGAGAGAAAAAAGGTTGGGAGGTACAGGTAGGCGTACTTGGCAGGTACATTTTCTTTTTTATTATTTAATTCATTATTTCTTTGTTTTATTTTATTTTAATTTAAAAGGGAAATTTCAAAAATACTTTGATTTTTTAATTGCATGTATTGCGTCGATAATTTAGGACTTTTATCACGGGCAGGTAAAACAGGGCGTTTGGCGTTTCTCATATGTTTTTTCCTTCTTTTTTTCTTTTTATTTTTGTTTATTCTTTCACGGGAAAAATAAAATCAATTTCGATTTTCTTTTGAAAATTCGGTGGAAGAAGAAAGAGTCTATGACAAGGAGTCTATGACGACGATCTTCTTCGTTTGAATTTAATTAATGCATTAGTAGAAGATTCTAATGCCACGTTCTCTAAATTGAAGGACCATTTTATTATATCCTTGTTGTGTGGAATCATATAAATTATTAAGAGATTACAAAATTAAATTTGAAATATTATAATTTAATTGCAAGTGATATTATGACAATACTTTTAATTTTTTGCTCGAACATATTATGACGCAATTGAGAAGGACTCACCCTTAAATTAATGGGAAAATTACCAGAGCCACTTTTGTTTTTAAAAAAAATTCTAGAATACTTCCTCGCACATCGTTTTATTATGAAACTAGCTTTTTTTTATTTTTTATTTTTATACTTTCATCTTGGTTTTTACACTTACATTTTAAAAATAGAGGCAATGCTATTTGAAAATAAAAACAAATGTGATAAATAAGGAATGTTGTAAAATTCTAGGCATTCAAAGAATTACCGTATTAAATTTGAAACAATGTATATATCCAATTTCCTCTAAATTAATTATAGTAGTTTTTTTTATATCTTCGCTCTTATATATGGTGCGTCCATTTTCAAATAAACGGTTAAGATTGTAGTTGAGATTCAGATAAAAGAAAGAGAAATAGGAGTACTTAGCGAACGATTTGAAGATAAAATAGAGAGAAACAAGAGTACTAAACAAAACATTTAAACGATAGACATTGAACGTGACATATGGCTATTATCTAGTGCAATTAGCACTACTATAATCGGATGATCGTTAATATGTGAATATATGTTATATAATTAAATTTAGTTTAAAAAGTTCTAAATATATTTCGAGATAGATTATATTAAACTTAATTGCATCAAATAGCTACTTGTAAAATAAAGACATTCCATCCAAAAAATTATTAGACGTTCACACGCACATGATAATCACAAGTTCAAGACAAGAAAAACGAAAACACAGAAGTCAAATGAAAGCCTTATAAATAATAGCAAATTAGCAATAAGGTAGTATAAAAATAGAATATGCTTCTTTGTTGCAACAGAACTTCTAAACATCTTAAATTACCTTCCCACTGCTATCCTAGAAATTATCTCGAAAATAATCTCTAATTTAAAAACATTAAACTCGGTCACACTGAATTAATGTGTACTACAATAAAGAAAGAAAAATATAAATCCACAAATTATTTGAATATTGCGTCTGTTGATCGTCACAACAACAAACTAACATATCACCTTGCAACTTAATAATGCAAACGATTCTATAAAAAGATCATTATCATACTTGACTTCAAACTAATACAATAATTATATTGAAAACAATAAAACTCTTCCAGTCAAACTAATTTAGGCTATAATATTGATCCAACTTAATAAGAGTTATTATAAGAGAGAACGATCCTCTAGGTTTTCTGTTACTAAATAAAAATGTCGTTATTTATAATTTTTTTATGACAAAATAAATCTTTAATTAAGAACCAAAATATGCTAGTTAAGGCCAAACCTATATAAAAAAAATGAAAATACTATTTCACAACGATTTGCATCGTAAGAAAATTCAACAATTAAAGTCACCTAACAAAAATATATTTTACGCATAAAAACCACTCCAATGCATAAGTTAAATTTTTACACATTATTTTTTTTATTCATATACATTATCAATTATAGCACTTTACATAAAAACCACTTTAACGATGGTAGCACCAAAAAATTATTGAAGTGGATCCCACTTAAACTTAAGTAATAGTGTGTTTACTATTTTATTAATTTTTTTATAAAAAAAATATATAAATATATGTGCTAGAAAGTGGCATATTATCATAAAAAGTGATATAATATTGACACATAAATAATAAAACAATTTTAGTTGCTGAAATTGCTAAAAATAATTTTAGTTGCTTGCAGTGAAATTGCTAAGAATAAAATGGAAAGGAAAAAAAAAAGTCAACAAGTGAATAAAATCCCGAGAAATCCAAATCAATAAAAAGTTCAAAGCAATTAAATGCAAGGTACATAATCCTTCGAATATCCTCACACTAACTAATTTTCTTAAATGCCTTGCATTATTTCACTTTATTCTCACTTATTTCACTGTCGGCTTAACCAAACCAATTTCTTCCGTAATTATAGTCCGTTTATTCACACTTTGGAATGAATCATGCTTCTTTTTCTTTTTTACTTTACAATTTACATTAATTCAAATTGATTCGTGAAAGATTTTGAGTGAAATATAATGCAACCAATCCAATTCCAAACAAGGCGTTGGATTAGATTAGAATATAGGTAGATAGATAGATTAGAGGGTCCGGACAGTTCAGCTTTTTAATTTTTTAAATATATTTATTTCCGTAGTCCGTTGCAGTACAGTTTCGTAACATTAGTCATTATTATTATTATTAACGTCTCTTCTTTCTATAATTCTTTTTCTTTCCACGTGTCACTTCTACCTTCTCATGTCACTCTCCTCCCTCCCCGCGCGTTCTTCTCACGTTCTGTAATTATGAGTAAAACATATTTATGTCTGAACTTAAGCATAATACTCCGGACTTTGCAACGAAGTAAATATCATATATTTGTAATATTACTATTATGAAAAGTAAGTTGTACTATGTTAAAAGTATATAAAAACAATCGTAAATGACTTTAAAATACAACTGTGTACTTTGAAAGAAAATATGTGTAATAAAATAATAAAAGTATAAGATATAAATTATGACCTTTTATTTATTGTCATAAAATATTATTTTCATTATATATAATGAAAAAAACTAATCTATAAAATATATGACTTTTTATTTATTTTCATAAAATATAATTTTCATTAGATACTAAAAATAACAATACTGAAATTTATACATAGATTTACACATAAAGACACTTAATGTAAAGTATAAGTATTTTAATTAGCTAACTTTAATTTATGTTCATATCTATGTCCATATGAGTTATATGTGTATATATATATTCTGCACAATATACTAATATTTATGGAAGATAAAAAGGTTAAACATTTATATGAAAAATATATTTTAAGTTGATTCAGGATTTAATAACTCTGTTTATTTATTTTAAATGGAATATAACAAAATATATAGGATATTTTGGGCCTGTTAAACATAATAATATCTATATATAATATCTGAATATATACTAAAACACAATGTTAAACTGAGTATAATATAATAGTATGTGTATAAATATATATTAATTTTTTATAAAGTGTATGTGTATATATGATATAAAAAAAAACATATGTATATACATTGCAAGAACCGATATAAAAACATATAACAATCAAAGAGAATACAAAACGCCAACAAATGAAGTGAAAGAGGGGCAAGGAAAAAAGTAAACTATAATTAATATATAAAGTTATTTACGGAATTACTTTAGATTACTGTAGTTGCTACGGTTTTTTGGGGGTTTCTTTTTAGTTATATAAGATAATGTGTGTCGATACAACTTTTTATATTTTCAAGTTTTATCGAGTAGAATGTAGAATCTCTTCAAAAAAGTTTAGTGAGTAAAATGAAATAAAAAAAATTAAATATACATTGGCATAATGGCTAATAATGTTGGGTGTTAAGGTTGCTAAAAATGAAAAGAAAAGAAAAAAGAAGTTCTATAATTTTTTTGGATGATAATTAATTGAAAAAATACGGTTGTATTTAAAATAGTTTAAAAGGTTTTATTTTGTTAAAAAAAAAAGGTTAAAAGTGAGCCCTATAAACAGAACTGAAGTGCAAAGCTTCCTAAATACACTGGTTAGGACTTAGGAGCATGATTCACACATGTCACTAACCATATGTCTAGTTAGTCAAATTCGTAAATGCATTTTAAATTATCTTATCTGGAGAAAATTGGTGTAAAACTCTTCAACCACTTAATAACATTAGTGAGCTTGAAGCACGCTTAGCCAAAGTGAGCTAGGGTGTCGAGTTCGACAGATTCGAGTTTGTTTTTTCGTCACTTTTTCAAACCAATATACAACCACGTAAATCCTTATATAAGTGCATGGTCAAGCTAAATCAATTAATGTCATTTAATCTAGAGATACATAGGTGAATGCATTATTTGTAACTCACTCTATAACCTAAAGAAAAAGAAAGAAGATTTGTAAGAACGATATATTTAGTTACAAGAGAAAGAGAAATGATTGAATGAGAAGACCCAAAATTTGACGATCTCAATACTACTGCCATCAAGTGAGTTACTATTTTGTTGATTTATTGGACATACACCAAGTGAGTGTGTTTGATTCGAACATCGATCTCAGAACTCAAAGATTTTTAGTACCGTTAGTGTTGGGTTGGACCGAGAACCATCATCCGATATATATTTATCGAGGAGATATTTTTAGACCATCTCTAAGCTAAAACTTTATAAATGCAATTTTTTGAAACCCAAAATGCAATCAATACACTATTTTTTGCACAAAAAAAAAATCATAATCCAATTTTTTTTAAGGGCACACGATATATTTTGAAAATTTGTGATTTACGAGTTTGGAGTACTACACAAGTGCACCATTATACAACCACACGGAGTTAGGTGGGGACTTGTGAGGCAAATTTGTTTCATAAACTTTTGAAATTAATTGTTTAACATTTTTTATAAATTTTTACTTTTGTAGCTTAAAATTATTTAGCTTTTTTTTTTCAATCCGAGTTTTATTCTTACACATCTCTAAATTTTTTATTAATTTTTCTAATCTGATTTTACGGCCGCTTATAACAATGATCATGTATTGATCGTGACACATACCATGACCAATGAATAAAAGGGCTTATCACCATTTTCAACAATGGAAGTTCTTGTTATTGGTGGATAAATATTGATTATGTGTGTGGTTCACGAGCTTTTGAGTTGGTTAGGTATTAGTACTAAACTTTCAGAAAGCAAAAGTATACAAGTTGATATATTTCCATGTTCCTCTTTTTTCGTATGATTTTAATGAAAGAGACACAAAATAAAAAACGAAAAGTAAAAAAAAATAAAAATAAAGAAAAGACACAAAAATAAAAGGTTAGTTCCTGAAGAACAAAAAAGCTATATCGTAGTGTAGATCGCTTTCGCATTTTATGGTAAGTCGGTTATCTCATTAGTAAAGTGCCACAAAGACGTGTTTCATATAAAATTTTAAGCTACAAATTAGATTTTAAGATGTGTATTTTTCTCGTGACATTTCCATAATAGAATAATTCATGAAAATTGAACATGTGAAAATTATTTTGTAGGATCATGGGTTTGTGGCTGAGAAGAAATTTAGATCCAAGCCAATTAAAATTCGTTGCACTATTGGTCTTGAGAAAATGCTATACCATTTAGGTACGTAATTGTAACATGCTTAAAAGAAGCAATATGTGGAAGTGAAATTAGTAAACGTAGGACCTTACGTAAACGACGGTTATTTATGCAAATTATGGGGACCGTGGATTGTCCGTGATGATAGTACAAGACAAATTGTGAGAGCAATAATATATTGTACGGTTAATTAATAGCACAAAATAATATAAATATATAAAGGTACTAGCTAGCATGCTTATGTGGGGGATGAAAACATATTTTATTATTAATTATATAAATTAAAAAATCGTCCCATTATTCTATAAAATCCATATGGGTATTATATTTTTTTTTGTAACGTTTTTATATTATATATAAATATGGTTTCGTTATCCATCGTAAACTTAGCCTCTTTTTATGGGTGCTAAATGAGTCCTCTTTACACTTGATCATCACGTATACGTATCATACGTGCCGTACATTTGAACAATGTCTACCAATAAAATTAGCTTTTTAAATATAATAAAATTATGTACTTGTTACTACGGAAAAATTGGTTGGTCACATATGTTGTGTGTGTGCATATGCATTTGCACAAATTCAGGAAGAAATGTACACATGCTTAGTTCATATGCAGTTAGTAGTGTAGCTTATTAGATGGCTTTTTTCTTTGTTCCGCATATCTATATATATATATGTAAATTTATGTATATATATATATATATATATATATATATATATATATTATATTATATAAACACATAAGCACAAAATCACACACGTATATCGTGACACTTATGTATGTATATCATGTTGTGAAGATATGAGTGTATACGTGGGTTTGCATTATCAGGAAGGCGTAAGGAAGTTTGATGTACGTTACATTTTTAGCAGCATTGAATTAGAGATAATTCGAATAATTTGTGGACAATATTTCATAATTAATTTCTATTTCTTTTATTCAAGCTAAACAATATACATGTTTATATATTTATTGTAGTTGAATTTTGCTATTAAAAACGAGGATTTAAAATTTGTGCTATCGTAGTGGTTGTATTTGTGATTTACTTTTTATTGTTTATGAGTGTCCTTAGCATTTGTAAAATTTATCCTTTTTTGGGTACGTAATTGGAAGAGCAATGTATTAATTTATGATTTTTTTAATAGCAAACTATAGAATCTTAAGAGCAATGTAATAATTGATATTGTTTCTTAAATTTTGTATCAAAAGTGATGTTTGCACATGTAATATATTAAAACTTGTAGGCAAGGTATAAGATTGATTATAAATATATACATATATATATATACACATTTAAAATTTAAAAATTAATAATATAACGTATTCTAGTATGATTCAAATTGAAAACCTTAGGAGGTTGGATTCCACTATCCTCGATTTTTTCTTTTCAATGTTTGTTCATACTTCATATATTATACTGTGAGTGGGAAGTGGGTACATGAGTTAGGTCGTGGCACTAAATTAGTCCCTTTTTATACGCAATAGCTAGCAAATGGCCTTGTATCTTTTTATCAGGGCGTAATTGAAATCAAATAAAATATTTTTGGATATTCCACTTATTATTTGTCAATAGAATGATACTAGTGTACTTGAAAGAAAAAAAAATGATAGTAGTAGTGTAGAATATATGCGCTACTAGATATTTTCTTCCATATATAAATTAATCACCAATAGATAGCGGTTAATTTGGCTTGTAGTACAGCAGTGTAGACACACTACAACAAATAGGACATTTACCGATGATTTTTTTCGTCGCTAATGACCCCATAATCGTCGCTAAATCTCTTTAGCGACGATTTTAGCGACGATTTTTATTGTCGCTAAATGCCCGTGCCTAAATATATTTAGCGACGAATTAATCGTCGCTAAATATTTACCGACGATATTAGCGACGATTTTTTCGTCCCTAAATGTTTAAACTAGGAGTTTTTTTTAATTATTTAGCGACGACTTAATCGTCGCTAATTCCCGCGGGTGAATTTCGCGCGCGAATTAGCGACGATTAAGTCGTCGCTAATACATTAATTTTTTAATAATTAGCGACGATTAAGTCGTCGCTAATACGTTAATTTTTTAATAATTAGCGACGACTTTGTCGTCGCTAATTATTAATTTTTTTTTCAATTTTTAAATGATTCATTTTTTATGATCGTTAGTTATTATTTATTTTTTTTCGTGTATGAAATTCTAAAATGAAAAATCAAATAAAAATCAAATTATATTATCGAAATGAACGTATATATAAAATACTTGAAAGTGAATCGTGGTTATTAATTAAATTCTCGAACGTTATTAAATAAATAATCATAATTTATTTATTTAAATAAATGAAATACATTTCAATAACCAAATGAGAGTATTTAAACGCTATAAGCGATTTAAAAAACTCATGAGTTAATCGAGCTTTAATTTGGATAACTCTTTCTTGAAAACTTCAAAAATCCGGCTTCGTCACCTTTGACTCGTCCGGTTCCCGCTCGTCCGCCCAAATCTGTCATCAAACCGCGAAAATCCGACATCGAGTTAATTTCTTAAACCCAAACTCTTATCAATATCCAAAATTCCAAATCCGACATCTCGACTCAAAAACCCGAGCCCAACCAAGTCAACAACCAAACACGAATCCAAACTAACTTGTCACAAAATTCGTAACCTTGTCATTAAATCCACATTTTAAATTCAAACCAAAAACCCGTAACGTACAATCTCATCTCAAATCACAAATCATAACTTTCAACTCCAAACTTCAAAAATTCCCGAGGCTCTGACTTTCATCATCACAAAACAGTCTCAATGCCACAAATATCACAATATGGCTCACGGCCAAAAATCACAGGGTCAAATAAAAATTTCAAGACCAAAACAACTCACGGCCATAACCATTTCCAAACCAAATTACATAACATTCCAAAAATCCTCATAGCCTCCTAATTCAACCAGAAATTCCTTCACAAATATGAGCATCAACTTAACCATAACAAATCACAATCAACCCCTTAGAACACACGGCAGAAGAACAAGACACACGGCCAAATGAATCTCACGGCCAAAGAAAAACACAATCCAACTCAAGAAATTTCATAAATCCAAGAGATCATCATCATAGCCTCAAACAAAATCAATACATCACAAACCCAAAATCTCAACTCACACCACACAGCTGAGCAAACAAACACACGGCCAAAACACGTTCCACACATAAAACCCGTCCAAACCACAATCAAAACAAGAATTCAGTCCAAAATCAACACTCCCATAAGTAATCAACACTAAACCGAGCACAAATCACATCACAAAGCATCAACCACGTTCAGATGTAAAACCCCCAAATCAATTTCATCAAAACCCTAATTTTCGGATCTTTCACTTTAGCCCAAGAAATCCATACCTCACTTGAAGAGTCGGACCATTTGGACCGTCTTCACCCTTTTTTTCCCTCGCCGGAGGTGCTCGCCGGAGCTCCTAGGACGCGCGGCGACCTTCTCCTCTCGGCTGGTGGTGTGCACGCGGCTCGAAGATGGGCGGCTGGCCGAGCTCAAGCACGGAGAAGAAGAGATGAGGAGAGGGTGGTGCTGTGGGGGGTTTAGCTGCCGAGAGAGAGAGCTCGGTTGATGATGGCCGATTGAATTTTTTTTTAGGATTTGGGAGCTCACGAGGGAACTGATACGCGACCTGGTATTTAAAGACATTTACCGACGATTAAATTGTCGCTAAATATTTAAAATTCGTCAAAATTCAAAAACATTTAACAACGATTAAATCGTCGCTAAATGTTCAAAATTCGTCGCTAAATCATTTCGTTGTAATTAAATGTGAGGGATTTTTCCCTCTTTAAAATTCGTCAAAATTCAAAAACATTTAGCGACGATATTATCGTCGCTAATTATTTTCCCGGGAACTTAGCGACGACAAAAAAGAATTAGCGACGATAAATTCGTCGCTAATTATCTTTGCCGCCAAACTTTAATATTTTTGGCACCAAAAAATTAGCGACGATAAAATCGTCGCTAAAAGGGTGATTAGCGACGATTTATTAGCGACGATTAAGTCGTCGCTAAATGTGGTATTTCTTGTAGTGACATTATTTGGATGGACCATATAACTATCATCAGCTTAATAAATAACGTAGCAAAGGAAATAATAGCCATATACAATTCGTACGGAATTTGTACCTAATTTGATACTTAAAAGATGTGCATTGATATTCAAGTTAGGTTAGATGAATTGAATATGGAAACTTCGTTGCCATGTTGAAGATGGAATTTGCTTACGTGAAGTCTCACAACATGCATTTGTTTATTTTGGGATAAGGGAGCTTGAATTTAATAGCCAATTTGAAATATAAAATTGTTAAAATAGTTAGCGTTAAGTTTATTTTGTACAATAATTAATAAATCATATAAATCAACTTTAAGAGATAATAATACCCTTCATTTAAAACGAAGGGTTACCAAATATAAATTAGTTAACAAAAATAAATAAATTAATGAAAAATATTACAATAAATAACTGTTTCATTAATAGATTAAAAAATATTTAAAGATATTACGAGATCTTCACCGCCGATCTTGCCAAGTCAACTTGAACGATTTTCCGCCGATCTTCACCGTTGATCTGTCTCGAACCACCAATTCTCCGACCGGAGACAGAAAGTCGCCAATTCTCCTACAAATAAAAACCGAAATTAATACGAATAAACCATACTAACACAAATTAACTTGAACGATTTTCCGCCGATCTTCACCGTTGATCTGTCTCGAACCACCAATTCTCCGACCGGAGACAAAAAGTCGCCAATTCTCCTACAAATAAAAACCGAAATTAATACGAATAAACCATACTAACACAAATTAACAGATTCCAATGACATTTCAACACTAATTCACAAATCAACACAAATTAACACAAACCACCACTAATTTTCAAATTAATAGAAATCAACACAAGTCAACAGATTTAACAACAAAACAATACAAATCAACACGTATCAACACAAATTAATAGATTCCAAAGACATTCAACACTAATTTAAAATCAACACGAATAAACAGAAATAAACTGAATTAACATGAATTAATTCCAAATTAACCTAAATTAATTACGAAATAAACAAAAATAAACTGAATTAACACAAACCAATTCCGAATTAACCTGAATTAATTACGAAATAAACATAAATAAATCGAATTAACACGAATTAACATAGATTAACACGGCTGAGAACCGACCTAACATCGCGAATTCCAGATCGAGGTGGAGGTATGGTCACGTCGTCGTGCAGATCTGGGCCTGGCGTTTCCATGGGTTGACACTCGCCTGATGGGATCTAGGCCCGAGATCTAGTACGGCGAGAGTGTCGTGACTCGGAACCCAGCATCGACAAAATGTCTTAGAATATGAATTAGAATATGAAACTGAGAAGTTGGTCAACGAAAAGGATTTTTCTCTGGAATTTTCTTCATTTCTTGATGGGAAGGAAGCTGTGGTCAAAGCAGTTGACTTACTTTTTGGGAAATACATGGACTAGGCAGATTTGGTTGATGACAAAAGAGAGAAAATCTTTACGGAAGCTCAACTTGGGGATGTGCTCAAATCCATCAGAATGTGTTACTCTAATCCTTTGGACGATATTCTCCAATGTCAACATGGCTCTGTTTTGTTGTTTATAATAACTAGGGTTTGTTTTCTTCTAAAGAAGAGAATGGAAGACTAATTAGCGGAAGCATTGTTATATGGGTTTTTGGTTTGTCTCTATTCTTGACAAACTAATTATGATATGAATTAGAATGATACCAACAGATTTACAAAATTAATGAGAGAGAGAGAGAGAGAGAGAGAGAGAGAGAGAGAGAGAGAGAGAGAGAGAATAAATATGGAGTTATTTAGTTACATATATTGTTGATATTAATCCCTGAAAATCATGCAACATATGTTGACTTATTCATCTGATTCTTTCTTCAAATAAAACAAGATTGCATTAGGGGTATTTTCGACATAAAAATATTGGCTGAAACGTCACTTTAGCGAAATTGGTTATTTATCAAAATAAATGTAAACGTTGTCTAATATGCAATCTCAACGTTTGAATTTTGTTAGTCCGTCTAATTATTCATACTTAAAAAGGGAAAATAACACACACCCACACACACACACACACACACACACACACATATATATATATATATATATATATATATATATATATATATATTTAAGTGAAATGTCGAGTTTATTCTTTGATTTTAAAAAATATCGAGTTCATACCTTGAAATGGATAACAGTGTCACAAATCTTCCTTTTATTGATATTAACTCTTATATTAGAAAAATCGAATAAAATACAAACCAGTACCCTAACTATCAAATTCCCAGTTTTGGAATAAAAATAGTCTTAAATTAAAATTAAATAATAAAATTCATATCCCTCAAGAGATGATTTCATTCCATGTTCAAATTGCAACTCTAAATCCTGGATTCTCTGTTCGAATATGTGATTTTGATGACTATCAACTGTAGATTTTTACTCATTTGCCTCTTTCCGTGTTCTTTCACGACTAAGAGAGTGTTGTTTAATTTTTAGTTTTTATATAAATTGCATAATGGTACAAATGAATAAAGATAATTAGTGTTTACATATAAATATTATAGTCAATGTAAATGAAAAGTCAATAAAAATTAAAAAAAAAAGATTCGTGATACTGTTGTCTATTTCAGTGTATAATTTCATTATTTTAATTAAACAAAATGTATGAACTCGACATTTTTGAGAATCAAAAGTTAAATTCGACATTTCACAAAAATACAAGATGTATATGTGTCATTTTCCGACTTAAAAAATATAGTAAAGAGATGTAGAGTAAACTATAGCTTAGATATAATATATATATATATATATATATATATATATATATATATATACATATTTAAATGTTCTTATATGTGATCATATACACTCGACAAAATAAATAAGTAATAAATTCCCTCATGAAGTAAATGTTCTTATAAATTGCTATATGCGATCATAAAGCTCAACTATAGTCTTAAGTAATTTCGAATAGCTATTTTGTATAATTTTTTCATGTCTAAACTACCTCCACTTCAATCATTAATTTAACTATTTTTAGGAAACGGGTTTAACTATAAATCCAAATAGAGCGTTTCTGTTGAGTCATTGACCAACAAGATTAAATTGAAAAAAAAGCTTCATCATAACACCGAATTTCAGATTGGCTTTCCAATGAAGAGACTTTTTCGTATGTTTCTTCGAAATAATTCGTGATGTAGCGTTTGAGAAAACTCATCACTCAATAAACTAGCAATTTATTTTTTTTCTCCTTTTAATGCCTATATAAAATTAACCAACCGTACGATAAACAACCTGTAAAACTTGTTGAATTATAAAGAACCGTAGAACCCATGTTGTCTACGATTTGGGATATAATATTTATTTAGGTACTATAGAGATAGAGAAGCGAGAGTTGAACTGTTAAAGGATGCCAGCTTGGGAGTCATTTAATTTCAATCATTTCAGAGCTATAGTTCACACACACATTAATATGCTATATTCCTATATATATATATATATATATATATATATATATATATATATATATATATAATTCTCTAGCTAAACAAAGAAAATAAAATAATATTGAAGTTGAAGACATGATATGTCTCAAACATATAATTTCTTCCAAACCGCGTGGAGATTTGTGTGCGTATTTATAATCCTGAAATTACGTTTCATATATGTATATATATTATGTTTTCATATATATATATATATATATATATATATATATATATATATATATAGCAATATACCCAACGCGTTGCTGCGGAATAATCAATATATTTTAGTCTAAATGAAAATATATATAGACATGTCCAAAAATATTTAGATTTTTTTAAAAAAAATTTAAGTTTTTTTGGAGACATTTTTATCTTTATGATAAAAAAAAAGTCGGTACGAATGAACACTACTTGTGTTTAGGATCCAATCTCCTATTTTTTTCTTAAAAAAAAAAGTTGTTCATCGAAGAGTGTTTTGTGTTTAGAGGGAGTTCCTCTACTTTATATATATATATATATATATATATATATATATATATATATATAATATGTACATTACAATAATTGTTTAATTCCCAAATATTATTGATCAAGCATGCTATTTACTTTACTATTGTAGTATACCAGAATGCTTATTTATCCTCAAAATAGCGTGAGATTAGCCCTTAATCCTCAGCTATATTCATCAACATAATGATAATTTATAAAATTTAAATAGTGTTTATATAGTTTATGCTATAAAACTAAATGTTTGTATTAAAAAAAGAACTAGTATTAACAGAAAACATAAAAACAAATCTAATAAAAAAAAATTGACGTGGGAATGATATTGCCAAGGTCGTACGAAAAGTGATATTTTTTCTAAGGAAAATAACACATTTTATACCATGTGTTTTAGTGAAATGTCGAGTTTAACCTTCGGTTTTCAAAAATGTCGAGTTCATACCCTCTGTTTTACTAAAATGACGAAATTATACCTTCTGTTTAACTAAAATGACGAAATTATACCTTGAAATAGACAACAGTGTCACAAATATTCTTTTTTTTGACTTTTCATTGACGTTGACTATAATATTTATATATAAACACCAATTATCTGTAGTCATTCGCGCCATATACGTAATTTATTTAAAAACTAAAGTCTCTTAATCGTGAAGAACACAAAAATAGGCAAATGAGTAAGCATCGATAGTTGATAGTCATCAAAATCGCATATTCGAACAGAGAATCAAGGATTTAGAGTTACAATTCGAACACGGAATGAAGTCATCTCTTAGAAGGTATGAGTTTTATTATTTAATTTCAATTTAAGGCTATTTTTATTTCAAAATTGAGAATTTGGAAGTTAGGGTACTGATTTAGATTTTATTCGGTTTTTCTTATATAAGAGTTAATATCAATGAAATGGAGATTTGTGTCGCTGTTATTCATTTCAAGGTATAATTTTATCATTTTAGTTAAACAGATGGTATAATTTCGTCATTTTAATTAAACAGAGGTTATGAACTCGACATTTTTTTAAAACCGAGGGTTAAACTCAACATTTTACTAAAACACATGATATAAATGTGTTATTTTCCCTTTTTTTCTATCTTATCAATCCACTGGCCTATAAATCAAAGTATAAACAATAAAAATATATCTATACGTCTGGGAACGTAACAAGTAATAAAGAAGATAAAGAAATGCAAACAGTATCAGAAATATTGCACGTCATTTTGCCATGCACTAACGCAAGCCAAAAAAAAAAAAAAAAAAAAATCTATGAAAAATATATAAAGCTTGCTTTATTCGCATGTTAGTCATCTTATCATTTCCCACTATGCAACATTCTCTCACATAATATTAAGAAATATATTCTTTATTTTAATAGTTGGAAAGAACAAAAAATTACTAGGAAAAGAAGGACAAAAGTGTGATGATTTTTTCAAGCTAAAGTTTAACTACATTTCGAGATTTAGAGTACAATGACGTTTTTGTAGGTTCTACTTGGAAGGTGCTTGGCAATTTATTTCTTGCAAGACAATATCATCAACAATATAGGCCATTACCTATGTCATTGCTAGGCCCGGTGTGTTTGCTATAATATCTTGATTATTTTATGTGGTCTTCCTTGAATTGTGAACAAATGTACATAAATTCAACTTCACATGACAATATAAGAGAAAAAGGGATATAATAATAACCGAACAGAACTATGTACAAAATTGGAAGATTATATATATATATAGGTTGCTAGAATAATTTACAAAATCTAAAGAAATTATTTAGTGTTATTAAAACAACTATAGAAACTAAAAAGATTTTAGCTTTCTTGTCCAAGTCGCGTAGCTGTCTCATTTTCCGCGTTTGTTTGGTTGGTTCGATACTAATAGGCCCTTCCAAGGAAACAAGCTTCCAAGAACATTAACATGTCCATCAACTTTATTCATTTATTATTTATTTATTTTTTCTTGAAGTCCATAAATATTCCGTACAACTATATGAGAAAAGTCATCTTCTAAAATTTGAAAACTTGACTTTTTCTTTCTAATTTGGATGTATAATCACGTAGGCAGTTAGCTTTGTTTAGAAAATTCTAGATTCCTCTTAAGAAAATGACTCAAATTGTCAATTTTTTAATTTATTGTGTAATGAAAGTAGTATCGAAGCAAAAAAAAAAAAAAAAAAAAATCTCGAATGACATGGCTTGATCTTATTACATGACGCAATAAGTTTCCTGTCGTTATCACAAATATAATCTCTCTAATATTGTCTTTAATCTTAATAGAGATGCACATGTTTTACTTTTTCTTGAGATTCTTTTACTAAATGAGAATGCAATATTTGCAAAATCTTAAGAATCTAGAGCCGTAATTTAATTTGCATACACAAATTTTAGTTTCATTGTGCGCACTTTATTAAATCTAACCGAATGTTCTCACATACTATGACAATTTCAAATTTTCTTTTTTTTTAAATTATATTATTTACAATCACATAAGATACATATAATTAAATAATCATTTTTCCTCTCTTTCCCGCTATGTAAAATACGTTCTCCTATAAGATTTCTTCTCTAGTCTCTGTCTCCCTCCTAGGGTGCCCGAGCCACAGCTGGCTTGATCGGCAGTGTGCTCCAATGTGAGAGGGGAGACTTCATAGTGCTTTCATTTCCCTCTGCTCTATTTGGAAGTTTTTTGCCTCCCTTCTTCATTTCAAGTCGGGGTCTTATGGGATCGGCATCATCTCAATTGATGTGGATTAGCTAGGAGGTTAGTGATAGCTAGGAGCGTTCCATCGTTTTTGACGCTGATAGAAATGCTCCACGTGAGGAGACCTGCTTATCACTAGGATCAAAAACGTTATCCGGTGCGACGAATGTCGCACCCAATACTTAAAATGTCGCACCTAAAAGTTTATTAGGTGCGACATTCGGTGCGACATCGTCGCACCGGATAACCCGTCGCAGAAAGTATTCGGTGCGACATGTCGGACAAAATAAGTACACCTTTAGGTGCGACATTTTAAGGTGCGACTTACCGCACCTAATGCCCAAGTTATTTTCCTACCAAATTTTATAAAATTGGCGGGTAAATTCATATCGGGTGCGACAATGTCGCACCTAATACCGTTCCTGCCATGATATTCGGTGCGACAGTGTCGCACCGAATATGTTTTTTAAATTAAAAAAAATACAAAATTAAAAAAGTAAATTAAAATTCATTTAAAATTAAATAAAAATTAATTAACAAAATTCTAAATTAATTAGAAATAATATTCTGAAAATAGAATTCTTAATTAAAAATATAAATTCTTTAAAAAAAAAGCGAAAAAAATGAATTCCTAATATTTTTTCCTATAAAACTTATCGATAGTAGAATTCCCTCTACCGAATAAGTTGCCAGAACTTCGAGAACCGCTTCCGCGTCCTCGTCCACCGCTGCCTGACGCGCTACCACTCGTTCCGCCGCTTCCGTAAGGACGGTCTCGCAAGTAATCCATAGAACCAGACGTAGAACCCGACGTGGAACCTAGCGTCTGCTGATCCGTCCCACCTGGTTGCGATGCAGGCGGAGGTTGAGGAGTCGTGGGAGGCTGGTTGTGCTGCTGGCTGAGGAAGGCGATCTGTTGCCGCATCACTTGCAGCTCGGCTTGTTGGGCATCCATCTGAGCTCGCATCTCGGCAACCAATGGATCGGTCTGAGATTACGAACTTGACAAGCCTCTATCTAACGTTTGGGCAACACCCAGCGATGACCTTGGGATCGAAGGCCCTAAACCGACTTCCCAGTCTCTGCGTACTCCTAAAACATCGCGCATCGCGTACATCTCCGCATCTTCTTGGGAGATTACGGTGTTTTGCTCCGCCGCTTGCCGCAAAATATCTATCGTTTGGGCGGTGATTTGATCCTTAAAAAAAACCACAAAATACTTATTAGATAAGAATAATTTAAGTAATTAAATATAGTAAATAAAACAATTAACTTACGAATTGCGACTTCGCGAATTCCGTCGTCCACGATCCCTTAGCGTCATGGTGTTTTTCTGACCATATCGCTAAAGCCGAGCCTATACTCCCATCTTCCCTTCGCTGTAATTTTTCAACATTAAAATATGAATCACATATATATTACATATTAATATTAAGAGACTTACGTTCCTCGAGCGATGACCAAAAAAACTAAGCGACCCTTGTCTCGCCTTCTTCTTCTTCATCTTTGAATTTTCCCGGTTGCGGAGAGATTTCGCCTGCAAGACATAAATTCGTTAAGTTTAATTTTAAGAAATTCGAATAACCATCGGAAGTTCAACTCATACCTTATGTTCCGGCGAGTCGAACGTCTCTATTGCTTTCAACCAGACTTCCTTGTTGTAGCCTTCGGGAGTTTCATTTTTAGCGAGATCCTTACTCCCGCAAAATGTCTTGAAGAAGAGCTGCGACAACCTCGACTTCTGGCCACGGCGCATCCTCTTCGCATCGCGAATGATAGCCATATCAATCTCGTTGCGAATAGAATCTGCAGGCATAAGCTCGCCACTCTCGGGATGTTCATAAACGAAGTTATACTCGTTATGAATTGAGTTCATAAGAGCCGCCACACTCTGCGCAGGCACATGATTCCAGTCTGGGAGGTCGACTGGAATGGTACTCTTGATCAGGTTTCCTAATCGGTTTTGAAACGTCCCGATCAACGGATTTTGCTCCCTGACGTCTTGGTAGAACGCTTGCGCAGTCTGATCGTAGGGAACTGTGTTCGCTCCAGGGGTCCCAACACGAGCTCTCGCAGAAACGACGCCAGTCGTTGGTCCCCGCTTCTTCCTCGGCATCTGCGGGGGGTCACGCTCTCCTCCTGATGGGTCCTGACCTGAAGTAGACATCCTGCAAAATGAATTGTAGTTAGTATTTTTAATTACTATGTAATTAGTATTCGACGACTAAAGTTATTACATGGTGTTAGTCATTCATCGTTATCACTCGATGTAATGTTAGTAACGACATCAACATCGTCTTCCTCAAAAACGGCGTACGTCTCATCTTCTTCATCAACTTCTTCATCATCTTCAACAACAGTAACAAGCTCGGCCGTAGCGGTTTCGTGTCGATGATTAAGACGGTCGATATTTGACAATTCTATTGTCAATGGAATCGATGCTGAAGTGGTCGGATCAACTTAAGGAATGTCCCATATCCCCCGTTGATTGCATTCCTGAACGATTTCCCATTCGCGACCCTTAACGAGATCTTGGATGTAAAACACTTGCTTCGCTTGAGTCGCCAGTATAAACGGCTCTTCTGTAAACCACTCTTTGGCGGTATACGAACTCGTTGCTCCGGTGGTCTTATCAACGTGCACTATACGTCCTGCATTGTACTTGTCACCATACCATATGCATTTGAGCAGTACGACCGACATTTGTGTGTATAGTTCAGCATGATTACGTCTTCCATTCGACCGTAAAAGCTGAAGTCGTTCACGGGCACACAAACACCGCTATTCTGGGTGATCCGTTGGTTATCACGACGACGAGTGGTGAACTTCACTCCATTCACAAAGCAACTCGGATACTAATGAGCAATTTGCATAGATCCCGTAGACAATGCGTAAAGCTCTTCAGACACGTTGGAACCACTAACTTTCATGTCAAAAATCTGAAATATGCAAATTAAGATGATGTCATTTTAGCAATTTTAGTATGCTTTCAGCAAATGAATCCTTTCAGTTTACCTTTTTCGCAAACCAAATTTTGAATTCTTTTCTGTGCATTGCTTCGATATCAGAATCTGCGGTTCCCGCTTCTGAGTTATTTTGTATAAGTTCCAAATGCTCACTGTTAACATTACATAATTAGATGTAAATCAATGAGCTAGATAATGTACATATTTAAATAAAAGATCCCCTTACATCAAATACAGATCGATTTCTGGACAATTGGTAAAAATGTACCACTCCGCCTTCTCTTTTTGGTCGTCATCTAAAACTATCGGCTTCATCATCCCGTAAGGCACACAGTTTTCAGACCGAAAAACACTAAGTTCCCGCACTTGAACTTCATCGACAGTTTTCTTATCTTCGAGATACCTTGCAACAAATATCAATGCCTCTTCTACAACGTACGCTTCCGCAATGGAGCCTTCGGGTCTAGCTCTATTTCTGACAAATTGCTTTAACGTTCCAAGGTATCTTTCAATTGGGTACATCCATCGCATGTGCACCGGACCGCCACACAACGCTTCATCTGGTAGATGAATTGCCACGTGAACCATGATCGTGAAAAAAGCTGGCGGAAATATCATCTCAAGCTTACACAATATCTCAATGATTGAATCTTGCGCTTTTTCGAGATCGTCCACTCGCAGAGTTCTAGAACTGATCAACTTGAAAAAGTTGCAGAGCTCGGAGATCGTCTCTTGTATCGGTTTTGGCACAAAAGGGCGAATACCATCAGCCAACAGCCTCTGCATGATCACGTGACAATCGTGCGACTTCAAACCTGTGAGCTTCCTGTCAGCAGTTACATTTTTCTTCAAATTTCCAGCGAGCCCGTCTGGGAATTTAACAGATTGGAGGAACTTGGTAAACCGTTGTCTCTGCTCAAGCGTTAACGTGTACGCTGCTGGCGGTTTGTACCACCCATTCCTTTGTTGTCTCAAGTGCAGAGAAGACTTGATTTTTAAGTCCATCAAGTCAAATCTCGATTTCTCCATATCGTAGTTCTTCTTTTCCAAGCCGAGCATCGTCCCGAGAAGATTCTCGCACACGTTCTTCTCTATATGCATTACGTCCATGTTGTGCTTCAACTCCAATTATGACCAGTAAGACAACTTATAGAAGATGCTCTTTTTGGTCCAATTCAATTCGCACTCAGCACGTTTTCGTTTACCGTTTTTCTTGCCGGTTGTAGTGGAAGAAACACTAGTCAACTGATCGAGTATGTCTTGCGCAGTCAACTTGACAGGTTTCAGGCGCTTCTCGTGACGATTTACGTAATGATAAGTGCTTTTCCTCAATCGATAAGGCGTAGGCAAGAAT
Organism: Urtica dioica subsp. dioica; assembly: GCF_054948205.1. NCBI lineage: Eukaryota > Viridiplantae > Streptophyta > Magnoliopsida > Rosales > Urticaceae > Urtica > Urtica dioica. The sequence continues at coordinate 3,134,090 of NC_142765.1, read as the reverse complement.
CGACGATGGTCATAGTAGACAATCCTGTTTCTAATTTTCATAGATGGCGTCTCAATGTTACACGTGGGGCAAACAAGATACCCTTGGCCACTCAATCCCGAAAAATACGATCGAGCCGGAAAGTCGTTTATCGTCCATAGAAGCGCGGCACACAACCGAAACACTTCATCGTTCGCCCCGTCTCGCACTTGGAATCCAGTATCCCACAATTCTTTCAGCTCTTCAACTAGTGGTTCTAAAAACACGTCCATGTCTTTTAGGTGAGCTCGGTCCAGGTATCAAAAGCGTTAGCATCAAGTACTCTTTTTTCATGCACAACCAAGGTGGCAAGTTGTACACAGTTAGTACCACGGGCCACATACTATACGCTAGACTCATTTCCCCAAACGGGTTGAACCCATCAAAAGCTAGTCCCAGACGTACGTTACGAGGCTCTACAGTGAAATTTGGGTATCTATCATCTAGATTCTTCCACGTTGAACCATCTGCAGGATGTCGCAAAACGCCTTCTTCTTTGACGCGATCTTGTTCATGCCACTGCATCTCAAGCGACGTGTGTCGAGAAGCGTACAATCGCTTCAATCGATCTTTCAAGGGAAAGTATCGTAATATCTTTTGTGATACATTCTTCCCGGTTGGCTTCCATCTGCTCTCATTGCAAATTGGGCACACTTCAGCTTTCTCGAGATCTTTTCGAAATAACACACAATTGTTGATGCACGCGTCGATCATATCATATCCCATGCCGAAACGCTTCAGCTTCGCCTTTGCCTCATAGTGTTTTTCCGGAATTCGGTTACCAATTGGGTGAGACTTCCTCAAGAGCTGCAACAATTCTGTAAACGACTTGTTCGTCCAATGGTTCGTGACTTTGATGTGCATCAACGAAACCAAGAACGACAAAGACAAAAACTCTTTGCATCCAGGGTACAATTCTGCTTCCAACTCGACGAACAAATCTTCCACTTGCTCATCTTCACGCACTTCACTCGGAGTCGGATCTGTAAAATCGTCGAAGTCCTCGTGATCTATTATATCATGGAGAGCATCGTGCAATCCACCGACTCCTCTTTGGTTAGTCTCGCTCGCATCTTCTACCATTCGCCGTTCGCCGTGATGATACCATTCGGTGTATCCCGGGGTAAACCCCTTGTTCAAAAGGTGATTCTTTACGACCCCGATGTCCAGACATCTGACGTTATTGCAAGACTTACAAGGACAACGATAATGACCGTTTTCGTTCGGGAGTTTACTTGCAACGCGGATAAACTCGTTAACCCCTGTTTTATATTGCAAACTCAACCGATTGTTCTCGGTAATCCAGTCCCTACTTGGATTTGACATTCTTCTGAATGAGACGGGAAATTGGGAGATAAAAATAAATTGGGAGATAAAAATGAATCGTTAGAATTCATTTTGTAAGAGTGAATTATTAGGAAATTGAGAGGTAAAATTGAGAGTGAATCGTTAATATTTGAAATTTAGAGTGAATTGTTAAGAAATTGAGATTGATGAATTTTTAGGAAATTGAGAGTGAACCGTTAATATTTGAAAGATTCGAGAGCGAATTTGTAAGAATGAAAGAGAATTTGTGAATGACATGTATTAATTTTGAAAAATGGTTAGAATTCGTTATTATATACAAATTCACTACTGATTTCATTAACGAGTTAACCAATTTCGACAAATTAGTTAATTCGTTAAAATATATTATCGGAAGAGTTAATTTTTGACAAATACGTTTTATTCTACCGAAAATTCGGCAGAATTTCCCCTAAAATATTGACTAACCAAAATCTACAATTAAAAAAAAAAACACATATATAACAAACCAAGACTATCATATTAACATAATAAATACTAAACTGAGTTTAAATTAAATTTAACATGTTACTAATTCATTTTAAAATATATTCATATATATTACTAATTAATCTAACTAAAAAAATATTAGATTAATTAATTAACCAAATTTTCAACAAATTGCAATCAACTTAAACAAAACATGTTACAATTACATTAAATTACACTAAACATGTTACTAATTAATTTAATATATTACTTTTAACTTAATTAATCTAATCTAACATGTTACATATTATTAAAAAATTCAACAATTACTATACGTTACTATTTTCATCAAAGTTATATTTTCATCTAATCTAACATGTTACTATTTACATATATATTACTAATTAATCTAACTAAACATGTTACTAATTAATTAATTAATTAACTAAACATGTTAACATCTAATCAAAGTTATATTTTCATATATATTACTAATTAATCTATATGAAATAATCTAAAAATATTAAATAATGTAAAAATATTACTAATTACATATAACTAACATTTTCCGAGGCGACGACGAGGCAACGAGATACGACGCGGGGCTGCGAGTGACCAAGCTGTGGCGAGGTCGGGGACGGGCTGCGGCAAGTCGGGGACGAGCTGCGGCAACATACATCGTGAAATAAATTAATAAGAATACTCACAAGCCAAAACCAAATGTCACAAACATGCTAAGAATGGTACTGCTATAAAAATTAATTTAGAGTCTAGACCAAAATGTCAAAACCTTTCTCTCTTCAGTTCTCATACAAAATAATTAGATATAAGTGAATTACATAAATTAGAAAGTAAATACTAGGCTCGGAATCTCTGATTCTGGCTGCGACTTGATCGGTGGTGCTTCGCAGGGGGCTGTCGGATTTGGCCACGAGTTATAAGTTATAACTTGACAGTGCTAGTTTCATTTGTTTGTAAAAGAACATTAATAAGGTTTTGAATAACATTTAAGAGATAATAAAGCTGTCCATTTTCTATCTCCTGAAATCAGACTCACGGCTGTGAATGCTTTTTATTCAAAGCTTATATTTAGCGTAGAATTGAAACTTCAGTTTGTGAAACTTCAGGGTTTGGATTACGTAATTTTCTATCTCCTGAAATAAGACTCACGGCTCGGAGTTCAACAGGGGACAAGTGGTGGTGCCTCGCAGGGGGCAGTCGGAGGAGACTCGGAAGCGGGTTCAGCAGAGATGGTCACGAGCGGCGGGGCGGAGATGGTCGCGGACGGCGGGACGGGCCTGGTCGGAGAGAGACAGAATGAGATTAAGAGAGAGAGGGTGAGACAGAAGAGAGAGAGAGAGAGAGAGAGAGAGAGAGAGAGAGAGAGAGAGAGAGAGAGAGAGAGAGAGAGAGAGGCGTACCTTGGGGGACGGCGAGATTCACGGCGGAGAGGACGCAAGTCGCCGGAGATAAGCCGAGTGAAGGCTGGTCGGAGAGAGAGAGAGAGAGAGAGAGAGAGAGAGAGAGAGAGAGAGAGAGAGAGAGAGAGAGAGAGATAGGCCGAGTGGAGGCTGGTCGGCAGCGGGAGGGCCGAGGAGATGGCGAAGAGGAGGGATGGGTGCTGGTCACGGGCGGCGGGGCGGAGATGGTCGCGGACGGCGGGACGGGCCTGGTCGGAGAGAGGACAGAATGAGATTGAGAGAGAGAGGGTGAGAGAGAGAGAGAGAGATAGAGAGAGAGAGAGAGAGAGAGAGAGAGAGAGAGAGAGAGAGAGAGAGAGAGAGAGAGAGGCGTACCTTGGAGAACGACGAGATTCACGGCGAAGGGGACGCAAGTCGCCGGAGATTCACGGCCGAGTGGAGGCTGGTCGGAGAGAGATAGAGTGAGAGAGTGAGATTGAGAGAGACAGATTTGAAAACTCGGGTAAGGAAGAAGGAGTCTCGGGTATTTATAATACCCTAAAACTATTGGGTGCGACATTGTCGCACCTAATACACATATTAGGTGCGACATGTCGCACCTAGTGTCGCACCGGATATGAAATCCGAAACCCAAAAAATTTTGGGGGAATATGGCTGACAACTTTAAATTTTAAAACTATTGGGTGTGACAAATGTCGCACCCATTAGTATTAGGTGCGACAAAGTCGCACCGAAAGGCATTAGGTGCGACAAAAAAAATATTAGGTGCGACATTGTCGCACCGGATACCACTAAAAATTAGCGAAATTTTTTATCACCTGGTGGAGTATCCGGTGCGACATATCGCACCTAATATTAGCTTAGGTGCGACTATTAGGTGCGACATGTCGCACCTAATACCCTTCCGCACCCAATATGTTAATTTGTAGTAGTGTATCTCCGCTAAGTTTGTCGTTTTTCTCTTTTGTCACGGTCCAATGAGGCTCTCTCTGCTGATGAGTCTCGAGGCATGCCATCTGCCACGCTTCACCAAAATTGATGGTCATGTTAGTTAGGAATCATTGTTGATAGTCTATAGATCATGGTTTATGTGTGGTAGCCTAGATTAGGGTCAACGCTTAGCAGCTTTGTCTATGACACTTGAGGTGGTGACCAAGGTGTGATCACATATTTCGGGTTGTTTCATGAAAGGAGCGTAGGTGGTTTCGTGAAAGGAGAGGAGCGTTGGTGTTGGTCGGTGAGTTGATAAAGTTGGAGGGGATGTTCGTAGAGGAGGAACCTTTTTTCAGGTTTTTTTTTCTTTCTTTTTTGTTGATTTTTAGTTGTTTTTTTTATAAATTTTGAATAGTCTCGTCCTATTATATTTTACTATGAGTTTTGGTTGTGCCCCATTTGCCATCAATTTTATAACATTTTTTCACTTTTCACCAAAAGACTAATTTGACCCAAAATACCACCGATATGTCAACAATGTTGACATCTCATAGTGAATGACAAAAATAGATGTCAACATTGTTGATATAGATGGTGGCATTTTGGGACAAATTAGTCTTCTTGTTAAAGTGGGAAAATGTTATGAAATTGGTGACAAATTGGGCAATATATCTTCTAGTTTTTCTATTGGATTGTTGGTCGACACATATGTTGAACATTTATTTTCCTCTCCGTGGATGCTCGTCTGGTTCATCCGTTAACTCTCGAGGGCCTTAAGTAATAGCCATAGGTTTCTCAAAGTTTAGCGTGAACTATTATCTTCCACTTATTGAAAATTCTCATATGTTACATGCTATCATTAGATTCTAATATTGTGATTATTATCATTCAAGTGTGGCATTTATATTAACATAATGTATAATGTGACGAAAATTGTTATCAATTTTATAAATGATTTGTTGTGATGAGTGATTATTTATTTATAATGTAAGTTATTACGTGTCAAATCTAATAAATATATAAAATGATATTATCTAGAATCTATCTCAATGACAAATCTAAATAATATATGTTTAAGGTTTATTTATTTTTTGTTTTGATTAATAATAAGAGCAAATTATAGTGACTAAACCGAGAAACAAAATTTATAGATACTGTGAAATTCTCGTTCTTCTTAAATGCATGTTACATCATACACAAACACATCATTGCAGTGGCATTTATATTAAATATTACGTACATGATAATTCACAAGTGGATTTGCGATGATACTCACATGGCGTAACATAAATAATTTGCGAGATGTAACTATACAATGATTTTATATAATTTTTTAATGAGATTTTCTATCGTTGTGGGTAATATATACATATATAAAAATATATTCGATGATTGTTCCATATCAACTACCTATCTGCTAACTGAAAGTGAAACTAGATGTATTATTTATATGGTGTGCTCAGCGTTCAAGCTTGACTGTAAATATTTAAATGAACTACTATAATATGCAATTCACTTTGAGAATCATTTAGGGAAAGGAAAAAAAAGAGGCTTGGAACGTTGAACATAATATTTTGCCGTGAATTACAAGGCATACTGATTGCATGCTCGTTTTCGTAGTTAAAATGGTGCATTATTTATATGAAACGATTATTAATATCACAAGATGCAACATGAATCTTAGCGGAACAGAAAAAAATTGAAGAAAAATGTGACAACCGATTTTTCGGATTGTCTTACTTATTTTACTTTTTAAACTTTAAAAAATTCTTTATAAAAAGAAGAATTTGTACGATTGCCCCCTAAACTATGGCCTCACTGACGATACACTACTTAAAATATAAAATCTGTGATATTGGACCTCAATATAATGACCTGCAAAATTTATGAGCCTTCCGTGTATTTGAAACCCAAACCGTCAGTTAAATGCTGACGTTGTAGCCACGTGGTACCCGAGTTGAACGAGTTTACAAAAATACCCTCGGACGTGGTTTTCTTTTTTGCTATTTACTTATTTTGATTAATATACATAAAAATCCGTCAAAAATAGGAATTCCCTCTTCCCAAATCCAGTTCAAGAAATCACGAAATCGACTCAGCTAGGGTTAGCATCTCTGATTCAATTTCAAGGGGTAGGGTTCATCGTGAAAGCGAATCGAATTTGACATCGTAATGGAGAGAGAAGTCATAGCACATATAATCGCAAGAAAGCCCGTGTGTTCTTTGACAAAAGGTCAGTGCGGCCGCCGACATGTACTTGCGAAATGAAGCCTGTGGATAGGATTTCACGGACCGGTCATAACCTAGCAAGACGTTTTTTTGGATGTCCTATGTACAAGGTTAGTGTTGCTTTTTCTCAAATTTGGGTATTTGAATATGCTGGTATTCTATTTGAATTTGGGTGTAATATTGTTGATTGGGTGGTAATTGTTTGGTTCCTCAGAATAAAAATGAACCAGGCTGTGAATTTTTTCAATGGTTGGACCCCCTACTTGTACCCGATCGACAAAAACGATTACAGAAGTAATGAACACAGTCAATGAAATTGGAGAGTCTGAAGTTCAGAGTCCAGTTACCTCTGTTAATACTAGCGATTATTTGGTCGGATTGGTAGCTAGTGAATCTTTGCAAATTAAGTTGTTGCTCCGTGTCATTGTATTGCTTTTGTGTTTGCTGTTTGTATTGTTTTTTTATGTGTTGTTGTTCAAGTAGACAATTTGGTGGTGTGTTTGTATGTGTTGTATTGCTGGTGTTATGTCATCTGTATTGCTTTGATTTTGGAATCAATTCTTAAAACAATATTGTGTAGCATTAAAACATTACCGTGTAGCTTCTTAGAGTATTTACATGCTCCTCTTGTTGGCGTTTGAAACACGTACGGGTGTTGTGACATTTTTTGCCACATTTGGAGCATGTTGTTGTAACGTAATGCCTTGTCATCTTTGTTCATTGGCGATGAATAACCTCATCGTGCTCAACCCTCCTCAATTTTTTCGGCCTACCAGGTTTGACTCTGTCCTCGGGCATCTCCATAGGAGTGAATGTTGTCTTAGGCCACTGATCTGGAGGATTGATGGGATTAATCTTGTTCTTGTATGTCATTTGGCACTCTTTTTTGTACCGATGGGAGACATAATTCAGTGGATCTTCATGCATTTGCCATATGCAACTAATGGCGTATGAGCATGGTATACTTGCATGTGTAAGAAATATAACCATGAATTTTCTCACTACTTTGGAATAATTGTAAGAGTTATAAATGTACTTGAAAAATCTCAACGTTTACATTGTGAAATCCCATTTTTTTTAGCTTAATTAAAAAGCTAAAATTTTTGTGTTCGAGTTACGTTAGTTTTTTTTAATAAAGTAGTAGTCAATGATTTATTTATGTGGTAGTTTTTTAAGTTTTATTTTTTTTATGTGTTTTTTTAGAGTGTTTTTGAATTTAATATACTCTTTAGATTACAAAATATGGATATAATATTTATAAATTATATATTATAAATAAGTTAGTATACATACTTTATATATATATATATATATATATATATATATATATTATAAAAAATTAAAGTTAACGTAATAGTATATATATATATTACTTTATATTATATAACATAATATATATTAGTTTCTTACGTTTATATATATATATATATATATATATATATATATATTTATATAAATTTTACTTATTTATATGTGACCAGCGTGGATGCCTCTTATAATAATAATAATAATAATAATACTAATAATAATAATAATAATAATAGTTAATATATTAATATTAGAAGTAGGATTAGGGTTTGAGCTTTTAAGGTTTAATTAAGTCATATATAAACATCATCTCCTCTTCTTTTAACGCTTCTTCTCTGCTCTCCCTCCCCCATCTCTCTCTTGGTTTGAAAATTCGTAGCTCTAATTAGGTATGCTTTCTTTTCTCTCTAGTTCGGATTCCTTGTAAACGGTTTCTTAAAACGCTTGTTCTGGTTTCAAATAAATTGGTTTTGCGTTGATTCTTTTTGGAAAAGTTAGTTGTAAGTGTCTTCTATCTAAATCTGCAATCGAAAAATAGTTTTATGAAATACAGAATATTTTCCGATTATTTTCAAATTAGCGCACAGACTTGAGACCTATTCCCGATTTTCAGACTTTAAACTCTTACTGTGGATTCAACAAATTTGGTTTTACGTTGATTCTTTTTGGAAAAGTTAGGTTTAAATGTCTTCTATCTAACCCTTTAATCGAAAAATATTTTTATCAAATACAGAATATTTTATGATTATTTTAAAAACGGCGTGTAGACAGTTTTTGACAAAAAATTTAAAGTTAGATTTTAGCACTTCTTTTATTTTTAATAAATAGTTAAAAAATTATTCTGGCCGTGATGCCTTTATAAAAAGTGATCCAAAGTATGTTTTATACCTACTGGAATTTTTACAGAAGTTTTCTCAGAGTTTTAATTTTTCACCGAAACCCTAATAGCCAAGGGTATTTTGGTAATTTCACTTTGAAAGTCGTTTTTGAAAAATTTTCAGAACCTGAGTTTTCTTTAGAACTTCTTCAACAGTAGCTTAATAATTTTTTTTTCACATCGATTAGGTTCCGAGCCGCGTAGCTTTTCCGACCCGTTTAGTTTTCCTGACCCGTCCTCGACCAAAAGTCGTGATTTTCGAAGCGAAGGTGAGAATAATCTCACTACAACACGGATTTGTTCGAAAATAAAAATTTGTGACTGTGCAATCTGTTTTAGTTGTGTTATGTGACTTTATATGTTGTTTTTGTTGATATGTGTGATATGTTGATACGTTATGTTTCATGTGTTTACGGTGTGTTATGATTCAATTATGCATGTTATCTACAATATGTTCTTATTCTAAGCATGTTATCAAGTATGTCAATAAATTATGTTGCTCTTGCATTTGACGTAATCAAGTAATAAGTTTAACAAGTAAATAAGAGGGCCGTACCGCCTCAATCCAAGGAGGTAACAAGAGGATTTTCTCGAGCCGAATCAAGGACTCACCTAGAGAAGTTCCTCACAAGTTTATCAGATAGATGGGACGTTCTATGAGAGGTTGCAGCCCTATAGTTTGTTACGAAAATGTACACTGAAATTGATACGACTACTCTAGGGGACCCCGAATTAAAATATGTCAGACTTTACTTTTTGATATCATGTGTCTCTATTTAGCAAGTGAAATACTAATAACTGGCTATGCATATTTATTGCTCTTGTTTTGTGAGTATAGTTATTCTCGCTGAGCGTTAGCTCACCTATGTATATCCGTCTGTGTTGTAGGTAAACAACCTATGAACAAATGAGGATGGTGGATCAGCTACGGCGATAGCGAGAGGGTTGAGTTATGCTTGCCGTTTTCAAAATAAAAGACTTCCGCTTTGCTTTCAGTTTTTCAATAATCCAAACCCAAGGTTTTATTTTTCATGGTTTAAGTTATGTTTTTCAATTCCGTTAAAGGTTACGACTTTATTTATGATATTTATTTTACAATGGTATATTTGGGTTTTAATTTTCAATTATGCAACTTCGACTTTTTGGTTGTTTTCGTTCATCAAGCTTTAAATGAAAATTTATTTTTAGGTTACGAGTTTTCAAAACTTTATACTTTAATTTATGTTTTTAAAAAAAAATTACCTCAAATTTCCTTAAGTTTTAAAAAGTAAGATTAGTAAGATGGTCCGAAAAGTCGGGTCGTCACATACATGAGCACGATTGTTGACCAAGATCCACTTTATACATGCTCCCATATACATATTAGACACTTGATAATCCAAATCACCACCCCAATGCGCAATATTTTATGCACTCAGTACCTAATTGGCTTCAATGATCTTGAAACTGTGTGGTCCAACCTCTGACTTCCACTCCTCACCGGTTACTCGTTGCTTGGTGAACCTTCGCAGTAAATACATTCTAATGCGCTTAAGCATAGAGAGTATTGGTTTCTGCCTAGCCAGTAGTATTGCCCTCGTGCCGTTAAAACTCTCTCACAAGTTGTTGAGTGCAATCTCACACTTAGGTCCGGTTCTGAAACGACATCTAGCCCAGTGGTTAGTACCTTTGGTCATTAGCCACTCATAGGCTTTAGGAACCTCATCCTAGATTAGTGACATTTTTGTTTCAAAACGAGCCGTGGAATATGACAACGCCGTGTGCATCATTTTTGTTTTGACAAAGAGTCCTTTATGTACTTGCATAATTGACTTCAAAATTAGCATATTATGTGACTACAAATAGACCAGAATTGTGAAGTTACCTTTGTGAAGTTACCCTGCAAATGCCTTGCACAATGTCTGTGCTCGGCTTGAACAGACTTATCTTCCCACATCCCTGACAAAGCTTCTTGAAGCCCTTTTTGCTTATCAGATATGAATGTCCATTGATGGCCATTCACAATATTCAAATCTACTTTGAGAAAGTCTAAAAACCACGTCCATGAGGATTTGCATTCGGACTCAACAACAATGTACGCGATCGGATAAATACCATTGTTTGCATCGATACCAATGGTCGTTAACAGTTGACCTGTATGATGACCCTTTATGCGGCATCCATCGAAGCCAATCATAGGCCTACAATGTTTGAATCCGTCTTTGCAACTTTTGAAACACATGTACATCCACTTGAATACCGGTTTACCATCTCCAACATTCTCCGTTCGAAATTAGACAGTGGAATCAGGATTTGTGGCTAATAACTCTGCACCGTAGTCCTAGAGCTTAGCATATTGCTCTTTATAACTGCCTTTAATTGCTTGATTAGAAAGCTTCTTCGCTCTGTACACCTTACCACGAGTACATTCCACTAGAAAGTCTCTCTGAAGTTGGTTCGTGACATACGGTGCTGACCAGGAATCACAATTCTTGAATTGTTGCATGTACGTACGTGACATCCATTTAGCTGTTGCAAACCTGTTAACATTTACTCGGGGGCAGGTATGTTCAAGCTTATAAGTTTTGATTTGGAATAAACCTGTATGAACCAACAACAAAAACCGTGAGTACTATACTTGACAAAACTTAGAAAATAACATGAATACAAACTGTGCATATTAATAGAGTAAAACTATGCATATTAACATACATGTTTCCCCCGACAATGAAATGAAGCACGTCCAGTTGCATTTTGGGTCCTCACACTCTGCACGAATTCTGTTGGGGTCGTTCTTCTTAAAGAAAATAGGTTTACATGCGCGTATTTAGTACTCTCTTATGGCTTCTTTAAACAACTTACCAGTTTGGAAGATCATACCCAGCTGGAAGACTGGATTATGTAATTCATTTTCCTTAAACTCCAAGAAGTTTGGGAGTATCTTTTTCTTTTTCCTCACGTCTCTGAACTGTTGGCCACTTGAACTTTCACCGGGTGGTCGTACCTCATCTTCAGACGATGAGTCCTCAACACCGATGTATGCATCCATGTCAAAATCAATGTCCTCCGAATCATCATCTTCATCACTAACCCGATTAATGCCTTTACCTATGCCTGCCAGTCCAAGGTCAACAAATCACCATCAACTTCTACGTCGTCTTCACTAATTTCAAAACCAGCATCCTGAACGTCTTCACCAGCCTCAGTGTCGGAGCCATTAACCTCACCATCTTCAACATCTTCATTTGGCTCACCCTCTTGATCGGGCTCAAAAAATTCATTCAGTCTAAGGCCTTCATTGACCTCACCAGCTTGAACATTCTGAGTCTCGTCACGACGGTTTTGCTGATCGTTGTCACTCACCGCCCCCGGTTCAGTTGGGTGAGAACCATCGGGGTGGTCACAATACACGTGCACTTCCCATTTTATTTTCATAGTCTCTGCTATCACTTCTAAGAGCAACTCATCAGAGACTATGCACTCCAGTTTGTCACGCAACGTGGACATTATGAAGTATAGTGGCGCCGTAATGTATCCCAGTGTGACCGTCAGTAGCTTGTCCAACAAGCCCATAAACATCCGGTCTATGTCTACACTGTCTATGCGCTCTATAACTCCACCTTCATAGCTCCAATCACGATCAGTAGTTGCAAACAACTGCGTACCCCCATGGTGAACGTTCAAGACAAAACCATTCAACAATTCCTCTGCCAAAGAAAACAAATAAAACCTGATAATTAAATATAGTCAACCAACCAACACAACGCTTACATTTAATATACCCAACCGACACTAAGGACCCATTGCTTACTTGTGAAACCCCAAAATTTTAGCTTGTTATTAGTTTATAAAGTTTTATGATTTATTTAATTTTTTTATTCTACTTTGAGTTTCAAGAAAGATCTTTTGTGTGTATATACATATATATGTATATATATATATATATATATATATGTAAAAGTGCACGTTTGATAGTTTATATATAGTATATTAGAGATAATATCTTATATTATATACTGATCTTTTAGTGATTAGTAATTTAGACGTTAGTATTTTATTTATCTACTGGGTGTATAGCATTTATGTATATATACACATATGTATAGTGATAAAAGTTGTGTCTATTTTGTAAGATATAATATATATGTTTATAAAAGGTTATCAGAATGATAATAAAGTTAAGCTTATATATATATATATATATATATATAATAATAATATAGTGGTTTACATTGGTTTTTAACGATGTATTCAAATAAATATTATTGCTCTTTAATATATGTGTATATATATATATATATATATATATATATATATATATATACCCGAATATTCCTGTGGAGTTTAAAATTACTTTGAAAGATATAGGAAAGTTGTTATTCTTTTTCCCTAGTCAATAGGAAAAGCTCGTGAATAATGATAAGGTTAAATATCTGGCGGAGATATTATTGCCTTATTTTAGGAATCACAGTATATTTCTTTTAAACTCTTATATATGTGTTAAGCCACGAGAAAAAGTTCCAGTTCACTTTCACGCAATCCCTTTTGAGATCTCCTCCTCATCGTGAGCTTTCCATCTCCCTCACTTTTTCTCCCCCTCACAAAAATAAAACCCTAGCCACCAAATAAAAAAGATCATTCATAATTTTGTTTTAGTTTTAAGAGCGTTAAGGTTTTATCTTCCATCACTACTGAGAAAATTAGGTATGTAATTTGTGGTCTTCTCAAATTAATTGCTATATTGTTTGTGTTTTTTTTGTGAGTTTTTAGATTAACAAAGGGTTTCTGGTTCGGATTTTATCAAAACCTAATTTTCATACGCTTATCGTGGTTTCAAAAATCGTGATTTTGCATTGATTCTTTGTGGAAAAGTTAGGTTTAGATGTCTTCTATCTAAATCCTTAATCGAAAAATATTTTTATAAAATACAGGATTTTTATAAAATATTTGCATCGATCAGGATTTTTCCAAAGTAAATCTTAATATTTTAGTATTTCGTTATTTTTGTCTTTTCTCAAATTAAAAAAACTAATTCTGACTTTGTCGATTCAGAGTTTTATTTTTAAAATATTATTTCAGATTTTCTAGAATTTTTCCAGAATGTTAGTTTTTTTCCCCGAAACCCTAATAGCCAAGGGTATTTTAGTAATTTCGCGTCTAATCTCGTTTCTGAAAATTTCCAGAACCTAAAATATGTCTTGAATACTTTTCTCAGCTGATCCCAATAGTCTTTTATTCCGATTAGGTTCCAATTCTCTTAGAGCGTACAATTCATTCGACGATCTACGATCGTAACTCCCGATATCCAGGTGAGAATAATCTCACTACAACACAGATTAGTTCAAAATTAAATATGATGATTTTATAATTCATGTTATAGTTTGTTTGAAGCTTTATATGTTGGAGTATGTTTTTCTTTATTTGATTGTGTGATTGATTGTAGTAGTTGTATTTATGTTTGGTCAACTATGAAGCGTTTAGTTAAAGTAGATTTTTTAGAATGTACATGTTTTATATTTTGATTGGTCATGTATTGAATGAACATATGTTTGAAAGTTTTTATGTACATGTCATATCAGTATGTAACGTAATTTCAAAAGTGAAAAGATAAAGTTAAGCAAGGGAGTTATACCGCCTCGAGCTACGGAGGTATTATGGAGAATTTCTCGGGCCGAGGCCCTAATAAGTTTATTAGCTAGATTGAGCGAAGTGTGGGCTTTGCAACCCCATATCTTCGTCTCTAAAGTGATCACTAAAATATGTATGACTACCCTAGGGGCACCCCGAGCTAAAAGTTGATAGAATCAAGAAAAGAAAGATCAAGTTACCGAGCAGTTTCAAAATACTAATAAACGGTTCATGCATTGCATTACTTTATTTTGTGAGCTTTATATTATTCTCGCTGAGCGTAAGCTCATCTTTTCGAAAAAAATTATGCGTCTGTGTTGTAGGTAAACAACTCGCAAAGAACTGAGTAGGTTGGACTAGCGGCGTCGATAGCGAGAGGGCGGGTCATGGTTTTCATTCACGAAATAAGTCTTCCGCTATAAGTTATTAAGAAATAAATTTGATGGTTTTGTTTTCTTTATTAAGAGATATGTTTTCCGCTACAAGTTACGGTTTTCTAGTTCGTTGAAAGTTATTTTATGGATTACGTTTTACTTTGCTACTATCTTTGGTTTAAAATCGGTATCTCATATTTTCTGTTTTCGTTAAGCACTTCTCAAGATATTTTGAAATGCAATCTATATGTTTCTTTAATGCTTTTGTTTCTTTTTAAAATCTTTAAAATTTTGGTTCACCTTTGTATGATGTGTTTTAAAAAAAAAATTCCTCCAAGTTTTCTAAAGGATTTACGAAAGTTTAAAAAGTAAGATAAGTAAGACGGTCCGAAAAGTCGGGTCGTCACATTACTTAAAGGGGACAACGAACTTAAACAAACTAAAAAAACTCAAAAAAGAAACCAGACAAACAATATTCTTCTTTATCAAACCATGGTCCCATTCGACAAATTCAGCTTTCACATTGTGGTCCCCAATAATAGTCGTCTTTATCAAACCCATTAAGAGAGGAAAAATATTCATTCCATGACAATCATTTTCAGTTGGCCGAGACTCCTTCGTTGGAACAGGCGATTTTTCCTTCGATTTTGGATTCTCTTCAAGCAATTTCTTGGTCCGTGCAGGCGATTTCTTCTTCGATTCAGCAACCGTTTCGACTTCTCATGAGAAGATGACGCACCCACAGACCTCCCACCACGCTTTCTCGCTGGAGAAGGCTTCCTCGGAGATTTTTCTTTCGCCATTCCAAGAGATTTTCGATATCCAGGGTTTGTGTGTTAGTCGATTCACATTCAGATATGATTTTAGGATTTTTTTTGTTAGTTACTTTTAGGATTTTAATTTACATTTTGCCATTTAATATTTAGATTTTAATTAAAAAATAAAATAAAAATACATTCCCTCACCGAACTAACGACATCTCGATATTATCCTTCTTTCAACGAACACGTGCGTTCCGCGTGACTATTTAATTGACGATTGGGCCGAGTTTTTGACGGAAGGACCTGGATGCAACTTTTACATAGAATAGTGGGTAACTAATCAATTTTTAAAGATTAGGGGGCTTTTTGTAAGTGACGCCATAGTTTAGGGGGCAAAAGAACAATTTTTTCTTATAAAAATTGGAAGAATATTTTTTTTTTTTAAAACACAACGTACAAAGGTGAACCAAAATTTTAAAGATTTTAAAAAGAAACAAAAGCATTAAAGAAAAATTTGAAGATTGCATTTCAACATTTCATGAGAAGTACTTAACCAAAACTGAAAATATGAAGTATCAATTTAAAACCAAACACAACGGCAAAATACTAAAACATAATCCATATTATAAATCTCAACCAAATTAGAAAACTCTTTGAAACTTTATAACTTCAAAATAAATGAAAATTTGGACGCCGAAAATCTCCGAGCGTGAGGCGCGGAACGCGATGTGCCGAAGATGTTAACCTCGCGCCGCGATCCTTACACCACGCGCCGTGAGGTGCGCCATAACCAAAAGAGGAAACGCGGATTTTGAGTCGATCTGAGCCGCTGGATCACATTTAATTTCCCAGTCTGCTCCGAAAATTAAGAGAACCCCAAGGATTTCGATCTAGGCCTATAAATACACCTCTCAACCTCTTGTTTAAGGATCTTAGTTATTTTTTTTTATTTTTTTTATTTAGTGCTTGGGAGAGATAGAGAAAAAGAGGAGAGCCGTTCTTCATCAATTCGTGCCAATTACAGTTTTCTTCTTCTCCTTTACTCTTGAACTCCCGTATTTTAATTTACAATTGAGTTTTTAATTATGGTTTCTTCTTCTTCTTAAGCTCTTATTCTCTTTTTGTTTTCTCGCTACGCCATGAACTAATTCCATTAAGGACTATGGCGTAGTGGGTTTAGGATTCGGTGATGGATATGATTTAATATATTGAAATTCAATTTTCATTCTCTACTGCTTTGCTTAATTCAAATCCGTTTTAATACTTGATCGAGATTAGCTACCTTGTTCATGATATTGTACTTCAACTTGATGCTTGAGAAAGATTAGGTTGTTAGTGTTTTGGTTTGAATTACTATGTGCATGTCTAGGGTATAGATAGTTAGGTTGCCTTAGAATCGTGTGAATACTCTTGATATGAATGCATGCCATTGTTAGGGATTGAGATCGAGAAGATTTTCCTAATTTTGACATAGGTTGTTAGATGCTCGAGAGAGATTTAGCAATATGACTGTGTGAGTGTGATTAGCAAAGAGTAGTGAGTTGATTATTGATTGTGCGTGAAATTCGTGTATCCAAACCGTTGAATAAACCCGTGAAGCCTTAGTCCTTAGCCTATTTTTCTGCTTACAACTGTTATTTATGTGCGTTAAAACTTGTCAATAATTTGTGACATCTTTCCATCTCATCTTTAGTTCAATTCGTGCTAGTTGATTTGTTTGCTAATTAAGATTTTTCCTCGTGGGATCGACACTCGTACTTAATTCACTATATTACTTGAGCGACACGTGCACTTGCGCGCGTAAAAATCGCAACACATCACATAGCTTACCAAACATAAATCACTATTTTAAATTAAACATCTAATAATTAACATCATCACGTAGCTTTGCAAATCATAGTTCACTGAAATCGCAAACCACAAAAGAATATACACACCATCAGATACTAACACACCTACTTAAGCATATAAAGCTACATATAAATCATGCCATAAATAATATGATAATCAAATTCATTTTTGAAATAATCTGTGTTGCAGTGAGATTATTTTCACCTTGACAAATCGGGTGTAAAACTCTTTGGTCGAAGAAAGAATTGGAAGCTCTACTTGACTCGAAACCTAATCGGAATAAAAGACTATCGGGGATCAACTAAGAAAAGGACTCAAGACATGATTTAGGTTCTGCAAATTTTTAGAAACAACATTCAGTGGGAAATCACTAAAATATCTTTGGCTATTAGGGTTTCGAAAAAGAAAACAAACAAAAACTCCGGAAAAAACTTCTATAAAAACACAAGTGAATAAAAAACATTATTTTGATCACTTTTTGTAAAGCCATCATGGCCAAAAACATTTTTAAACCATTTATTAAAAATAAAATATGTATAAAATTTGTGCCAAAAACTGGTATGCGCATCGTTTTCAAAACAGCTGAAACGTAAACTTGGTCAATTGGAATAAAATAAATAAATATATATTTGAACAGAAGACACATAATACTAAACAGAAGGAAAACTTTCGAATTAAAATAATAAACAAAAATGTCATACCAAATGTTTAAAATTCAGTTTTCAAATTAGGTTAGAACAAGTGAAATTAGTCTGCGCACTGATCTTAATATAATTAAAAAATATTATGTATATGATAAAAATATTTTTCGATTGAAACTAGCGTTTTAAAAAAAATACAAAATAATAATATTTGTAACCACGGTAAGTGTTTCAAAAAATTATTTTGATTGAATCCGAACCAGAAAACGTTTTAACCGTGTTGTTCATAGAAAATTAAAAAAAAAAACCATAAAACTTCTATATAACATAACAAGGTACACGATTTTACCATAATTAACATGAGGAGAAACGCTTTTTAAAATCTTTAGAATTTACCTTAATCTTTAGAAACTTTTCTTATTTTCTATTTCTCTATATCTTTTTTTTTTAATTTCTTTTATCAAAATTTAACTTCAAGTTTTATTTACCTAATTTTTTTTTTGTCTATAATACTTCTAAAAAATCTGACAGATAGGAAAACATACAATATTTTGAAAAACTTTGAATCATAAAAGAGTTTTTTTTCTACCTTTTGTTACTTTTAAAAATCATTGACAGCGATTTTGCTAAATTTAATTTAATACAATTAAAAATCTTCAATTTACTCTATTTTTCTTATTTTATTTTCCATTTTTTGTTTAAAAACAATAATAATTTTGTTGACTTGCGCGATGCCCGTTGTTGAAACTAGTATAATACTATAATCAATGTATTTAACTTAATTAAACAAAAACCATTATATATATATATATATATATATATATATACTATACACAATTATACGCATATATATTATTATTATAACACATACCATTATTATACATACATATATACGTATCTATTTATGTAATCATTAAAAAGGGCTAATTAAACGTAGTATATCATATATGAACTTTATATATGTATATATTTATACCAAATATCCTGATATTTGGATTTAAAAAATCTGTGACAAATTAAAAAGAATAAAAACTTCTAATAAGCTAAAAAATTATTTTGGGGTTTCACAACAAAAAGAAAAAAAAAAGGTGGAGAATTGTTGGACAGTATTGTCCTTACAAGATCTATTGTTATTCTGACTATATATGAGTATCAAATTTTCATTTGTTTTAGAAAATCTCATGGATTAGGCCAATTAAAACAATAATTAATAAACTAACTAACATTGTAAGCATATTTAAAATATAATCATATTTGATGACGTGATCTCATAAGTTATATAGTCTTTTACATGATTGTCCCTAGTATTTTTATACGTTAATTTTGATAAATTTTGAAAATGGCTAATTTATCACAATAAACAAAACGTTGGTTAATTTTTTAAAATCAAGTTTAAAATAGACTAGATTATTACGGCGCCCTTTATTTTAACTATAATTTTGACAATTTTAGATTCGATTTATACTCTCTAAAAAAAGATTAAAAATCTGATAAGACTGTCCATTTCGACATAAAGTCTCACTTATATCATTGTCACAAACCGAATCAGCAATTGAATCTAGATTGGAAAACACCATATTTCAGCTTTGAAATTACTACGAGAGTCAAATGTTAAAAATAAAAAAGAAAAGTAACATATATAAAAATTCAACTTGGTTAAGATATCAGAGACCATAAGATGAATGACAATCGGTACAGATATGAATAGGTGCATCTATATATTGATATCCGTACCCGTTAAAAAAAATATATCCGTTAATCCGTTTTTTCAAACGAGTCAGGTAATACTCGCCGGGTAATGGGTGTATAATTTTAATACTCGTTACACGTTAATCCGGTTTGAAAATAAATAAAAAAAAGTTAAAACTAACCACTCAAAAAGTCTAAATATAAATTAAAAATACAATTTAGAGTTAAAATATAATTAAAACAAATTAAAATTTATTGGTACAACACAAATAATTTAAAAGAATTTAAAAAGTTGGAAAATATCTAATTTATAAATAATAATACAAAACTATAATGGGTCGGATAATTTTTTTTTTTTTTTTTTTTTTTTTTTGTATTCGTACTCGTTTAATTGTTAGCAGATATTACCCGTTAATTCATTTTAAATAGGTAGTATCCGACCTGTTTTTAACGGATAACTGGCAGGTAAACGAGAACAAAGACAATGTTGGTCTCCATTAGAAATCACAGAGAATGTATTCAAAGGGTTAAAGTTAAAAATTTTATATTCTTGTCGTTTATTTATTTATTATTATTTAACTATGATAGATTTGTCAAAAAGTAAAAGTTGGAAATCCTTCAGTCAAATACAAATCCGCAAGTTTCAAGCGTGACAGGAGAATCATGGACTCTCGTGCAATTTTTTTCAAAAAGAATGAGCATTTCATTTCCTCTTTGCGGCTTTAATATTGCAACGATCACTTTGTAAAGTTTGTATTAGTCACAAATTATCATTGACGTAGTATAATACTTTTATGAAAGTAATGGCTCCGAGTCACATCGTTCACACGAACAAAACATACATCAATCTGAAATAACTACTAATATACTTGGGGGGTCAAATAAAAAATTCACAAGAGAACAAATGTAATTTTATCTAGAAGTTTTTGGAAATAATATATAAGTTTATTTCCAAGAAAAATTCAACAACTATATTGAATTATATTTTATGGGAGAAACATTTGGTCTCCATATATTGATTAAGATTATTGATACATGAAAAAAATAACTAATACCCTTATACTAATTGTAATTATATTTAATATGTTCCTCAAAATAAAATTTCACATATACAATATCGGACAAATAAATAGTAAGCACTAGACGATAAACTATTGTAATTATCACATCTCACCTTCGGTCGCAAAGCAAGACAAAAGAAGAATAATTAAAATGTGATAAGCATTTTTGTACTTTTGGAAGAACAAAATGGGTCGTTAGATCATATATTTAGAAGTTTCACATCGATTGAGTATTTTAAATATGTGATTTTTCTAAAGTGTTTAACAACCCTCAATCTTTAGGTTAGTTTTTGAGGTTAATCACATATCAACTTAAGAATAATCTTACGTTTGATTAGTTTATGATCTTCGCTCAACCATTTTGTACATATCATACTCATATTATATAAGTGTGTATATATATATATATATATATATATATATATATATATATATATATGCGATTAAATTTTATTCATATTTGTATTCATAAAGGAGATAGGTCGTGGGTGGGTCCAAAATATATTAAAAAACGAAGCAATTAAGATATGACTAAAATAATTAAAGCCTAGCTATGGTGGAAAAGACCCGATTTAATTTTTAATATATATTTATATTTAATGTATATAATATATAGCATATGCTTAGCATATAAAGAAATCTAGAAGCTAAAGTAGCTTTCCGGGATGCCCGTACCGTACGCCAAGTCGTACAATATGACCAAACTATCACCGACGAGACGACCGGCCACTAATTTATTACTTACTTACCTTTATAGCATTTGATCCTTTGGAAATGTCCAAAGGACCATTCAAAATGCTTCATTTCGTCCATGAAAAAAAAAAAATTTAATAAAAAAAAAGCATACCGAAAATGAAAAGGACAATGCCGTATTTGATCTTCTATGTCATCATAATCATATTATGTCTCACTCTCAATTGATCACAATAATATCCCATTTACTCTCTTTCCTAGTGTAACTCCATTTACTTAAAAACACAAAAATATACATATCGAGTATGATTTTTGTATGGATTGTTGTCGGGTTTAACTTATATGTGTTTGCATACTATAAGAAAAAAAAAATTGTCCGTTGCCATTGTACATATCAATATATGTTAATTGATTTTTCATATTGAACGTCTCTTAATATTATAGGCTGTTTGTCTATTTCTATGAACGTATATCAGTCTAATTTAGTTACAAGCAAAAAAAAGGGAATAAGAAAAGATGAATGTAGGATGATAATTCATCTGTAGTTTTGTAGCCCTAAATGGTCAAAGCATGCTCTAACATGTTTTTTTATTGGTCAATAGTCAATGAAGAAGATATTAGCATATATGTGTATATGGGTCTAAAGCAATGACTTAGAAGTTAATACAACCCGTACGTGATTACATGCGTGTCCCACATTTTGTATGGAAAGCTTGATGACCACAATCTCATTGAATACGAGTCGCTGCCTTATTGGCTCGTCTGTCACGTTGATTGAAACACTTGATCAATTGAAGAAAAAATATTTCCTTAATTTTGAACGATATTTCAAACAAATTAATGAGTAGATCCATTATTTTGTTGTTGGTGTTGTGATTTGAATTACTAGCTCTTGATATCTTGCAAAAAGAATAGATACTACCCCATAAACTAATTTTTTATTAATACTTTTGAATAATATACTAATAATACAAATATACATGCTAGGAATATAAAGTACTACTTCTTTTTAGAAATATTTCTTTAATAGGATTGGATTTAAAGTAAAAATCTCATGCCCACACAAACCAATAAGAATAAATAATTTATCTACCTTAAGTTTTTATCCATTTACATATGTCTATATAAATTAATATATATATATATATATATATATATTTGTATATTTGGAGTCTAATGTTATGCACCCATATCCTGAGAGGAAACGTGATCATGAGAGAAACATAGTCAAAAGGAATGGGTAGTGATATATATTTTCAGGAGTACAATATAATATATGCATACACAATAAGAATATGTATGTCGGACCATGCACATCTTAGTAGATTATATATCAGATACATTAACAATGTTGTTGGTAAACTCAATTCAATGCATGTAATATACATACATATATATATATATATATATGTATATGTGTGTGTGTATTTGTATATGATGGCTTTGAGAATATGAGTCTTTTTTTTTTTGAAAAGCGAGAATATATTAGTCTCTAGATTGGCATTTTTGTAGCATTGCTTCATACAAGGGAAATAATGTGCCTCAAAAGTTTAAATGTTACGTAAATTATATTATATTTAAAGGGGCTTGGTTAGAAGAGAAAATTGCAGAGCACGTGAATTTGACATTAGCATTGAAATTATTTATCGTACGTGTCACACACTACTACAAAAACAGTTTTCCGGTGCGGATGACTTTTGGGTGCGACTATTCGCACCTAAAAGTCGCACCAATAAGACTTTCAGGTGCGAATAGTCGGACCCAAAAATCAATTAAGCGCTGGAAAATTTTCGCGAAATTTTCTGACTTTGGGTGCGAATAATCGCACCCAAAAGTGTGGTACCACTATTGGGTGCGACTTAGTCGCACCCAATACTTTCTCTAAAGTATTGGGTGCGACTAAGTCGCACCTAAATGATCTTAAATTTTCGGCGGACAAAACTTCCCCCGTTTTTTTAGAAAATGTCAATGGGTGCGATAAAGTCGCACCCGAAACCTCTGACACAGGTCATTGGGTGCGATAAAGTCGCACCCAAATGTGTCAATGGGTGCGACTTTGTCGCACCCAAATTCAAAAGTCTATAAATTATACAGTCGCTCGGGTTTTCATTTTATCCGAGCCAAACCTTAAAAAAAAACTCTCTCTCCCCGATTTCTCTTCTCTCCCACCCCTGTCGCCGCCACCGACCGCCTCCGACCGCCACCACGCGCTCTCTCTCTCTCTTCGACCGCCACCGCTCTCTCTCTCTCTCTCTTCCCAGCCTCCGACCGCCACCGCTTCTCAGCCTCCGACCGCTCCTTCCTCGCTCCAGACTCTATCTGAACCGGCCGGCGTCGCTCTTCCTCGCGCCAGACTCGATCTGAACTGGCGCGACCCGTCGAAGCCTCAGCCAAGAAGTCCGGCCGTGAGTATGTGTGTGTGTGTGTTCGTTTATGTGTGGTCGGAATATTTCAATTCATTATTTCAATTTTATTATTTCAATTCATTATTTCAGTCCGGCCGTGAGTATGTGGCGTCGCTTTTGGAAGTCCGGCCGTGAGTATGTGTGTGTGTGTTCGTTTAATGTTGTGCTGCGTTGTTTTATTTTTAGAATTGTTATAATTTTGTTTGAATGTAATTTTGTTTCTGGATATTTTGTCTGAATGTAATTTTGTTTCTGGATATGTTGTTAGAATTGTTATAGATTAGTGTTTACCTTCAATCTGAACTATTTCTTACCGTTTCTCATCAACACTACCCAGGACAAGTGTTAAAACACGAAAATCTTGAAGCTTATCTAAGTTCTAAAGTTCCAAGCTTATCAGAATCTGGTTTTTACACAAAAATTTGGTTTTTTTTTTTTAATAATCAGTGAAGTCATGTTTAGCTTTGAGATTATGAATAGATGTAATTTTAACCCTCAAGAAAATTGAACAAGAATTAAAAACTGTAAGATTAAGAAGAATACCACTTGAAGGATGATCTAATTTGAGCCCTATCTCTCCATTTGTCCAGGTTGAAGTCTCTCAGCGAAGAAGTCTCAGTCCGGCCGTGAGTCTCTCGATCAGCCAAGAAGTCGTAGCACCGTCGTGCCTCTCGCAGCCTCGTCGTACTCTACAGGTTAGCCTCTCGTAGTCCTTTTAATTGTGTTTTTAATTACTTTAGATTAATTGTAATTAGTATAATTAGTCTAATTGTTAATTAATTAGGTAATTAAATAGTTTTTTATACGTATATATGTATTAATAATGTAGTTAGTATGATAAAATTGTTAATTTTGAAATCGAAATTAATTTGATATAATTATAAAAATTGTTAATTATGTAATTTAAATTAATTTGATATAATTGGTAAAATTGTTAATTATGTAATTGAAATTAATTTGATACAATTATAAAAATTGTTAATTATGTAATTGAAATTAATTATTTGATATAATTAGTAAAATTGGTAAAATGTTTTATGTAATTCGACTTCAAATAAAATAAAATTCATAATTTCACCTTTACAGTTCTTCGTCCCTTAATTAGTAATAACCCTTAAGCCGCACTATTCGGCATCAGCGCCAACATAAGTAATCGATTTCAGTCGTCTTCGTCCCTTAGCAACAACTATTAATAATTGTTAATTTTCTCTTTCGTTTAGCGAAATCAATGTCCAATCCAAGTAGAGATTGGATCACCGAGAACAATCGGTTGTCCTTGCAGTATAAACTCGGAGTTAATGAATTTATCCGCGCTGCAAGAAGATTTCCGAACGATAATTACGAATATCGATGTCCATGCAAGCCTTGCAACAACGTGAGATGGCACGACATTGGGGTTGTAAGGCATCATCTGCTAAACAAAGGGTTTACCCCGGGCTACACAGAATGGTATCATCATGGCGAGTTCGTGCGTTCCGTCGGTCATCTTGAAGAAGTCCCCATCGGAGAAACAGCCCAGAGAGGAGTAGGAGGAATACATGCTGCTGTGGAGGATATAAGAGATCACGATGATTTCGATGGTGTTACGGAGCCGGCTCCGAGCGATGTGCGTGCGGAGGAGCAAGTGGAAGACTTGTTCGCTGAGTTGGAAGCGGAATTGTACCCTGGATGCAAGGAGTTTTCGTCGTTGTCATTCTTGGTTCAGTTGATGCACCTTAAAGTTACGAACCATTGGACGAACAAGTCGTTCACAGAACTGCTGCAGCTTTTGAGGAAGTCTCATCCAGCCGGTAATCGAATACCGGAGAAGCACTACGAGGCAAAAGCGAAGCTGAAGCGTTTTGGCATGGGATACGAGATGATCGACGCGTGCATTAATGACTGTGTCCTATTCCGAAAACATCTCGCGAACGTCGACGTGTGTCCGATATGTAACGAGAGTAGATGGAAGCCAACTGGTAAGAAGATACCGCAGAAGATATTGCGATATTTTCCCTTGAAAGATCGATTGAAGCGACTGTACGCATCTCGACACACGGCGCTTCATATGGAGTGGCACGAAAGAGATCGCGTCAGGGAAGCTGGCATTCTACGACATCCTGCTGATGGTACCGCGTGGAAGAATTTGGACGAGAGATACCCAGGTTTTGCTGCAGAGCCTCGGAACGTGCGGCTTGGGCTAGCTGCGGATGGATTCAACCCGTTTGGGGATATGAGCCTATCATACAGCATGTGGCCTGTAGTATTTACGACGTACAACTTGCCGCCTTGGTTATGCATGAAGAAAGAGTACCTGATGCTAACGCTTCTGATCCCGGGGCCCCATTCACCAGGAAAAGACATGGACGTTTTTTTGCAGCCTGTGGTTGAAGAGTTGAAAGAACTGTGGGAGAATGGAGTCCGCGTTCGTGATGGAGCCAGAGATGAAGTGTTTCGGTTGCGTGCCGCGTTACTTTGGACGATAAACGATTTTCCGGCTAGATCGTATCTATCGGGATGGAGCGGCCAGGGGTATCTCGCTTGCCCTACGTGCAACTTTGACACGCCGTCCCTAAAAATCAGAAACAGGATCGTCTACTACGACCATCGTCGGTTCTTAAAAAGGCGTCACCGATTGAGGAAAAGCAACGATCACTACAAAGATAAGCACGAGAAACGAAATAAACCCGAGAAGTTGACTTCGCAAGACATACTCGCTCAGTTGGCTGGTGTTTCTTGCACGACTACTGGCAAACACGCTGCCTCTGTAGGCAAAAAACAAAAGCGAGCATCTCGCGAACTGAATTGGACCAAGAAAAGCATCTTTTACGAGTTGCCGTACTGGTCTGAGTCGCAATTGAAACACAACATGGACGTGATGCACGTAGAGAAGAACGTGTGTGAGAATCTTCTCGGGACGATGCTCAGCTTGGAAAAGAAGAACTATGACACCGAGAAGGCGAGGCTTGACTTGATGGACTTGGGCATCAAGACCGCTTTGCACTTGGAACCAAATGGGGGTGGGTATTACAAACCGCGAGCGTCGTACGTTTTGACCCTTGAGCAGAGACATCGATTTACAGAATACTTAAAATCTGTCAAATTTCCCGATGGTCTCGCTGGGAATTTAAAAAAAAATGTGACAACTGATGGAAAGCTCACAGGTTTGAAGTCGCATGATTGCCACGTGATCTTGCAAAGATTGTTGGCTGTTGGTATTCGTCCTTTTGTGCCACAACCAATACATGATACGATCACTGAGCTTTGCAACTTTTTCAAGTTGATAAGTTCGAGAACATTAAGAGCTGAAGATCTTGAAAGAGCGCAAGAGTCTATCGTCGAGATCTTATGTAAGCTTGAGATGATATTTCCACCTGCTTTTTTCACGATCATGGTTCACGTGGCGATCCATCTACCAGAGGAAGCGTTGCACGGCGGCCCGGTGCATATGCGGTGGATGTACCCTTTTGAGAGATACCTTGGGACGTTAAAACATTTTGTCAAAAATAGAGCTAGACCAGAAGGCTCTATTGCTGAAGCTTATGTTGTAGAAGAAGCTCTAACGTTCATTGCAAGGTATATTGAAGATAAGAAGGTAGTTGAAGAAGTTCAAGTGCGAGAGCTCTCCGTTTTTCGATCCGAGATGTGTGTGCCTTATGGGATGATGAACGCGATAGTATTAGACGATGAGCAAAGAGAAAAAGCGGAGTGGTACATCTATACCAACTATCCTGAAGTGGATCCGTATTTGGTGTAAGTAATCGATCCACTTGCTTCTCTAACTTATTTCATTGTTGTATTTTCTTTACGCAATGTTTTAAACATGCAACAGCGAGCATTTGGATTTCCTGAACGAATCTGGAGTTCGCGATATTGAAGCGGAGCATAGAAAGGGATTCAAAGATTGGTTTGCGAACAAGGTAATAACACAATAACCCGGTTTTTTATAAACACATAAGTGCTAACCAATACTTTGTTTCGTAATAACCAGATTTTTGAAATGAAAGCTAGTGGGTCTGACGTGTCTGACGAGATCTACTCGCTTTCTATCGGTTCCCTTCAAGTCGCTTATCAATATCCATGCTGCTTTGTTAACGGCGTGAAGTTCATTACTCATCGTCGCGATAATCAACGAGTCACTCAAAATAGCGGTGTATGTGTGCCTGTGGATGATTTCACTTACTACGGTCGTATGGAAGACGTCATAGTGCTGAATTATAGGTACGACTGTCGTGTTGTATTATTCAAATGTATATGGTACGGTGACAAGCACGATGCTCGGCGACTAGTTCACAACGATAAGACTACTGGAGAAACGAGTGCTTTTACCGCGAAACAGTGGTTTACAGAGGAGCCGTACATACTCGCAATTCAAGCGAAACAAGTCTTTTACATCAAAGATCTTGTTTTAGGTGGTAACTGGGAAATCGTTCAGGAATGCAATCATCGAGGGATTTGGGACGTTCCTGAAGTCGACCCCACCACCTCAGCCTCGATTCCGTTGACAATAGAATTGTCAAACATCGATCGTCTGAATCATCGACATGAAATCGAAGATGCTGAGCTAGTAAATATCGTTGACGATGGTGAGGAAGACGATGATGATTATGAGGAATGCATCGTTTTTGAGGGAGAAGATGTTGATGTTGATGGTGATGTTGATATAGGTAGTGATGACGATGAATGAGAACTATCTATGTAACCACGGTTTTCCTCCGCCATATGTGAGGATTTATAATAAAATATATCCGTGGTGTCACCCACGTTTTTGTATGATGTTGTTTCCTTTTGTTTTGTGATGTATGTTCACAAATGTTGTTTTATTTTATACGATGTCAATTTACAAATGTTGTTTTCATTTTATAGGATGTCGACCGCTTCAGGTTCTGGTGGAGATTCGCCACAGAGACCGGATTCTCAAGGTCCGCCACAGGAACCTGAGTCCCAAGGTCCTAAGAAATCAAGGGGACCAACAACCGGCTCGACGTCGGCGCGAGCAACACAGGGGGTACCGGGTGCGAAGGTGGTCAAGTGGGACCCAATAAACCAAACATTCTACCAAGAGATAAGGAAAGAAAATAAAAAAGTTGGACTATTTAACAACCGCCTCGGTGCTTTGGTGAAAGCACATATCCCGCCTACGACTCGTGATTGGAGTGAAGTGACGCCACAGATGTTGGCTGCTATTTTGAGCGCACTTCATTCCGAGTTCAGATTTGTGTACACGGATCTTGACACCGGCGAGGATCTGCCTGCGGATTGCTTTCAGAATACGATTGATCAGGCTATCATTCGGAATGCCAAGATCAGGCGACGCAACCAGAAGTCCAAGCTATCAGAGAAGTTCAGATTGGAGTTTTGTGGGAGCACTGAAAACGCTAAGGCGGAAACACCACCGGGATATAAGAAAGAGGATTGGGAGGCGGTGGTAGACGAGTTCGCGACTGACGATTGGAAGGTACGTAATGTATGATTGTAATAAATCACAATATCTTTATCAGATTGAATAATGACAAAATTAATTATTTGCAGAAAAAATCTACTCGCAACAAGGAGAATTCGAAGAAGAAGAAGACGAGGTCGACTCAAGGATCTCTTTCTTTCTTGGCTCATCGTCATTTGAACGTAAGTTATTCTAATTTTGAAATACTTAAGTTGAAATAAATTCAGTACTTATATTTTCATAACAATTACAGAGTAAGGATGATGGGACTTTGGGCTCCGCGTTAACGACGTGGGAGCAAAAACACCATAATAGAAAAGGTGAATGGACGACAGATTGGGCGAGACGAGCACATGTAAGTCATATGTTATAATTAAGAGTACGTTACTTACATAATAATTAATTTTTAATAATTTTTTTATGTGTAAAGGCGCGGATAGTTACTCTACTGGCGGATCTTCAGCGACAAGCAGAAGAGCAAGGCGTAGTCTTTGACCAGGACGCCGCAGAGGAGCACGCGATGCTAGAAATTCTCGGGAACCGTCAAGATTGGTACGTTGGAATAGGTCCAACGGTCCCGAGAACATCTTGGGCTATTGCTCAGGCTCAGGACGAAAGCTCGTCGTCAGGCTCAGGCTCGTCGCGGCGCCGCGTTCCAGATCCAGTGGTTGGCGAGCTCCAAGCTCAGGTGGCGGCACAACAACTCGCTATGGCGGCACAACAACAGCAGATGGAGGAGATGCAGCGACAAATGTTCGCGTTCACGCAGCAGTTTTCGCCCTTGCCTCAGATGTCGTCCGGCACGATGCCACAGATGCCGCAGATGTCGCCCGGCACGATGCCACAGATGCCGCAGATGTCGCCCGGCATGATGCCACAGATGCCTCAGACGACGCCGCCGCCTCAGATGCATCCTATGCATCAGACAACGCCGCCATCAGTTTCAATGGCAGATGCTCAGACGACGCCGCCAGGTTCAGCAGATTACCAGCGAGAGCGTACGAGCGGCAGTGAGCGTACGAGCGGAAGTGGACGAGGAGGTAGCAGCAGTTCTGGAGGAAGATTTGGCGGAAGAGGGAGTAAAATGTTCAAGGATTGGTTTACAAACCGAGGAAAAGGAAAGGGAAAAGAATGAACATTTATTTTAATTATTTGTCGTACATTATATAATTATTATAATCGAAAAACAAATGATTAGTTTTTATTATGATTATAAATATTAATTAATGAATTTTCTAATTAATAAACTATTTAGTTATTTGATTACAATTATAGAATTCGTAATGAATTAATTTCTAATTAATAAATATTAAATAACAAATAAAAAAAAACTTAAAAATAGCTATCGGGTGCGACTAGTCGCACCCATAAATTTGGCGGGTAAGCCAACGGGTGCGACTAGTCGCACCCACAGACTTGGCGCGAATGAATTTGGGTGCGACTAGTCGCACCCAAAGACTTGGCGCGAATGAAGTTGGGTGCGACTAGTCGCACCCGTTGGCTTACCCGCCAAATTTATGGGTGCGACTAGTCGCACCCAATGGCTTTCGCGCGGACTTTTTCGCACATTTTTTCTGACTTATGGGTGCGAATATGGGTGCGAATATCCGCACCTAAAAGTCGCACCTAAAAATCATGACCTTCGGGTGCGACTAGTCGCACCCATGACCTTTAGGTGCGAACTTTCGGGTGCGACTTTGTCGCACCTAAAGTCGCACCTAAAGGTATCAATGGGTGCGACTTTCGACCTTTGGGTGCGAAAAAAGTCGCACCCAATGCTGTTTTTTGTACTAGTGACATTGCCATATTAATTAGCATAAAAAAAATATTCATTTGATGTTTTTTTTTTAGAATTACTATTTTAATACATATATGGTCGCAATAGTTTTATCTTAGCACTTGAATTATATCTTCTTCCTTTTGTGGTAACTCTATATGGCTAGGGTTTATGTAATCCAGTTTGATATGTTTTAACAATTTAATAGTAGTGGCCTTTTTTTTTTTTTTTTTTTTACCGGTCCTAAACTCAACGGCTATTTTATCGTATTCTTAAACAAAGTGGTCATTATATTCGTATTCATTGAACTTATATCTCATTCAATAGAATTGTAATTTTATTGATTTAAATTGCTATAATTACAATGAGTAAATAGTCAACTATATATAGTCAAATGAATATTCATGATACTTGAGTAAAGATATACACAGAGTAATAGTTCATGTTTAGTGCTGGTCCGGAAATTTAGTTGTTTGCTGATTTTATTAAATTGGAACTAAGAATTCTATTGGAAATTTGGATGAATAACTTAACTTTTATTTTCAAGTGGATGAGATGAGTCGAGTTAAAATGAGATTACACATACTTATGGATTGAGCGAAATCCAAAGTCGGAAAACGTACGTTTGAATTTGAAGTAACATCTTACAAGTGGCGTAGAAGATAATTGATCTTTAAGTTTGAGGGGGGCTTTTTTTTTATTATTATTTTTTTAATAGAAAAATCTTCAAGTTTGAGTATGAAAATTTAAAATTGTTAATACCTGTTAGTACTACTTCTACTATTGAAGATGATCTTGTTAAGCAAAACAAATATATTTTAGATGTTATCTGGAAAGGCTATGCTAGTTTTTTACACCTAATAATCCACTATTCGTTGTATATCAAATTATGTAGTGTAAGAATCTAAGATAGTGTTTGTTTCTTTTTGTTCAATTTTTTTTTTTTTGTTTTTTTTTTTCTATGTTCCGTGATTTGGTTATAATAAGCATATAATAAATTGCTAAATAAATTTATATCAGTAAATAAATTTGTAACATTAATTAAATTTCTTCCTTGCAACTTTTTATATCAAATGAATTTGTAAGATTAATTAAAATTCTATACACGCGAGACCTTTAATAAAATAAGCATATATAGACTATTACATTTGAATTTTTTTTTACAAAAATAATGAATATACATATATAGGATAATTTGGTATTACGTACATTGATTGCAATTAGTGGATATTTTGAACATTAGTTGTATTTAGTGTGTATTTTGATGCAAGAAAACAGTGGTCATAAGCATATACCGATGTATCGTGAATTTGTAAGATCAAAGCAATATATAAAACAACAAATGAGGAAAAGAAAAAAAAATTCCACATCTATATATTACATCAAAGATCAAAGCACTATATAAAAGAGAGAATGTAATATGGGACTTATATTTTTAAAGGCAATCATCTTAACACGCGATATTGTTATTCATCATCATATTATTTATACTGAGCGAAGAGACATGTCGTAGTCGTTACTGTTATGCCGTTATTTTCATAAGATAAAAATAACACTCCGAGAACAAAAAACGACACATCGAGCTCATGTTCAAGGTCCAAGCTTACAAATAAAATGCTCGGGACAAACTTCATGTCAACTTGGAAACAAACTCTCGAGTAATAAAACTACTTCAACATGCGGTTGACTTCAACATGGGTCTTGCCTTCAGCCTGATCATTGCCTTCAACTCATTTTGGTCACCAAACATGCCTTGCTGTCATCCCATAGTGGCCACAAAACAATTCTTGCCGCCAACTCATTTTGACCATAAAACAAGTCTTGTCGCCAACCTGATGATGACGCCAACCTGACAGCGTCGCCAACTTGATGATGCCGCCAACTTAATGACGCCGCTAACCTGATGACGCTACCAACCTAATGATGTCGCCAACCTGATGACGCCGCTAATCTGCCCAAGACCTCTTTTCGCCAAACCAAGTCCTTGATGCCACCAACTAGCCAAGGCCAAGGTCAACTCTCTCGTGCCACCAAGAGTTGCCGCCAACTTCATTCCACACGGCCACACCATGATCCACAAGACTCTAAAGCTCAAACCAAGTCTCTCATGTGCCTCCAAAGCATTATAAATACCCATTACACTCTCATTCCAATGTAAGTTCTATCAACTTGTCAAAACTCTACACAATTGATACCACAACTTTCTCTCTCTAAAAAACATAGAGATGAGCACAAATCGTTCACCAATAACACAAGAACACGACTGTTCCCTCTAGATTCACGTTTTCTTGTGCTTAGGTAAAGGTGCGGGGATTTGAATGCTCGACGAGAAACATGGAGGAATTGAAAATCCAAGAACAACTCGGAGATCCGAAGTCTCGACGACTAACGCGAAGAATACAATGACGTGAAGACTCGGATATGAGATCAAAGGGTTGAAGACAAGAATTCAAGAGAGATCAAGGGTTGAATACAAAGATTCGGAAGAAGTTTCACGGGTTGAAGGCAAGACTTTAGAGAGAGATCCAAATGATTAAAGACTCAAAGAAGCAAGACTCAAGAACAAGAAGAACGCTGAAGATTCTAAGACCCGAAAACTCGAAGATTCGAAGAACAAAAATAACGTGATGAGAATCGTGAGCATGGAGAAATTGAGAAGCACGAAGGAGATTCATTTACGAGGCGACAAGAACCGACGAGCAGAGAAGAACTTCACCACACCCAATCTACATGTGATCATAGGGTCCGATCTTAGATCGAATCACAGATGGTTCTAATTAAATGTAAACCCAAAAACGCGGTTGACAGTTACTTTCTACAATATTTATTCTTTTATAAGTTTTTAACTTCTGCAATATATTTCCACATGTATAATTACTAATATGTACAAAAAACTAAATTTTAGGTTAGTAATATTATTAAATTTCTGAATTAAAAAAACAACTTAGGACACAAGGTGAAAGAGGGGCAATATGAGACTCTTTCACGCCTTGATTCGTCATTACTTCCTAGCACCAACCATGTAGCCGTTACTTTCCAACTACCCGAATTTATTTGTAATATTAGAAGTGTTTTATTTGTCAAAAATAATATTTTTTTATTGAATCTTAAGAAAATCAATATTTAATTTTTAATAACCCAAAAAATAATATTGTATAAACATGGCCTTAATGGTTTACATTACACTAAATTTTAAAACCCAAATTATCTTATATATTGTCAAAAAACTAGAAAAAAGTTTATTGTTAGGAAAAAAATTTGAATTTTGTTTTTGTTTCGGGTAATTAATGAAAGTAGCATTTTGTGGATGTTTTGGAGGGAATACGTTAAGAAGTTGCCTAGACAAAACGGGGAATAAATTAGAAATTCCAGGCTTTAAATTAAATTTGAAGGGCATTAATTAGATGTGTGTCGGGGAAGAAATATAGGTACATCAACCGTACAATAGTGAGCATAGAAGAGACAATATTTTTAATAATCTCTCCGCATGATTTTTGTCACAGTCCAACTAATATTGGCCTACTCTTTGAAACTTGTCCACTGGGCTATCTACAGCCTGTCCATGCCTTTGTCACTAAATAAATGAAAAGAAACATAAGTATGACTTCTCGTTGATACAAAAATAATGAAATATCATTTTTTTTAATATTTCGTTAGTCTTATTTTATTTACATGATCGTCAATAATCTACCTGATTTATTAACATTGTCGATATTACGATTTTTTTTTTTAAATCTGGAAAATTTGAAAAAAAAAAATACAAGCAAACCAAACGAAAATCAACAACTACACATCAGAAATCAATAACGTTTCAAGCTCTCTCCATTTATCGGCAATGATTTAGATTTATTTGTCATGACTTTAACTTTAGGGTTTGGGTATGGGTTTTGCTGTATCTTTGTCATTTTGGGTGGAGAAGAACAGAAGAAGAAGAAGAAGAAGAAATCATCATGATGGAGAAGAAGAGGAATTGACGTCGAGGCGAAGAGAGAGAGAGAGAGAGAGAGAGAGAGAGAGAGAGAGAGAGAGAGAGAGAGAGAGAGATTTATGTCCATATCAACGTGTTTCACGATTCCACTCCCTTCAAAGCCTTGTATATACCTAATAATTTGGAAAATCTGAAAAAAAAAAAAAAATGTTTTTAAGAATCTGAAAATTTGTTTGAAGATTTATTGACATTTTATCTTTTTATTGACATCAATGTCAATAAATCTTCAAACGATTGTGAGAAATTCTTTGAAGATTTATTGACATCAATGTCAATAAATTTTCTGGATGTCAATAAATCTTAAAAGGATTTGGTTTGTTGAAGATTTATTGACATGCGCAAAATTTACTGACAACGAATCGTTTGAATATTTATTGACATTTATGTCAATAAAAATACAAAATGTTAATAAATCTTCAAACAAATTTCCAAATTTTTCAGACCAATATTTATTTATTTATTTTTTTTAATTTTCAAAATTTTCAAGTTTTGTTTTTATTTTTATTTTTTAAGTTCACCTACCAAACGAAAAATGATCTCTAACTTTTCTTTTGTGACCATTAAGTAAATAACAAAATTAAATTAAAAAAATAAAAAGAAATTTCATTAATGGTATTTTTGTACATACACATATACACAGAAGTTATACTTTTGAATTAATTTTGACATTTGATTTTGGTCATAAAATATTGAGGAGATCATAGTTTAGGAATAATCTCTAAATTACAAAATATGATCAATTTTTTTAATTATTATCTCTCCAAAATGCACTTATTATCTCAAATACAGTTTTCACTAATCTTAGTTGCAGTGAAGTTTGTTTCTTTGGGAAATGAAAGTGAAATATGCTTTCTTTAAACGCAATCAATTTTTAGGCTAGAGCTCTCTTCACAAATGTTTGTGTCTCACTCACCAGTCACAATAAGAAGAAAACAGAAAATTAAAGCGAGATACATTTTGCATTAATGGTGATGCTAAAGTAGGTGGTTCTAAACACAAGAATATCAGTTTGGAAGCATTTGGTTTGAATTTTTGTTTTTGTTGTTGAATAATGAGGAAGATGTGTGTATGAATTTTGGAAACCATGTGGGTAAACCTTGACATTTTTTTTTCCTTAAATTCCATGGGCTTGTGGTGCAAATAATCCTTTAACTTTTATGATTATGCTATTTTGCTCTTTAACTTTGTTTTGAGAATTTTTTTTTTGGTCTCTGATCTATTGATTTGTAGCATTTTTGGTCATTTAAAAAAGTATGGAGAAGTTATTTTAGTTTGTATGTATTGTTTAAGTTTGTTTAATCATGAATATATGGGAGAAAGAAAAAAATATAAGTGAAAAATCTATGTTTTTTCCCCCATGAAAAGAATACGAGAAATTTATAAAGAGTACACACTAATGTACTGACTGTACAGTGTTCTATTTTCCTTTTCAGTGTCGTATTGTGGGGTTAAACATGAAAGCAACGCAAATCCAACGCTCTCTTTTTTTTTTTCTTCTTCTATTAACTCTTATGATTTACTAAACTCAAAGTCTCTCTTTCACATTTATATATGGTCAAGCTATGTCTTTATCAATATCATAAAAAAATATTCGTAATTCAAGAGCACTGTGTTCCTGTTGACAAAGAGGGGAAAAAATCTAGATACAAGTAATTTTGGGTCTTAAGTGTAACATATTTAATAGACCAATCAATATAACTGTAAGTAGAGTAACTAATCACAGTCATAGTTGTGTTTGATTTAGCTCGTTTAGTTTGCTTTGAGCTTTTTCTATAAGCCCAAATGTTTTAATATATTTGGTAAAATAATGTTTAGTAAAAGTTGAAAAGTGCTTTTGTAAAATATAGAAAAAATGAAAAAAGAAAATAAGATTTTCGTAGTTTAAAAAAAAAACAATTTTTTCAAAAACAAAACTTAAAAGGATTTTAAGAAAAAAAAATAAAACTATTCCAAACGGGGTCTTGGAGTAATACTTGAGACCAATATACACTTAAATTAGATGACGTACATATTTATAGATTTCATGATCTGAAAATATGACGCTCCATGATCATCTATAAACACTATATAATTTCGGAGAAATTTTGTCAGTGTCATGTGATCATTTGCAATGTTGCTGTCGTGTTGACATAAAACGACAGTAGGGAAGATGAAACAACATGACAGATATACAACACCAAAGCTAAGTAATACGTGAAAATATTGAAAATCAGGAAGAAGTGGAAAATAGTTTTTTTTTTTTTTTTTTTTTTTTTTTTTTTTTTTTTTTGTTTATGTACCTTGACACACTATTATTAATGAGCACTAATAAATAAATTTAATATTTTTCTTCTTAAAAAAAAAAAAAAAAAAACTCCAACTTACAATATCTTGCTTCTTCTTCTTCTTTTTTTTTTTTTCTTTTTTTTTTAATATATATATCAGAACGATATCTGGCTTCTTATCAATCTTTTTTTCATAGTACCTCACTTTTGCAGTTTTTTCTTCCTTTTTATTACATTCTTATTTAATGTTTACAGGTTCAGTAAAAATAAGCTATTCATTGAATATTGCAAATGTAATATTTAAGGAGTTTCGGTCATTAAATGAAATATTTGTGGAATGTATCGAAACATGGAAATTACAAGTTAATAAACACAGGCCCATAGCTCGGCCCATCAAATAATGAGGAAAGCAAACCCAACCACTCTCTCTCTCTCTCTCTCTCTCTCTCTCTCTCTCTCTCACTGTAATTCACACTTCATTTCTCAAATGGGGAGCGAAAGGAAAACCAAGGAGAAGAAGAACAGGAAAAGAAGCACCTCTTCTTCTGATTCCGAAGGTAATCTAACCATTCAGATTCATTATACAATTATATATTACACCAAACTGGAATAGCCTTTCGTTTGCATCGATTTAGAAATCAATTCGACGACGTCTTGATTTCGAGGCAAATTTGAAGATTAGATTAAGTAATTTGGTGTTGTTGGAATGTCGAAATTTCAGACGAGGGAAGAAGAAGAAAGAGGCACAAATCAGTGGAAGGTGAAGAGGATGAAAAGAAAAGCAACAAGAAGAGCTCTCATAAGCACTCGTCTAAACACCGTTCTCATAAGGACAAAGGTAAAGCAAAACCGTTTTTTGCATTGTTACTTTGAATTCTAGGGTTTATTGGATGGTTTTTAATGTCTTTGCTTTGCTTCTTTCTGCGGGGTTTAGAGAAGAAATCAAGGGATAAAGACAAAGTGAAGCATCAAAAAGGCGATTCAGAACCGGTAATTTTCTCACCTAAAAAGGAATTCGTATTTCTGGAGTTGTTTGGATTCCTGTTTCTAACGCAATTCGGATTTTTGTGCTTAGCACGTTGGTGAATCGTTGAATTTTCATTTTGGGCATTGGAGAAGAAATTGAACTTGATTGATATCACACACCTTTTGAGGAAGGCTTAGATTACACTCTTGAAGATCTTTATCTTTAATGCACTAATTAGAATCTAAAACGGTTTGATAGCGTTAAACTTGAGTTAGCTTATTTGAATTTATTACGTACTTGAACTTCCTTTTCTTGATTGAGCTCTTTGTGGCCTTAGACACATGTTCTCTTTAGTTTATTCGAGATTTATTCTGGTTAATATTGGGACTGCTTGTATCAAGAGAATTACCAAAATGTTTAATTATCAATTCAAAACCAACTAGAATATGAGCTTAGACATTTTTACTTGCTATATCGAGCTGCTTGAATGCTGATTTTTTCAAGTGAATGCAATGTTTCTTTTTATCTTTTTTTTTTTTTTTTTAAATAGACAAACAAATTCTTCTGAAAGAAGATTAATTCTGATTTGTATTGGGAGCTCTGTCTCAAGAGAAGTTGAATTTTTTGAAGTGTGGGTTACAGAGTTCAGCTAGAATATGAGCTGGCTATAAGACATGTTTCTTTCCACTATTTTCAGGTTTCGTTTTCAGGTTATCGAGCTGCTTGAATTTTTAATTTTCTGAAGACACGGATTTTTTTTCTTTCTTTTCCAGACATACGAATTCCATGAGATATCGAAAGACGATTACTTCTCGAAGAACAATGAGTTTTCGACTTGGCTGAAAGAAAAGAAGAGAGTGTTCTTCTCGGACCTGTCCGCGGACTCGGCGCGAGAAATGTTCACAGATTTCGTTAAGGCTTGGAATCGCCGGAAGCTCGAGTCCAGATATTACGAGGGCGCCATCGTAAGCGCGCCCAGAAGTGCTCATAAGTGGAAAATCAAAGCGTGAAAAAACGTCTCAAAGTACTCTTGTAATATGTGAGAAAGTGTCCTGCTATGTTTGTTTGGTTGATGAAAAAAGCATATGAGACTTTTGGTTTAGTTTACCAACTAGCATAAGCTTACTTAGGCCAATATAACCAGCCATTTTTCATATCGGACTCTGTAGTGACTCAGATTGTTGTTGTAATTAGTCCTGAAATTTGGTCGGATATTAGCATTGAGAAATTTCATTTTCTGCCCCTCAAAATTGAACTTATGACCCAAAATTAGACAAAAATGTCTTTTCAGCCAATTTTTCTCTCTTAAATCTTTGAATTTTATTGGAAATTATCCGAAATCATCTTAAATCATCGAAAATCTTTGAATTTCATCATTAATCATCGGAAAAAACTATGAATTTTATCGGATTTCATCTTAAATCATCGAATTTCATCGTAAAACCTCAAATTCAAAGTCTTTAACTTTTCTAAAATCAATCTGAATCATCTAATAATCACTCTAATCATTATTAAAGAACTATCTTACAACAATTCAAACACTAAATAAAGATGAAAATCTTACCTTTTTTTGTCATGTTGAGTGTCGAAATCTTAAATCTGAATAAGAGAGAAAATAATTTTAAGTAGAAATGAAGGAGAGAGTGAAAGAGCGAAAAATGAGCTGAAAAGACATTTTTGTCTGATTTTATGTCAAAAATCCAATTTTAGATATTTTGCAACTGTGAGGTCTAGCATTTATATTTCTCCACTTTTGATGCCCAGAAAATGAAATTTCTCTTAGCATTTTGAGGATAGATTTTCTGCGGATAAAATTAGCGTCAGCTACGGAACATAATTTCCGTCCGCTTGGGTTGATTTCTTTTTATTCAATTTTTTTTCCCGGAAACGGAATCTGTTTTTCGGAAGGGTTGGATTGCAGCCAGAAGTGGATCGAAACTTTCAGCCCAATATTTAGGGGCACAATTCTTGATACATCCATCCATATGGGTCATGTTTAGTTGGATTAGACGATCTATAAAGGAAAAATATTAAGAGTATCCCTCGTGTTTAATTGAAATGCGAGATTTATCCATTCGATTTCCAGAAATATCAGACATAAATATCACCCTTTTCGTTTATTTAAAAAAAATTGAATTCTCCAAAATACCCTTAATGAAATAATTCTTTATTTTCTATTATATATATAAAAAATTAAATTAAAATCTTTCTTTATAAAAAGTTAAATTTTTTTTTTATAAAGAGAGATTTTGATTTTTTTTTATAAAGAGCGATTTTGATTTTTTTTAATAAAATAGTAAATAAATATTCATTTTATTAAGAGCATTTTGGGGAGTTCAAATTATTTTTTAGTAAAAAATAAACGAAAATGGTGATATTTGTAATATAATATTTTTTAGGGGAGATATGTGTCATTTTATATTAATCTGAAGCGATATGTCTGATATTTCTGGAAATCGGAGGGATAAATCTCACATTTCGATTAAACACGAGAGATACTTTTGATATTTTCCCATCTATACAATACACAAATGGACTATTTGGTTAAGTTTCAATGGTGGTCGAATTGAGTACAAAGATTGGTTGGCTTGGTCGGAAAGTAATTTGTTGCCAAAACTAAAAAATGATTCTCAATTTTTTTTCTTTTTAAAAGCGATATAAATAATCAGTTATTATTAATCTTCAAATTTAAGTCATTAAGTTTCTAAATAAAGAAAAAAGTCATTTAATCTTATATATTATTAAAAACGGCTTGATATGAGCTTAGTTCTTATATGTCATTTATGTTTTATCGTCGTTTTAGCTTTTAAGTTTGTATCTGTTTTTGTTTTGGCTCAATCTGACGTTGACAGTTTTTGTTTTACTATATGTAAACCCTTTACGCCCAATGATTGAGTTAACATAATTAATGAAACGTCAAGTCATTGATGACTGACGAGAGGATATTCACATTTTCTTCTTCCTCGTTTTTCTCTTTCGAGTCTCTGTTCATCTTTTCTTGTTTGTTCGTGATTCAGTCTGAATCCCGATCAAATCTATAAGCGTTTCTCAGAGCTTCAATTGTATTATGGTATCAGAGCTTAGTTCCGCACGTTCTTGATCGATTGTTCTTCTGAGAACCTTCTTCTTGCTGCCATCCGTGTCACGCTTCCTAGTCAATATTCAGAGCCATGGTGGAACCAGGGAACAACAAATCGCTTGCAAAAATTGCATCAAAGTCAGCCGCGATGTCAAGATCGCCGATCGATGACCAGACGAGTCCTTATTACCTTCACTACTCCGACAATCCAGGTGCTATTATCGTTACTCAGCTTCTTGATGGAGATAACTATCCATCTTGGAGTAGATCTATGTTAATGGCTTTGTCAGTGAAGAACAAAGTCGCGTTCATTGACGGATCCATCGCAAAGCCATCATCGAAAAATATCGTCCTTCTCAACTCTTGGATGCGCAACAACAATGTTGTGACGTCGTGGATCTTCAATTCAGTCTCTAAAGAGATAGCTTCAAGCATCCAATTCGGCGATTCGGCCACTGCCATATGGAACGACCTGAAGGGAAGATTCCAACAGAGCAATGGCCCTAGGATTTTTAAGCTTCGACAACAAATTGCTAATCTCCACCAAGAAGGCCTATCTGTTGCTGCACACTTCACCAAACTGAAGGCTGTTTGGGAAGAATTGCAAAATTTTAGGCCTCTCTGCACTTGCGAGTGCGTTTGTGGTGGATCTCAAGAATTGACGAAATTGGTCAATAATGAATATGTCATGGCCTTTCTCATGGGCCTGAACGACGCCTTTACCACCATCAGAAGCCAGATCATCATCATGGATCATATTCCACCAGTCAACAAGGTGTTTTCCATGATCACTCAAGACGAGAAACAAAGATCCATCAATGATGGTGAAAGATCAGTGGATCTGGCGAGCAACCTTGCAATGGCAGTCAGTGATGAAGGAGTTGTCAAGAAGACCTCCAAGAAAGACAAACCTTTCTGCACTCACTGCAAAATGACCGGTCACACCATCGACAAATGCTACAAAATACATGGGTATCCTCCTGGATACACTCCTCGCTTCAAGAATCAAGCCAATGTAGCTGAGGTCAATCCTGTGAAATCTCTGTCCAATGCACAGCTTCACCAAATGATTGAACATCTCTCTGCAAAGCTTACCACTACCACTCAGGCCAACTCATCCAGTGTCAATCTCACCTCTTTCAATATAGGTCTTTGATGTTTAATTGAAACCTTTAATGCAGTTCCTTGTTTCACTAGACAGTGGATCCTAGATTCAGGAGCTTCAAGGCATATTTGCAACACAAAGTCCATGTTTATTTGCCTAAAACCCCTGACAAAGTCAAGTATCACCTTACCTAACTACACTAGTATTCCTGTTTACTACTGTGGGGATGTTAAAATTAACTCCACTTTGATCCTAGTTCTTTATGTGCCTAACTTTAAGTTCAATTTAGTAT
The DNA here is from genome assembly GCF_054948205.1 of Urtica dioica subsp. dioica. Classification (NCBI taxonomy): domain Eukaryota; kingdom Viridiplantae; phylum Streptophyta; class Magnoliopsida; order Rosales; family Urticaceae; genus Urtica; species Urtica dioica. The sequence continues at coordinate 3,091,555 of NC_142765.1, read as the reverse complement.
TTGTGAGTGCAGTTACTAAGGACTTAAAGTGTGAGGTTACTTTGACCTATCTTGGCTTTGTGATTCAGGACATGTACATGAAGAGGATGATTGGCAAGGGTAAATGCATTGGTGACCTCTATGTGCTCAGCACAGAAGATGAAGAGAGTCAAGTGGATGCTTTAATCAACTCAATTTCTTCTAGCACATGGCATGCACGTTTAGGGCACTTGTCTCATGAGAGATTGGAGAGCTTGAAGACTGTTTTGCAAATCAATAGTGTTGATAACAGTTCCCCTTGTCTCATTTGTCCTCTAGCTAAGCAAAGAAGACTAGCTTTTCCTAATTCAAGTACTGTAAGTGAATCCACTCTTGACATTATACAATGTGATGTATGGGACCCTTTTCATACCATTTCCAGGATTGGTCATAGGTATTTTTTAACCATTGTTGTTTATTATAGTCGTTTTACTTGGGTTTACTTGATGAGACAAAAGTCTGGTGTCCTTAAAATTGTTCCAACTTTTCGTAACATGGTTGAGAACCAACTTTCAAAACAAATAAAGCGCTTTACATCTGATAATGCAAGAGAGTTACTTTTTGTTGATTTCTTTGCTAGTAAAGGGATTGTACATGAATTTTCTTGTGTTGACACCCCACAACAAAACTCTGTTGTGGAACGCAAGCATCAACATTTGCTCAATGTAGCCAGGTCTTTGTTCTTCCAATCTCATGTCACTGCAAATTTTTGGAGTGATTGTGTACTCACTGCGGCCTCCATAATCAACATGACCCCCAGAAGGGTTCTAGGTAATATCTCTCCCTTTGAATCTTTATTCAATAAACCTATCAATTATGATCATCTCAGAAGTTTTGCTTGTCTTGTCTTTGCCTCTACCTTGAAAGCAAATAGAAGCGAATTTGACCCTAGAGCTAAGAGATGTATGTTCACAGGTTATCCTAATGGGATCAAAGGTTATAGGCTGTATGATTTGGATACTAAGGATGTATTCATATCAAGGGATGTTGTCTCATGAGAATATTTATACTTTTGAGAGGATAAATCAGGAAACTAATTGTTACCCTTATGTCATAACTGATCATTATGGTAATAATGAAGTGATGCCTCATACTTCAAATAATTCTCTAACACCTGACATGGGAAGAGACTCTCATAGTCCTAATAGTATCCCTATACCTGTGATAGATGCAGGTGATGATGAACATGTAGAACATGACATTGAAGAGCCTAATTCAGCTGAGGAGAATGAGCTTGCTGTTTGGAGATCGACTAGAAGCAGACACAAACCTTCTTACTTGAAGGATTTCCATTGTGATGTAGCAGCTGCAACAGGAATCTCTAGTGCTGATGATGATCAACACCACAAGTCTCATCACCAATTAGCTGTATGAATCAGCTATGAAGGATTGTTAGAGGCATACAAGGCTTTTGTACTGGCTGTGTCCATAGAAAGTGAGCCAGAGTATTACCATCAAGCATCCAAGCATGAGCATTAGAGAAGTGCTATGAAGGAAGAGTTGAGTGCCATGAAGGCCAATGAGACCTGGTTTATAGTGCCTTTACTAGAAGGGAAAAGAACTATATGATGCAGATCAAGGAACTAAATGCCGGAGAATTTCCCGGAATTTCGGCTGGAAATTCCATTTTCATGGGTCAACGGCGAGCGAAAGAGAAATATGTCGTTTCCATGTGTGATGTCGCTGGAATTTCCAAGAAACGACATTTCGTTTCCGTCGTTTAATGCCGGTTGATGTCGTTCCATTTTGTGTATAAAACCATCTACATATCCAGGAAATTCGAGGAAATTCGAAGGAAAAGAAAAAAAAAAGACTAGCGGCTGTGGAGGAGAGAACGTGGGTGTCGGAGGAATTCGACGGCGATCGGCGAGTTTCCACCATTTTCGTCACGCTCAAGGTATAAAATCAACATTATGTCGATGAATTTCCTCCGATTTGAAGGAATTTCCAAGTCGTTTTGGAAACCCTAGATTCTGAAACTTGCACCTTCAATTTCTTGAGTAATTTGATTTTTTTTCATATAATCCTCTTCATGAAAGTTGTTTGTAATGTGACGATCTATCATATATATTTTTTCCAGATTTTTTGGTGAATTTCCGGCGAACCTTGAAATTTTCCGGCGACTGAAAAAACCGAAGTTCAAGTTTTATTTCTGTTTTTAAGTAAGTTTATGTGTTTAATTTGTATCTTGTATATGCTAGAAATGAAATTATTTAAGACTTAAGTGTATGAATTTATTGATATATTGAAATTGTTACGTTTTGAATTGAAATGAAATTAGTTTGAACTTTGAATAGAAATGTTTGACATGTTGAAATAAATTTGTTGCATGTTTAAATTAGATTATGAATTGAAATTGTTACGTTTTGAATTGAAATTAAATTAGTTTGAACTTTGAATAGAATTTATTGATATCTTGAAATAAATTTGTTGACATGTTTAAATTAGATTATGAATTGAAATTGTTACGTTTTGAATTGAAATGAAAGTAGTTTGACTATAATTTGTTGATATGTTGAAAGAAATTTGTTGACATGGTGAAAGAAATTTGTTGACATATTGAAATGAAAGTAGTTTGATTAGAATTTTTTGACAAGTTGAAATTGGATTGAAATGTTGAATTCAATATGCAGGTATACCGAAGATGAGCGAGGAAGGAGTTCGTTAGCATTGCACCCCAGGTGCAACAAACCCGTTCCACTTCACGTGCAATTATTGTGGGCACGTTACCAGGGGAGGGGGAATCACACGGATGAAGTTACACTTAAGTGGAAACGATCCGAAGAAAAACTACATTTAAAAATATATATATTTATGTGTTTGTTTCGCCACATTATTTCCGTTCGGTTTTCCGTCGGCACGTCGGTTTTCCATGGAAATCGGCATTTGAAAACGGCATTTTACTTGCCCATTTCCACAATTTTTCCGTTGAAAATTCCATCGGCATGATGACTTTCCGTAAATCAGGAGGCTCGAAACGGCAACGAAATCGGCATTTTTTTCCTTGATGCAGATGGATATATAAAAACAAGTTCAATGCTGAAGGGGTCTTAGCCAGGAGGAAAGCCAGGTTAGTGGCAAAAGGCTATACTCAACATGAGGGACTGGATTACTTTGATACTTTTTCACCAGTGGCAAAGTTGGTATCTGTGAAGCTACTGTTGGCTCTTGCTGCTTCCAAAAATTGGCATTTAATCCAGTTAGATGTGGATAATGCCTTTCTTAATGGAAGCCTCAGTGAAGAAGTATACATGGACATCCCATTGGGATACAATCACCCACAGGATGAAGACTTGGCCACTCCCAGTGGAAGCCATACTAGGATGGTGTGAAAATTGCACAAATCCATATATGGTTTGAAGCAAGCTTCAAGGCAGTGGAACATCAAGTTCACTGAAGTTCTTGGAGGGCTTGGTTTCAAGCAGTCGAAGTCTGAGTATTCTCTTTTCACCACCGGGGTTGATGAAAGTTTTGTGGCTATTATCCTCTATGTGGATGATATCATAGTGGCAGGACCCAACATGGTTCATATTGGAATTGTCAAGGCCAAACTGATGAAGGTGTTCAAGATGAAGGACTTAGGAGTGTTGAAGTTCTTTTTGGGACTTGAGATAGCAAGAGCAAAGTCAGGGATCACAGTGTCTCAACGACAATATTCCTTACAGATACTCTCTGACTATGGTTTCTGTTGTCAATGGTGCCCACAAGAAGAGTTGTAGTCTTTATTTTGAACATTTGATGTAATAAAGTCTCATGAAGACTCTTGCTTGTAATTGCCTATTCATTCATTAATAAAGTTGAAACGTTCATTCAATCTTCCTTGTCCGAAGCTTTATCATAAAACCATAGTCTTTTAGTCCATAAACAAACTTAACAACTTACGAAGAGACAAATGTAGATTTGCATGAACAAACTCTTCGTAGTTTGCTTAAAACGATATATTCGCAATCTTAGGGTCAAAGGACTATTGACCTCAGTATGATTGTTAGAAGAATCTATGATGTCTGGTTATGAGGCATTGAGAGTTTGGGACTCTATAGTTCTTCTAGGTATCTTCCGAAGATACTGAATTGACCAGTGCACTTCTAGAGACAATATAAGAACAAACCATTTAACCTCTTATGTCTCGAAGTCACTATGTATGAATTGCATCATGCTTACCTTAATCCTGAAATGAGACATGCCATTTCACACCTTAGTATTCTCATTTGAGAAAGTCAAAGTTCGGACTCACTATGTGATTCCGAACAAGGCCTATTGGTGAAGTACTAAGTTGTGAGTCTGTCATGAGTAACTTTGTGAAGTTCTCATAGATATGGAATTCATGTACAAGATTGCTGAAATGCAATGTATGTCACCTCATGCTTTGTTCCTTGGAGTGTGAATAAATGAACTGGCCAGTGTCCAAATTGAGTCCTGACTCTTTTGGATGAAACAATGTGACTTGTTAGCTCCTCGTCAATACATTGTTTCTAACTTATTCACAAGCGACAAAGGAGTTGAGGAAATAACAGCTAGAAGGGTAAAATGGTAATTTAGTAAATCCCGACTAGCTGATGACATTCATGAAGGGTAAACATAGATAATATTCAGTGGATCCGCTCATCATAATTAGGTCGAATTCTTGAGTAGAAAATAAATTCATTTGAACCGAGAGATTTTCAGTGTCAGCTCTTTAGTGGAGTCAGTTGGCATTAAGCTAAACTTGGAAAAGGTTTGTGAACTTTTGAGTCCAAGTGTTTAGCTAAAGCTTTGTTCATTTGGGTCCATGAGGTCACTGTCACGAATCACATCGATAGGAATAGTTAAACTGGAAGCTAAGTCAAAACAAGAACGAAAATAGTGAAAATGGTATTTTTGTCTTTTGAGACAAACGATGAAATGAATGTCAATAAATTTTTGACAAGGTCATTTTATGACATGTTTCACTCGGCCATGACTTGATCATTGGGCCTTGTGAATTAATTTCATTTCATAAGAATTTTATTGAAAATTCTTATTGGGCCTTTTTCATGTTGTCATGAACAAATGGAAAAGCTTCTAGAAGCCTTTTCTAGAAGGCCTTGGGCGCCCAACATACCCAACCAAGAGAGAATATTTTGTGCATAAATGTATCAAGATACTTGCCAAAAGAAAAAGAGGAAACAAATTTGCATAAGGATGCTATATGGAATTCGGCCAAGAGAGAGACAAGGCAAGGCATGGAACAAAATAGGAAACTATTCCAAGACTTAATGAAGTCTATTTTGGCCGAGCTTCTCAAGGAAAAGAAAGAGGAAATTGGCTCATTTTATAGAAGAGGAAACTACCTTATTGAAGGTGAGACCTCTCCTATAAATAGGAGCCTCATTTCCTCACAATTCATTCATCCAAGTTTAAGAGATTTGAGAGACTCTCTCTCTAGAACTTTGGCCGAAAATCCTCTCTCTCTCTCTCTAGTTTATTTTCGATTATTTCTTGTCTTGGCACCTAGGTCCTCACTCGACCTAGTGTTTAGCTCTGCGACTTCGAGACTCGTTCTTAAGTCGTAGTGTTTAAAAGTGCCCACTCACTGATTCCTTCTTTTCGAGTGATTTAGTGATAGAAACTTTCGTGGTTGCTCGAGGTGCCGAGGAAAGAAAGAGAGACGTGCTGCGAGGGGAGACGAGTGTTGCAACTTTCCAAAAGCTTCTACAAGGTTCAAGCTTCAAGAAAGGTTAGTAACTTTAATAGCTCATATTAGTTTTTATTTACATGCACATGCTCTTGTCTAGGTTAGTAAAAACTAGTTTTACTTTAAAAGAAAATTTTTAAAATTCCGCCGCTTAACGAAGCGTTAAACTTTTTCTCAAACCCTAGATCGATTCCAACAAATGGTATCAGAGCTATGGTCAAAGGAATGCATGTGCATGTTTTTAAATTATGAGCTTGAAAATCGTTTTCGAAAGTTTACTAATTTTGTGACAAGTTAGAATTGTAATCTTAGATTTTTTTTAATATATTGCTCATGCCTTTAAATTAAAAACCATGTTGATTTTCTATGAGTTTGGGATGTTTTTAAAACACATTAGAATCAGTTCTAAAAGTTTTTAATTTTTTATATTGAAAAACGTGTTTTAAAGGTTTGAGAAATTTCGAGTAAAATTTTGTGACTAGTTTTGATATCTTGCTAGTTTCTTATTTTTACTTGAATCGTTTTATGCATGTTGTTATTTCTTTTATTCTATTTTATTACCCTGCTAATAAAACACAAATAAAAGCTTTAAACAACATCTTAAAACGTTCCGTTACACTCGATTCTTTTTCGCACCTAAAAGGACGAAGCTTTAATTTATTTCTTTTTCTTCGAGCTGGAATGTAAACCCGCATTAAAAGCGGCATAACTCTCTTCTCAGAAATCTAAATTTAATGATTCTTGAATCAAATTAAAGCTCTGTCTGTCCTCTGTCCAATGCCACCGGTTTCGGCTGAAAATGACATCGGAGCCGCCAGATATGGCGATTTTACTCCGAGGTGCGCGGCTGTCTGAAACTCCAGTTTTTTAGAAATCCGGATTTTCAAACCCCACTACCATGAGTTATAGAACTCTAATGAGAAAATTTTCTTGAGCAAAAATGTTTTTCATATGATTATAAACATGATGTGTAAAGATTAAAAGTTTTTATTTTTGAAAGATTAATTGAAATTGAATTTTTACAAAACTAGTTTGAATTTTGAAAAACCGTTTTCACTTTCAAACTTGAAAATATTTTGTCATCCAAATCAAATAAGTTTTCAAAATGTTTTCAAAACTATATCTATATCACATATGTTCAAAATCTATATGCTCTTGAAAATTTGAGTGGGAGGTCTCTTTGTAGACAAAGCCGAAAAATAAAAAGATGTGTAATCTCAAACTTTCAAGTGTTCGAGTGAGTTGAAGTTCACACTTCCCTCACGCACTTTCCCGAAATAGAAAATAGGAAAAGATCGAGTATGTACCTTGTGCCTTTATGCACTAATACTGCTCTGAACATGTCGATCTAGGATTCTCTTCTAGTTGTCCGCTCTGTCGCTCTCTAACTAGGAAATCTGTTTCCGAACTTAAAAGAGTCGATGAACCAACTCCAAAAACTAAGTGGGAGGGTTATACTCGTTGTTTGTAACCCGCGATCCCCAACACTAATGAAAGATGCAATAACGTGGGACTAAGAGCCGCTCTTGCGACCCTCACTTAAATGTGAGTACTCCAAGGCGTTATTGCTTCGATCATTGCTCAATGAGCTACGTCCGAGAGTGATGCAATGATGGCAAGGCCTCCCCTTGGGGGATTGTTTTTCAAAGCTGATCTTTTGGACTAAGTGGTTGGTTGCACACTTAGGCTCAATCCCTAGTATCCTTCCTTAAGGCTCTGCGAAAGGATACGAGTGATCAAACCAATTTACAAGGTGGCTAGTCAAAATGATGTACTGACATCTTGGCTTAGCATTAATGATGTGTCATTTACTTATAAATGGAGATTTTTTGCGGCCTTCTCTTGAGGGAGTAAATTATCGTTTAGTTTATAACACCTTTGGATTTTATAAAAAGTCTTAATAAAACTTAAATCCTAAACCAAAGACTAATCATAAACTTGTTTCAACTTAAATAGGCAATATGTCTCTCAACCCTCTCTCAATCTTTCTTTCCTCGAACAAACTCGAAAACGAAAACTACGTAGATTCGAAACGTAACCTTGACATAATACCTACCGTTAACAAGCACAAATGGGTACTCACCACCCCGTGTCCTCCTCTGACGAATGATGATTCAACTCAAGAGGACAATGACGCCTTAGCGGCCTGGGTTCGATCCGATGAGATTGTGAGGTGCTATATCTTGGCATCTATGAACAATGTGCTGAAAGAGCAACATCGTGACATCGAGACTGCCGCTGACATGCTCTACAATCTCCTTGAGATGTTTGAAGGGCAAAGGCATCAAGCAAGGCAACAAGCAGTCCGACAGTTTATGAACTGTCATATGAAGGCTAGGACTCCTGTTAGAGACTTTATGATACTGATCATTAGTTTTCTAAATAAGATGGAAATCCTAGGATCTGAGATTGATGGGAAGAATATCATAGATATGATCTTAGAAACTCTCCCCGGATCTCTTGATACCTCCAAGATGAACTACTCCATAAACAAGCTAGAGTACACTGTTACCAAGCTTATGGAGGAACTCCACACTGCTGTAGGTCTCACTAAGAAAAAGAGGAATCAAGGAGAGGCACATGCTACTGAGCAAGAAGCCTCCGCCTCTAGAACTGTGAAGAGACCTGACAAGGCCGATAAAAAGAACTGTCCCGCCTATCTCAAAGCAAAGGAACATAGTATTGCACTAGTTACCGAAGCATGCTTAGTAGCTGATAATGTATTATCGTGGATTATTGACTCCGCTGCTACTAACCATATTTGTTGTTCCTTGAATGGTTTCAAGAAAACCAAAAGCTTAGAGGAAGGCGAGTTCTGTTTCAAATGGGGTGATGGGAGCCTGGTGTCTGCAAAGGCTGTGGGATCCGTGACGCTGTCTTTTGAAGACTGCACTTTAAATTTGAATAATGTTTATTTTGTTCCTACCTTTGGGAAGAACTTAATATCCGTTGCTCGTCTTCGTGAGCAAGATTATTGTTTAAAGTTCATTAAGAATGGAATTCGTATTTCGTTTCCTGATAATTCTTTTGTCACTGATGCATGTATGAAGAATGCTCTTTTCTACATCTATCCCACTCAACCTTCTCTTTTAGACACCGAAATAGATAACGATCTAATTAGGGAGCCAAAGAGGATCAAACTTTCTGAATCCTCCGATCTAACAAAATCAACATACCTCTGGCACTTAAGACTTGGTCATATCAGTCTAGATAGGATTAAGAGACTTGTGAGGGATGGTCCACTCCAAGCCTCTGCAATAGGCTCACTACCTACTTGTGAATCCTGTATAGAAGGAAAAATGACTAAGCGACCTTTCTCCGATAAGGGTCGAAGAGCCACTGAGTTGCTGGAACTAATACATTCTGATGTATGTGGTCCGCTCAACCAACAGGCACGTGGAGGATACGCATACTTCGTTACCTTCACTGATGACTACTCAAGATATGGGTTTGTCTATTTGCTTAAACACAAATCCGAGACCTTTAACGTATTTAAGGTCTTTAGGGCTTTAGTGGAAAAGCAAACTGGCAAAGTGATCAAAACCCTTCGATCTGATCGAGGTGGTGAGTATATGTCTGGAGAGTTCGATGACTTTCTTAAAGAAGAAGGTATCGCTTCTCAGCTTACCGCGCCTGGCACACCTCAACAAAACGGAGTGTCAGAGAGAAGAAACCGAACTCTTATGGAGATGGTTAGATCAATGATGAGTTACTCATCACTCCCGCTTTCCTTTTGGGGATATGCCCTCGAAACAGCCGCCTACATTCTGAACCAAGTTCCGTCCAAGACGGTTCCTGGTACTCCTTATGAACGATGGACGGCCGTAAAGTGAATCTTGGCCGCATCCGAATTTGGGGTTGCCCTGCACACGTGCTGAGGCAAAAGACTAGCAAGTTGGCTAGTAGGTCAGAATTGTGCCTGTTTGTAGGATATCCGAAGGAAACCAAAGGTTTTACTTTCTATAGTCCCGAGGACGATAAGACTTTCGTTAGCACGAATGCTCGTTTCCTTGAGGAGGACTTTATGAAGGATGCAAAACCTAGAAGCAAAATTGTGCTTGAAGAAAAGTTGGGTGAGGAAGCTTCTACCTCGTCTGTAAGAACTGTTCTTACCCCAACTGAAACACAACCTAACTCATCAGAATCTCGTCAAGTAGTACTTCGACGTAGTGGGAGGGCTACTCAAAAGCCTGACAGGTACATGTCTTATGGAGACTCTCTTGTAGCCGTCTCCGACATGGATGACCCTGTTTCCTATAGCCAAGCGATGGCTTGTTCTGAATCAAACCTTTGGCTTGACGCCATGAAAGTTGAAATGCACTCGATGTATGTCAACAAAGTCTGGAAACTTGTAGACCTTCCTGAAGGGATTAAACCCGTAGGGTGTAAGTGGATATACAAGAAGAAAAGGGGTCCTGATGGGAACGTTGAGACGTTCAAAGCACGATTTGTGGCGAAGGGTTATACCCAACAAGAAGGGATTGACTATGAAGAAACCTTCTCGCCAGTCGCGATGCTTAAATCCATCCGTATACTCCTATCCATAGCTGCAGCTCTCGACTATGAGATCTGGCAAATGGATGTCAAGACAGCCTTTCTGAATGGCAATCTTGACGAGCGCATTTACATGGCTCAACCAGACGGTTTCGTGGATAAAGGTCAAGAGACCAAGGTTTGTGAGTTGCTTAAATCCATTTATGGACTAAATCAAGCATCTAGGTCATGGAATATTAGATTCGATGAAACTGTAAAGAGCTTCGGCTTTGAACAGTCAATAGATGAGCCTTGTGTTTACAAGTTAATACACGAAGGCAAAGTTGTGTTTCTGGTACTATATGTCGATGATATACTACTCATTGGTAATGACGTGGGTAAGTTATCTGAGGTTAAGGTCTGGCTGGCAAAGCAATTCGATATGAAGGATCTAGGAGAAGCTGCATACATTCTGGGAATCCAAATCTTTCGAGATAGGAAAAACCGGACCCTGTCGCTCTCTCAAGCATCTTATATTGATAAGGTGATGGATCGCTTCTCGATGCAAGACTGCAAGAGGGGTCAAACACCCTTTAGGCATGGAGTTTCACTCTCTAAGGACCAGTCTCCCAAGACTGCACAAGAGATTGAAGACATGAGGAAAATTCCTTACGCCTCTGCCGTAGGAAGCCTCATGTATGCTATGCTTTGCACCCGACCTGATATATGTTTCGCCGTTGGCGTAGTTAGTCGTTTCCAATCCAACCCTGGACCCGAGCATTGGATTGCTGTTAAGCATGTTCTTAAGTATCTTCGAAGAACTAGGAACTTGATGCTTACATACTCAGGTACTGACCTGACTATGACGGGATATACCGACTCCGATTTTCAAGCGGATAAGGATTCCAGGAAATCCACTTCGGGATCTGTGTTCATCCTTAATGGTGGAGCTGTCGTGTGGAGGAGTATTAAGCAATCTTGCATTGCTGACTCCACAATGGAGGCAGAATATGTGGCTGCTTGTGAAGCATCCAAAGAGGCTGTATGGCTTAAGAAATTCCTTAAGTATTTGGAAGTTGTTCCAAACGTCGACGAGCCCATGACCCTTTATTGTGATAATAGTGGGGCTGTCGCTAACTCAAAGGAACCTAGAAGCCATAAGCGCTCTAAGCATATTGAGAGGAAATACCATTTGATTCGAGAGATCGTGCAGCGCGGAGACGTGGAAGTGAAGAAGATCTCAACGGTGGACAACTTCGCAGATCCATTCACCAAGGCCCTAGCGAACAAGGTCTTCGACCAACATCGTGAGGGATTAGGCATGAAGGACTACACACACCTTCTTTGAGTCAAGTGGGAGTTTGTTGTCAATGGTGCCCACAAGAAGAGTTGTAGTCTTTATTTTGAACATTTGATGTAATAAAGTCTCATGAAGACTCTTGCTTGTAATTGCCTATTCATTCATTAATAAAGTTGAAACGTTCATTCAATCTTCCTTGTCCGAAGCTTTATCATAAAACCATAGTCTTTTAGTCCATAAACAAACTTAACAACTTACGAAGAGACAAATGTAGATTTGCATGAACAAACTCTTCGTAGTTTGCTTAAAACGATATATTCGCAATCTTAGGGTCAAAGGACTATTGACCTCAGTATGATTGTTAGAAGAATCTATGATGTCTGGTTATGAGGCATTGAGAGTTTGGGACTCTATAGTTCTTCTAGGTATCTTCCGAAGATACTGAATTGACCAGTGCACTTCTAGAGACAATATAAGAACAAACCATTTAACCTCTTATGTCTCGAAGTCACTATGTATGAATTGCATCATGCTTACCTTAATCCTGAAATGAGACATGCCATTTCACACCTTAGTATTCTCATTTGAGAAAGTCAAAGTTCGGACTCACTATGTGATTCCGAACAAGGCCTATTGGTGAAGTACTAAGTTGTGAGTCTGTCATGAGTAACTTTGTGAAGTTCTCATAGATATGGAATTCATGTACAAGATTGCTGAAATGCAATGTATGTCACCTCATGCTTTGTTCCTTGGAGTGTGAATAAATGAACTGGCCAGTGTCCAAATTGAGTCCTGACTCTTTTGGATGAAACAATGTGACTTGTTAGCTCCTCGTCAATACATTGTTTCTAACTTATTCACAAGCGACAAAGGAGTTGAGGAAATAACAGCTAGAAGGGTAAAATGGTAATTTAGTAAATCCCGACTAGCTGATGACATTCATGAAGGGTAAACATAGATAATATTCAGTGGATCCGCTCATCATAATTAGGTCGAATTCTTGAGTAGAAAATAAATTCATTTGAACCGAGAGATTTTCAGTGTCAGCTCTTTAGTGGAGTCAGTTGGCATTAAGCTAAACTTGGAAAAGGTTTGTGAACTTTTGAGTCCAAGTGTTTAGCTAAAGCTTTGTTCATTTGGGTCCATGAGGTCACTGTCACGAATCACATCGATAGGAATAGTTAAACTGGAAGCTAAGTCAAAACAAGAACGAAAATAGTGAAAATGGTATTTTTGTCTTTTGAGACAAACGATGAAATGAATGTCAATAAATTTTTGACAAGGTCATTTTATGACATGTTTCACTCGGCCATGACTTGATCATTGGGCCTTGTGAATTAATTTCATTTCATAAGAATTTTATTGAAAATTCTTATTGGGCCTTTTTCATGTTGTCATGAACAAATGGAAAAGCTTCTAGAAGCCTTTTCTAGAAGGCCTTGGGCGCCCAACATACCCAACCAAGAGAGAATATTTTGTGCATAAATGTATCAAGATACTTGCCAAAAGAAAAAGAGGAAACAAATTTGCATAAGGATGCTATATGGAATTCGGCCAAGAGAGAGACAAGGCAAGGCATGGAACAAAATAGGAAACTATTCCAAGACTTAATGAAGTCTATTTTGGCCGAGCTTCTCAAGGAAAAGAAAGAGGAAATTGGCTCATTTTATAGAAGAGGAAACTACCTTATTGAAGGTGAGACCTCTCCTATAAATAGGAGCCTCATTTCCTCACAATTCATTCATCCAAGTTTAAGAGATTTGAGAGACTCTCTCTCTAGAACTTTGGCCGAAAATCCTCTCTCTCTCTCTCTAGTTTATTTTCGATTATTTCTTGTCTTGGCACCTAGGTCCTCACTCGACCTAGTGTTTAGCTCTGCGACTTCGAGACTCGTTCTTAAGTCGTAGTGTTTAAAAGTGCCCACTCACTGATTCCTTCTTTTCGAGTGATTTAGTGATAGAAACTTTCGTGGTTGCTCGAGGTGCCGAGGAAAGAAAGAGAGACGTGCTGCGAGGGGAGACGAGTGTTGCAACTTTCCAAAAGCTTCTACAAGGTTCAAGCTTCAAGAAAGGTTAGTAACTTTAATAGCTCATATTAGTTTTTATTTACATGCACATGCTCTTGTCTAGGTTAGTAAAAACTAGTTTTACTTTAAAAGAAAATTTTTAAAATTCCGCCGCTTAACGAAGCGTTAAACTTTTTCTCAAACCCTAGATCGATTCCAATAGTTTCTTGGACTACAAACTAGCAAAAACACCCATGGATCCGAGATCTTCCCTTAGCAGAGATCATGGTGATCTGATTGAGGATCCCACTGTTTATAGGAGGTTGGTTGGCAGGCTCTTGTATCTGACAATCACAAGGCCTGATATAACGTATTCAGTGCATCAGTTAAGTCAGTTCATTTCTTCACCAAGGTCTGCACATATCTCGACTGCTCATCACCTCCCGAGGTACATCAAAGCTCAGCCAGGGCTTGGCCTTTTCTACTCAGCAACCACGTCCTCACGACTCACAGGTTTTTCAGATGCTGATTGGGCCACCTGCCCTGATACAAGAAGGTCCATCACCGGGTTTTGTGTGTTTTTAGGAGATAGCCTTGTCTCCTGGAAATCGAAGAAGCAAGCAAATGTACGTAGATCTTCTGCAAAAGCAGAGTACAGAGCCATGGCGGTGTGCACAAGTGAGTTGCTTTGGTTAAAACAACTACTCGTTGATCTGAAAGTCCAGGAGAGCAACATTGCGGCCTTGTTCTGCGATAACCAGACGGCCATTCAAATTGCTTCGAATCCGACGTTTCATGAGCGTACAAAGCATATCGAAATTGATTTGCATTTTGTTCGTGATCATATTCGAGGGGGCGATTTGAAGTTGCTTTCAGTCAAGTCGCCGGGGCAGCTTGGTGATGCTTTGACTAAACCGTTAGCTTCGCCTTTGTTGCGGGTGCTTATGTCCAAGATGGAGCTGCAAAATATTTTTGCTCCAACTTGAGGGGACGTATTAAATTGCTTCGAATATTTTTGTCCAGACGGCCATTCAAATTGCTTCGAATCCGACGTTTCATGAGCGTACAAAGCATATCGAAATTGATTTGCATTTTGTTCGTGATCATATTCGAGGGGGCGATTTGAAGTTGCTTTCAGTCAAGTCGCCGGGGCAGCTTGGTGATTCTTTGACTAAACCGTTAGCTTCGCCTTTGTTGCGGGTGCTTATGTCCAAGATGGAGCTGCAAAATATTTTTGCTCCAACTTGAGGGGACGTATTAAAAACGGCTTGATATGAGCTTAGTTTTTATATGTCGTTTATGTTTTATCGTCGTTTTAGCTTTTAAGTCGTTTTAGCTTTTAAGTTTGTATCTGTTTTTGTTTTGGCTCAATTTGACGTGGACAGTTTTTGTTTTACTATATGTAAACTCTTTATGCCCAATGATTGGGTTAACTGAATTAATGAAACGTCAAGTCATTGATGACTGACGAGGGGATATTCAGATTTTCTTCTTCTTCGTTTTTCTCTTTCGAATCTCTGTTCATCTTTTCTTGTTTGTTTGTGATTCAGTCTGAATCCCGATCAAATCTATAAGTGTTTCTCAGAGCTTCAATTGTATTATATATTGCAAGCAAAAATAGAAGAAGAAGAAGATGAAGAAACGTTCAAACATAAATAAATAAATAAATTTATTAATAACAAATACTTTTTTTTTACAAAGCCCAACAAAGACTTTTCCTATTTAGTGGACCCCACACAATCACCATTTCGTTTCCCCCATCTTTTTTCCCACCGCGTTCTTCTTTTCCCGAAATAACCGCCTGAAACAGTGGGACCCATAACAACAAGCGAACAATCACCTTCCTCCACGTGTCGTTCTATCATTCGTCTCTACGTTCCTCGAACACCCTTCATTCCTCACTCGTCACTCTTTCTCTGTAATACTCACGGAGCGTCGGAGCTTTACCTCACTTTTTTTCTTTTCTCTCTCAGAAAAATCGCACGGGACTAAAAAAACCCTAGAAATGTCGTCGTCGAAGAAGAAGAGGACCTTCTCGGAGATTTCGGCCACCGGAGACTCGCCGGAGTTCGGGGCGATATTCATGGCGAACCGTAGCACGATGGAAGAGTGCTTCGCGAGGAGGATCTTCGGTCTGTCGTCGTGGTTCCAAGGTTTCGTCACGAAGGTGAGAGCTGGTATGGTCTTGTTTCTCTTCGAGTTCGACAAGCGGAGACTCCACGGCGTTTTCCGGGCGAGCTCCGACGGAGCGACGGACATCGTTCCCGTAGCCTACGCCTCCTCCGGGAAGCGATATCCCGCGCAGGTCTCTTTTCTTCGCTCCTAAGCTTCTTCTTCTTCTCCATGTAGATAGTTTTGATGAGCATTTGAGTTTTATTTCAGGTTCGGTTCGAGAAGCTCTGGGACTGTGAGCCTCTTCGCGAACATGATTTTCGCGATGCGATTCGAGATAACTATTATGAGAAATTTAAGTTTCACTTTGGATTGTCTCAAAATCAGGTTCGCGTTTGCTGATTTATATATATATATATTCTGTTTTTAACTGTTCATGTGTTTGTTTGGTGTGCTGTAAAAAGTAATAAAAAAAAAGAATTAGGGCAAGTTTCTTTGGGTCCTTGATTTCGGTTTCTTGTGGATTTGTATATTGGGCCATCGCAATAATCGTAGATAAGCATGTTACGAGAGTGATAAGATATTTGTGTATGTGTTTTGCAGTTTGTTCAATATGACTTGAATTACAGTAAAATACGTTTTTGTTTGGTTGTGAAATCAGTTTTCACTGCAAGAAGTTTAAAAGTACCAGGCCTATATTGTTTTTGCTCTTTATTTTTTCTAGTTATATCATTTTGATCCATCATTTAAGTACTAAAGCTTATTTATTCTTGTTTGACGCCCAAATTCCGACAATGAGCTCGTTCATATTTAAGCTTTTGACTTACTCTTTCTGATCCATAGTTTCCAGTTTCTCATGCTCTAGTATATGCCTATGTTTAGCACACAATGATATATCAAAACATTTAGAAATTGTTTATGCTCTTAATTTTTTTTCTAGTTATATCATTTTGATCCATCATTTAAGTACTAAAGCTTATTTATTTTTGTTTGGTGCCCAAATTGAGCTCGTTCATATACGCTTTCGACTTACTCTTTCTGATCCGAAGTTTCTGGTTTCTCATGCTCTAACATATGCCTATGCTTAGCACACAATGATATATCGAAACATTTAGAAATTGCTTTATTTGACTTAAAATGTTGTTTTTCTTCTGTTTCAGTCAAATTACTCGGGCAACTTTAGATAAAAATAATGTTTCTTTGTGCTTTATGAATGTGTTTTAGCTTCATGAAGAAACTCCTTTGATACTCTGGACTGACCCACTGAATTTATGAATCGAATAATTACGGTTACGATATAAATAAATGAGCTAATTTTGCAATGCAGGTCAGCCAACTGTTGTGGCTCTTCAACTCTAGAAGAAGGACAAAAGCTGTAACATCTCGAGATTCGCCATCTAATAGACATAGAGGAGAAGGTGCAGAGAAAGAAAGGTTGGCTCTTCGGAGAAGACTATCCTTTGGAAAATCTGTTTTGACTCACGAGCGATCCAAAACCAGTCATAGTGATGAAACAATCAAGTCGGCAAATAGTACCAAGTCATTCGTATGTGAATCGGGTTCTAATGCTTTTGGCAATGGAAACGAAGCAAGCCCATTCGAGAAACGACTAGTACCATTGCGCTCTCTCGATGATTCAGATTATTCCAGAGCTTTCAGTGCAAACCTTGGAGATCTCATAAAATTGGGCTCTCTCGAATCCTCTGAGAAGTTGGAAGATCCCTCAACAGCTATAGGTACTGACCTTGGAGATCTCATACAAGTGGGCTATATTGAATCTTCGGAAAAGTTAGAAGACCCTACAAACACTTTTAGTAACAACCTTGGAGAACTCATACAATCGGTCTCTAACGACCTTGGAGCTGTAAAAAAGGCACAAGAGCCTTCTGAAGCTGACGTGACAACCGACCTCGGAGATTTCATTCCATTACCTTCCTCTCCTGATAATGATGACAATGAAGAATCTCCCGGGTGTCACGATCAAATACCATCCATTCCTGTAGAGTGTTGTGTACCTCTGAAGCTCCTCGGCCGCAATTCATCGAAACAACACGACGACAATCAGAAACCCAGTGATTCGCCTCAACAAGACGATACCGATAAGCAAGAGAAAGTCGATGCCTTGGACAACAAGGCGGGTCAACTCCGCACCAAGCGTCTGTACTCCGATGAGCAAGACAGGTCTAGCGTGTTCTCTCGTTTGAACTTCGGCTCGAAGAACGACGAAGAAAGACAAGGAAGCGTTGGAACCATGAAGCGCACCGTGTTCTCGCGCGTGGTGAAGGAAACCATTGGAGACGCCAAACTATTCCACGAGCGGAGAAAGGTGGCGAAACGATTTGAATTATTCATGGACACCAAGCCGATACGGAACGACACCGTTGAAGAGATCATGGAGACATTGGCGCAGAGGAATCGCACGTGGAGCGAACGAGAGGTCGCGGAAGTGGGAGAGAAGAAGAGGAACGTTTTTTCGCGCTTGTCTTGGGGTTCGCCGCCTTCTTTGTCTGTTCGTCCGAACGATAATGAATTCGTCGCGGGATACAATAGAGCGAGCGATTATCAATATCAGAGGAAGATGAGTTTGGATTGTGGCGAAGCTGCAAATCCCTACTTCAAGAGAACATGGTGAGAGCTTTGAGCCTGGTCTGAGTGAAGGAATGAGATAAGGTGATTTCAGGAGTATGAGATCTGTCTTGACTTTATGTAGTGCACAGTTGACAGCCTTTGATAAAAAACCTCTGATCAATGTGTGTGTGTTTTTACTAGCTTCAATTGCTGATTCGATGGAAATTAGGATATAGGATTATGATTACTGTGACTGGTTTAATTTGAGGGAAAAATATCATTCATTATTCTCATGTATTTCAACAGTGAAATTCTCAGTCATTTTATATTTTACTCAGGCCCAAGGGTATGAAATATGTCTTGATTTTGTAGTCCACGGTTGACTAGCCTCTGAGAAAAGATCTAGTCAATGCGAGTCAATTCTAGACTCAAACGAAATTTTGGATTTTATGAGTCTATGACTATGATCAAAGTGTGACTACTTGAGATAGATTATTTTTAAGACTTTGAATTACTATGAAGTGGTATTTTGATCTTTGATTTAATTATTTTAATCAAAATTTTTCGGTTTTTCAGCGAAATTTCATATAGTTATCAAATATTAAACTCATTAAGTAGATTTTTGACGAATTGCGACAAAATATATTTATTATGGCAAAAAACTGGCGGTGGATCATATTACTAAGATTAATTTTTTTTTTAATAAATTATTAATTTTATTATGTAGACTAAATGTCAATGTTTCTTCATTTTCTTTGAGAAGAACAGTGTTTGCTTCAATATTGTCTGATTTATTCAATAATTTGTGGCTAAATTTTGAATTACTTTTTTTAATGAGTGGCAAATAATTTAACAAAAAATTAGCGATATAAGCCACATAAACATAAGCGTTTGCGTTTTAGCCAACGTTTTGTAAATTTTTCGTAAATAGCAAAAAACTATTGTAAATATTTCGTAAATAGTCATATTTATTAAAAATTTACTCTGCGTTTTTTAATATTTTGATAGCGTAAATAGATTTACGAGGCTATTTACAAAAAATTAACGAAACGTTAACTTTTTCAAAATTTCTAACGTTTTATATAGCTAGATAGCCACTGTACCCATGATTTAATTGTCTTTAGAAAAATCTCACGGACTAAACCACTTGAAACGTTAAATTTGTAACCTAACCGACGTTTTAATTATATTTAAAATCTAGTTATATTTGGTGACGTGACTAAATATAAATCATTATACGTGTATCTTGGTGTATATTTTATATCTATTTAATTTTTTAAATTTATTTAATACATGTATCTTGGTTTATACTCTATATCTATTTAATTATATATAAAAAAAACTAATCATTCAATTATTATACGTATAACTATAAGAAAGAGATTTTTCAATGTAGCAACGGCTTTTCCAATCATGGCGTGCCCAAGGATTAAATTTCCGGGGAATGTCGGCGAAATGACGTCGGCGTCGCGCAAATCAGAGGAGGCCGGCAAAAAAATCACGTTTTGTCGTTTCGGAGATTAATGTCGTCGAAGTTGCGTGGTGTTGTCGTTTTTTTGCCGTTGTCGTCATGCCGAAGTGTGTCGTTTTGTATGTGTTATAAAAACAAAAAAAATCGGGAGATTTGGCCGACAAGACGAGGAAACGAGATCCAGAAAATTCGCGAGCTGAAGTCGAGTAGATCCACCGACACGACGACAAGTTTTCCGTCACACCCAGGTTCGGCCGATGATCTCTGTACAAATTCAACAATTTTTCGGTAATTCCATCGTTATGGCGGTGTGATGTCGGTGTTGTGGCCGTGAAACTGTGTCGGCCAGAAGAGAAACACAGCCATGGCCGCCCAAGAAGAAGGAAACGCGGAAGAGAAAATGTTGGATTTAGAATGCCCTAATGGGCTTGGGCTTAATAGAAAAGAGAAAATGTTGAGTTTAAAATGCACAAATGTTCCACATAACTTGTTATTTATGTTATTTGTGTCTTTGCAGAAATAATTCTTTGAGACAAATTTAGGCTATATATAAAATATATTTTTAAAATTAAATTTTGCAACATTATTTCCGTCGGCATTTCCGTGTTTTATCGCAATTTTCGTCGGTTACCGCAATTTCCGTCGATTTTTTTTTCTCAAATTTCCACATTATTTCCGTCACAATTTCCATCGGCCACCGCAATTTCCGATTTTTGAGACCATCGGCACATTATCGGCCATCGGCATTTCAAACCTTGGGCGTGCCACATTGCTATTGTTGCATGTGAACTTTTTTTTTTTTGCTTTTGATATTGTGGGTCCAGCCGTATATAAATATATTGTAAGTTGTAGTTTTTTTTTCCAAATCGGATGGTGAGCTGGGTCTTCACTAAATATGTACTATGACTCGGACATTTTTTTCCCTGTTGGCTATTAATTCTGCTCAATTTTTATAAATGTATATAAAAAAAAAAAAAAACAAAAACAAACCAGCTAATATTTAAGTATTAAAAGTGATAGTTATTCATAGGATATATAAAAAAGTAATCGGTGTATATTAAAAAAGGATTAAGATTTATTTCTATGAATATGGATATAGTAGACAGAAAAGAGTCGGTGTAACATGTTTCTGAGCTTTTATTTATCTACCTATATGAATTTGAAAAATTAAACAAACTAATATGTGCTATGCAAGCCAAGCTTTTATATGAAATAAAATAAAGAAAAATTAGTCGATCTAAGCCGGGTAAACTAGCAACGTAGCCATTTTGAAACATGGTTTTTGGAATCTAGCCAACGTTTGGTAAATTTTGCAATCTAGCCATTTACTGAAATTTACGGATATAAAATACCTAATTTACTCTGTTTCTTATACTTACTTGATCAAAACACTAGCCCACGTTTGACCGGTTTGAATTGTATATAGCCAATTAATTTCAAATTTTTTCGCAATTTAATTGGATATTTAGCTAATTTAATAGGAGATTCGGTGATGTAATTAAAAGAGAAAATTTAATGCAATAAATGCACAAAAAATTTACCATAATTAACAGAAATTAACAACTCAGTGGAGATTAACAAAAATTTACAAACATTTACACTGTATTTGCTTACACGGCTATAATTTCAGCAATTTAATTTCAGCTTTTTGAATTCATAATAGGAGATTCGGTGATATAATTAAAAGGGAAAGGAAATATTTATTTGATTGAATAAAGTCAAACAAGATAATGAATACACGTAATTATGATAAAATCACGTACAAAATTAGAAAATAAATTTGGAAAACAAAAATACCGTATTAAATGCGTATTAAAGGAAAGGAAAGACGTGCACATATGTAAATTTACCATAATTAACAGAAATTAACAAAGCTACGGAGATTAACAAAAATTTACGAACATTTACACTGTATTTGCTTACACGGCTATAATGTTCATTAAATAAAAAAAACGCTCAATAACCAACTTTGCCAAATATATAATTTTTTTTTAAAATTCGAAATATAAACCGAATATAACAAATTCGGCTACAAAACCAAGTTTCAAAACGTGTGCTAGTATTTTTGAAACCAAACCAAGACTAATATAGTAAGTACCATCTTATATAAATATGACACGTCATCAAATTTGGCTAGATTCGAAAATTAAACGAAACGTTGGCTAGATTACAATTGCAACGTTTGATGTGGCTTAGATCGACTAATTTTTCTTTATTTTATTTCATATAAAAGCTTGGCTTGCATAACACATATTAGTTTGTTTAATTTTTCAAAGTCATATAGGTAGATAAATAAAAGCTCAGAAACATGTTACACCGACTCTTTTCTATCTACTATATCCATATTCATAGAAATAAATCTTAATCCTTTTTTAATATACACCGATTACTTTTTTATATATCCTATGAATAACTATCACTTTTAATACTTAAATATTAGCTGGTTTTTTTTTTTTTTTTTTTATATACATTTATAAAAATTGAGCAGAATTAATAGCCAACAGGGAAAAAAATGTCCGAGTCATAGTACATATTTAGTGAAGACCCAGCTCACCATCCGATTTGGAAAAAAAAAAAAAAACTACAACTTACAATATATTTATATACGGCTGGACCCACAATATCAAAAGCAAAAAAAAAAAGTTCACATGCAACAATAGCAATGTGGCACGCCCAAGGTTTGAAATGCCGATGGCCGATAATGTGCCGATGGTTTCAAAAATCGGAAATTGCGGTGGCCGATGGAAATTGCGACGGAAATAATGTGGAAATTTGAGAAAAAAAAATCGACGGAAATTGCGATAAAACACGGAAATGCCGACGGAAATAATGTTGTAAAATTTAATTTTAAAAATATATTTTATATATAGCCTAAATTTGTCTCAAAGAATTATTTCTGCAAAGACACAAATAACATAAATAACAAGTTAGGTGGAACATTTGTGCATTTTAAACTCAACATTTTCTCTTTTCTATTAAGCCCAAGCCCATTAGGGCATTCTAAATCCAACATTTTCTCTTCCGCGTTTCCTTCTTCTTGGGCGGCCATGGCTGTGTTTCTCTTCTGGCCGACACAGTTTCACGGCCACAACACCGACATCACACCGCCATAACGACGGAATTACCGAAAAATTGTTGAATTTGTACAGAGATCATCGGCCGAACCTGGGTGTGACGGAAAACTTGTCGTCGTGTCGGTGGATCTACTCGACTTCGGCTCACGAATTTTCTGGATCTCGTTTCCTCGTCTTGTCGGCCAAATCTCCCGATTTTTTTGGTTTTTATAACACATACAAAATGACACACTTCGGCATGACGACAACGGCAAAAAAACGACAACACCACGCAACTTCGATGACATTAATCTCTAAAACGACAAAACGTGATTTTTTTGCCGGCCTCCTTTGATTTGCGCGACGCCGACGTCATTTCGCCGACAGTACTTGCGGGGCCCCCAAACGTCTTCCGTTTTCTTTTTTCAAAACGTCACAATATATACGCCGCGCGAGGTGAACTATAATTAGATTTCAACTATAGTTATGTACTTCTGTAAATACAAACCAAAAACCAAAAAGAAAACTAGAGAATCAATATTGCGTAATTATTTGTCAGGATGTTACAGATAGATCTAATGACTACAGTCGGTGTAGCTATAATATTTTATTACAATAGTATTAAAATTTGGATACTATCCAGAAAAGCCAAACAAATAATAGGCGGTACATATCTTGCATGTTGGCTGAGACGCTCTCTATACAATTTTTATAAATGTATATAATATTGGGAAAATGACACAAATATACCATGTGTTGTAGTGAAATGTCGAGTTTAACCTTTGGTTTTCAAAAATGTCGACTTCATACCCTCTGTTTAACTAAAATGACGTAATTATACCTTGAAATAGACAACAGCACCACAAATATTCTTTTTATTGAATTTTCATTGACGTTGACTATAATATTTATATATAAACACCAATTATCTTTATTCATTCACGCCATATATGTAATTTATTTAAAAACTAAAAAATAAACAACAATCTCTTAGTCGTGAAAAACACAAAAAGATGCAAATGAGTAAAAATCGACAGTTGATAGTCATCAAAATCACAAATTCGAACATATAATCAATGATTTAGAGTTGCAATTCGAATACAGAATGAAATAATCTATTGAGAGATATGAATTTTATTATTTAATTTTAATTTAAGGCTAATTTTATTTCAAAATTGGGAATTTGAAAATTAGGGTACTTGTTTCGATTTGATTCGGTTTTTTTATATAAGAGTAAATATTAATGAAATGGAGATTTGAGATACTGTTATCCATTTCAGGGTATAATTGCATCATTTTAGTTAAACAGAGGGTATAATTTCGTCATTTTAGTTAAACAGAAGGTATGAACTCGACATTTTTGAAAACCAAAGGTTAAACTCGACATTTCACTAAAACACA
This sequence comes from Urtica dioica subsp. dioica, assembly GCF_054948205.1. Lineage (NCBI taxonomy): Eukaryota > Viridiplantae > Streptophyta > Magnoliopsida > Rosales > Urticaceae > Urtica > Urtica dioica. Next base: position 3,067,501 of record NC_142765.1, on the reverse strand, counting down.
TGGTATATATGTGTTATTTTCCCTATAATATATTGGCTATATATACTGTATTTTAACTCAGATTTGAGTTGCACATCAATTTCGATTTATTTTGACTTCACTATCTATTAAATTCTACTTTCTTCGTACGCTTCTTCTTCTCAGTCGTTGTCAACAGCCCTAGCTTTGAGCTTCGTACCGAAATAACGTCTTCTAATATTCTGTAACTAATGATGAATTGGAAATTACTGGCTCTGAACAACACTTTTCTTCTCATATTTTTATACATATTAATATTTTAGGCGGTTTGAATACCTCAAAAAAAAAAAAAAAAAAAATCCTGTTGTGACCATGTTTTAAATTAAAGCTCTCTTTTTCTGCTCTAGGCGACAACATATTATTAAAAATTAGAGCTTACTGCCGTTTGTTTTTTTATATATCGTCTACTGAAATACAAATTGGTTTCGTCCAAAAACACCCGTCTCTTACTTTCTTCTGATTTTTGAAAGGTGAAGATTTTAGACGGAAAGTCAATATTTCATGGTCTCTTAATTATTCCAATACAATTTAATAGTTTTTTCCCCGTATTCTAAACTATAGTAGCGTTTTTTCGTCCACAAGTTTTTGTACCCGTTGATGACTACGTGCATTTATTTGACTGTTTTTTTCCCTTTGCTACTCATCTTCTGAGATTAAAAAAAAAAAAAAAAACCAAACATATTTTTATTGAGGGATTCAAGGGCGTCAGTTATGAAGTTTTTTTTTTTTTTTTTTAACTTAGCATGTGATAGATTTACATGAACGTCTATTGTACGTTGACTACGGAAGTTGTTATCAGTATAATTCTGTTTCTTGATCTCCTATAATACTGATTGTGAAGTTCGTACTGTAATATTTTTTTTCACCATTTTCAGCCACAATGTAAAATTAACAACAACTGAATGTGTGTTGTAGGTTTGATTATGATAAATCTATTCCTCTCTTCGAAAAGATTGGTGGCTGAGACTGGTGTAGTCATCTGAAAGCAGGTAATGATAGTCTACCGGTAATTGTGTTTTTTATTTATCTTTTGATTTAGACGACATTTGGCTGTTTATGAAGTTAATACTAAGTATTGCTAGGCTTTGGAGATGGTACTCTTTCAGTTTATTTGTTGACGTTTTTTTTTTTTTTTTTTTTTTTTTATGTCTTTTGCAGATCAAAATCTTAAAAACTGTACTGCTAATTTCTTTCTAAACCACGAAAACATACTTTTGATCATCAGTTTTATTGCATAGCTTGCTTCGTATATCAAACCTATTGTACAAGTAAGTCTTTTTGTTACTGGAAGCTTCAACTACATTCTATGTTAACATTATTTAAGATGCTGCTTGCTTTAGATTTTGGTTTTATTTCTATTTTTACTATTCCCGTTAATAATATACCAATAAGTAGGACTAGAACAGCTTAACTTATTGCACAACAAGAATACATATTAAAACTTTAATATACATTTATATTTATACAATACGTTTTACTTTATTGTAATGAGATTATCAAGGAGGACTAAAATATATGTCATGGTTTTTTGCTTATTAACATATTAATTGTAGCATAACAAGTTCTTTACTTCCTTTTAAATGTTGTCATAATAACCAACTTATTTTCTATTTGTAATTTAAAATATTTAACATATAATATAGCTGCAGGTCTGCTATTAATTTTATGTTTTTTTTTTTTTTTTTGCATTGATTCTTATTCATTTGTTTACTAACTTTTACATCATCTTCTTTTTTCTTAGTTTCTATAAATCATGGTCAGAAAACGTCTACATCCATTTTCAAGTGACTATGGTCACCAAAAAAACAAAAAAGCTAAGGCCGATAAAGTAAACAACAAATGAAAAATACAGGCGCTTTAGATCTTGTTTCTGGAGCATCTACATCATCACGTCGCAGCCTTAGAAGACTAAGATTAATTTCTAATATGCAAATCTCTCAACAGAGGAAGTACTATCATTGAACACTCTATACTTGGATCTGGGTGATTGTAAATATTGTTGCCAATATTGTGGTGCTTTCTTTTGGATGAGCGAGAGCTCAAATGATAGTGGTACACCAAAATATAATTTATTTTGTCAAAACGGTAAAATAAAATTACCTTTATTAAAAGAGAATCCTCCTATATTAGATTATTTATTGAACTCTGATGGCAGACACGAGAGCTTATACTACAAAAAAAACATCCGAAAATTGAACTCAATGTTAGCTTTTACATCTTTTGGAGCAAATATAGATTCAAACATAAATGATTCTCGTGGACCATACGTTTTCAAAATATGTGGCCAAATATCATCTTTTGGGTTCTTTGCTGCCTGCTGATAATATGCTTCCGAAATTTGTACAATTGTATATATATGACACAGATACGAAATTGAAAATAGATTATCAAAATTTGCATTTGATGACCCTTTAAGAAGTACTGATGAATCGATTATTAGAAAATTGATTACTATGTTAAATGAAACAAATATATTACTAAAAACTTTTAGGATAATTGGAGATGGATACAAGGAAACAAATCTTCCATTTTTGAAACTTCGACTTTTAGGTCGGCGAAATTTTGATTCTAATCAATATGATTTACCGACAACGACTGACATTCAATAGTCGGTGATATCGGAGAATATGAAAAATGAAAAGACATACTAGTAGAAACAATATCAAACAACCTACAAAGAATTACCAAATTACACCTTTCGTACATGTCGTTGCAATATTCATTATTGTTTCCTTACGGTGAAGACGGATTCAGACCAAATTTGAAATTGAATATTGATCATTTAAATAAGCAACCATCACGGAAAAGAATCCCGATGCGAGCAAATTGAATATTGATCATTTAAATAAGCAACCATCACGGAAAAGAATCCCGATGCGAGCTTTTTACTGTTATCAATTACAACAATGCTCAAACTTAAAAATTCTTTTTCTTAGAAGTGGTCGATTATTTCAATAATATTTAATAGATGCTTATGCATCTGTAGAAGAAAATCGACTAGATTTTGTTAGAAAAAATCAAAAGAATTTACGATCGGAATCTATCAAGGAATCCAAGATGCTGTCAACAGAGGAGATACAGATGCAACAATAATAGGGAAAAAAATATTCTTCCATCAAGTCATACAGGAAGTCCTAGGTATATGATACAAAATTATCAAGATGCAATGATAATTTGTAGAGAATACTGAAATCCAGATTTATTCGTTACTTTTACATGTAATCCAAAATGGCCAGAGATCACAAGAGCGTCATCTAAAATTTCAGACCAAAAATCCGAAGATAGACATGATAACATAGCAAGAGTATTTAAAATATTGAAATTCCATCTTGCAACAATAATAGCGGGCAATATATTTGGACCAATCATAGCTGATTTATATGTTGTAGAATTTCAAAAAAGAGGATTACCACACTGTCATTTTTTTTTTGGTTACATTTTGAAAATAAAATACACGATCCTTCACAAATAGATAAAATAATTTCGGCAGAAATACCAGACCCTACCATTGATTTATTAGGATGTAATATAGTACTGAATTTATGATACACGGGCCATGCGGCATTGCTAAAATAAATGCTGAATAAATGCTGCATGTATGAAAAATTATGTATGTTCTAAAATGTTTCCCAAACAAATTAGACCTGAAACAACAATCAACGAAAATGGAATTATTAATTATAGATGTAGACACACAAATTTTTATTCAGAAAAAGAACATATCAAATTAGATAATAGATTCGTTGTACCTTACAACAGAGAGTTGTGTTTAAAATTTTGTGCTCATATAAATAATGAAGTTTGTGCTCAATCAATATTAATAAAATACTTATTCAAGTACCTAACAAAATGACCAGATCGTATAAGAGCAGTTTTGGAAGAAAATATATGCTAAAAAAATTTAACACAAATAAATATAGGAGTAGACGAAATTAAAAATTACATGAATTGTCGTTACATCACACCTTATGAAGCTATATGGAGATTATATGAATATCCTATACATCATAGAAAACCTTCTATTCAACGACTATCGATTTATTTACCACATACACAAAATATTACACATCATTCAAACAAACGACTTGAAAATATTTTATGCCAGCCTGGGATTCAAAAAACAACTTTAACAGAGTGGATGACGATAAATAAATCAAATGAGGATGCAAAAGATCTTACATTTATACAATTTCTAAAGAAGTGGGTCTGGAACAACAAGGATAAAATATGGACTCTAAGACATTGCGGTCATGCAATTGGACGAACATATTATGTTCATCCCAATTCGGGAGAATTATATAATTTGAGATTACTTCTAAATCATAAAAAAAGTGCTACTAGCTTTGACTCTATACAAACAATTAACAACATCAAATATCCAACATTTCAATCAGCATGTAATGCTCTTGGATTATTATGTGACGATAAAGAATGGAGCGATGCAATTTTGGAAGCTGCATTTATTTCCTCATCAGACCAATTAAAGCAATTATTTAGTTTACTTCTTTTATTTTGTAATGTAAATGATCCAATCAAATTATTTGACAAACATTGGAAACTTATGGTCATCATAAAGCTTTTCCGAAGCTGTGTCAACAAAGACTTTGGCAGTTAGTGACGGTCGCATATTATGAATCCTGGATGTATCCTGGTTGATATAAATGTAAGTGCATTTATAATTTAATTATCAAATTATATATTTCCATTTATTGATGAATGCGCAATTTCCAATACAGCTAATAATTGGAGTTATATTATTTTCCTTAACTGACAAAAAAATCGTCAAACTATATGTAACAACATGGCGAAGATAACAACGCATTTCTATATAATGTCCCTAATATTAAGGTACTATTTATTTATTTGTTGTTCATAGATATATTTTTTACGGTCGTCATTAAGAAATAAACTAAACAACTATATATATATATATATATATATATGTGTGTGTGTGTGTGTATTTAATTTCTTTAAAACGTGAAGGCTAAACAATTTTTTTTTAATTTGAAGGCAGCTTTGCTGCGTGTGTGATTGAACCCACGACTTTCACATTATGAGTGGTGTCGAATTACCAACTAGACTATGTTAGGTACCACAAAGGCTAAACAATTACAAATTATGTTTCACATGTTTTCTAAAATATTAAATGCTCTGATTTGCTATATATATAGATGCCATGACATCTGACTACTACGGAAGTACAATCAATCAACACCATTGAAGCAAAATGTGGAGGATGCAAATTATTGTAGTTCATAAGCTCCTCTGAAGTATATTCACTACCTTTACTTGTATGTAAGTGATATTTTATTGTTAATTAATATCGATATAAATTTGAAATTAGGAATACTCACTCAATTTATTTTCGGTTCAATACATAGCATGTGTAACTCAGTATATTTGTAAATACTATCACTCGGTAGTTGAAAACCATCAATTTTACATCTGCTTAGTTTTAAGTCTCAAACCACGTACTCTAAAAAACGTATTCATATAGAATTCGAAGTGGCAAATTATTTTGACTTTATACTTTATTTTGCAGATTGCATTGTGTGGATGCTGCTTAATACATGTGTTTATAATAATAGAGACTTATTTTCTCACTTTTGATGTATAAAACCATACATTCATAACTACATCTTATTTCTTTAACGTACTTTGTGGATACAAATCGATGTCGTTGTAAATGCAATATTTTCATTCCATTATGAAGTTGTTGGACATCTTTTATAAAGAAAAAAAATAACCAATGCAATATTTTACCAAACAAAGCCAGATTTTGCCACTATGGAGGATATTTCCAAATAAAATATTCTCCTAAATTTTAGGTCAATTTAGCTACAATATAAATTATAACTGATAAGTCATTGTACTCCCGTAATGACTTACCAAATTTTAAAAAAAATTGGAACAAACATTTAGTTGTCTTTTCAAAATTTTGCATGTGCAGCCATCAAGATAAAGATACATTATGCTTAACCGTTGAACTTCAAATCTATCTATAATGGTTTCCAAATTCCCATTATAAAAAGTTGTGTCAGAGGCAAATAATTAACTCTCTCATGCTTAGGCCAACTTTGTACACAACCCGCTTTTCTAAATACTCTTCATACTTATCTCTAATACTCTATACAAAATCCCTTATTAATTTTCTCAGTCTCAGTCTCAGTTTCAGAAGCCCCCCCCCAAAAAAAAACCCAAGCTCCACCGAACTACGCTTCGATCATCACAGGTTTCCACTACTATTTCTATTTAAGATTGGTTCATTGAAACTCTTATATTCTTAAAAATTATTTATGAAAATAAATCGAATCCTCAATATTCTTTTCCAAAAAATCTCAAATCTCGAAGATATCTGTTTCTACTATTACATTCTAATATCAGTTCTACAAATCAACTACATGCAAACCTCTGATTTATTTTTTTTTAACTTCTTTCATCTTCATTTCCTGTTGACATCCATCCGGTCTTTATAATTTTAAACATTCTTCAATTTCGTATAATTTCCCATATTCATTTCTATAGGGCTTCCTTTGATTTTTTTTTAACAATGGTAAACATAAAACGAAAAACAAAAATATTTAACAATGGTGTTTACTAGGAATAACTGATCTTATTATTCGGTGACATATTACACTTCCATTACTATTTGGAAATATTTCTTTAAGCTACCTTACTCGATCACAGCCGGCTTTATTTCATCAAATTAATAGAAATTATTTTTCAACAAATTCCGTATATGCTTCTTTATGTGTTTGAAGTTGAAGTATTATGAAGATTTTTTTTTTAATTTAAACTTAGTTTCACTTTTTGAACCGAATCCAATCATTCCTAACTTTTATTTTACCTGATTAATTAATAACTTTTAAACTGAAATAAGGAAAACCGTATGCATTTCCTTATTGACTCTTCTCTTTTACATATATGAATATATATATGATTCGTGCAAATGCATAAGGATTCTATTTTACAGTTTCCTATTGATTTTTATATGTATCCAATTGATTGACAAGTAGCGTATTCTTTAGAAAAAAAACACAAAAACCTGTATGCGCAGCTCCATTTGCTCAATATGAAAATTTGTATAATATGTATTAATATCAGTTACAATTGACAGATTATGGCAACACCAATCAAAGAGATACGACCAAATCAGCAATATGACATGATTGTTGCTAGATTTTCCAGAAGTTGGATCAACAAGGACTTCATCAGTGGCCGAATTATAAGTCATGAAAATATTTTGGTGGATGAAGAAGTAAGTTCATAACATATTGACATTATCACAATGCATATTGTAATTACAAAACTGAATTTATTATAACATTATGCTTTTTTTTAATCTAATAACAACATGAAACCATACACGCAACGGTCAAAGCTCGAGACATAGACATAGTTTCACCGTGGATACAAACAGGAAACGTTTATGAAATAAGGAAGTTCTTTGTTGATCATAGTAAACCCAAATACAAAGTTGTCTCTCACAATGCAATGTTACAATTCACAAAAGTATCAACCTTCACAGCTCTTGGTAGAGAAACTCCAACGATTCCATTACAATTTCAATTTCATAGACTACGATCGGCTTGCTGAAAGAATTGACAACCATAGTATATCTCTTAATGACGATTTTAAGTTTTTTGGTTTATCTTTTGGTACATAGATGTGATAGGAGTCATAACTAGCGTCCAACCAATACAAGAATCGATCTCAACAACAGAGTAACAATAAGGAAAACGATCAACATACAAAATCTCAGGTAAATTACCCATCATATCTTTAAAATCAACCTAAAAACACTATTGTAATTTGCACTTATAACATATATTATATGTCATCATTTTTTCCTCTTAACTTCTTTATAGAAGTGAAAATTTACAAGTTACGTTATGGGGGACAATGGCACAAAAAATTAACAACGGAGACAACGGTTACAATCTTCGCTGCAATGATAGTCAAACAATATTTAGGTATTCATTTTGAAACTTCTTTTACATTCTTAGTATACCCAGGTAGTATACATATAGTTCGAATAATTATTAACTTGAATTATTTTGCAGATAAACCATATGTAGCGAGTACATCTTCTTCAATATACTTTAGAGACTTGAACTTAGCGGACACTCAAACTCTAAAAACATGGTATGTACATATTGCCTTCTTAAGAAGAGGATACTTTTTTTTACAAAGAAGTTTTACTGCTCTGATATAGTTCTTGTACTTAAAGCCATATTATCTTATTAATAATTATAATTTTGGTTCTAATAATATACAGATTCGGTGACCATCCGACAAAAATTGAGGTCTTGCCACCTTCGAAATCAGTTGAATCAATAGAAGATCAAAAAATAAAAAACAAAGTGAAAATCAGTGATCTCAAAGACTCTGATCCGGTAACGCATTTAATTTTTTTTAAAATATGCTTCAATGTTCCTTAGTTTTGATTGAAAGTAGTAAATATGTTTATATGATTCACAGAGTGCGAAGTACACAATCCACGCTACAATTACAAATTTTGACACAACACAAGGATGTATTACAATTCATGTCCAACATGCAATAAAACAGTTAAGCCGTCTGGAACATCATGGCGGTGCGACGATCATGGAACTCTATCAAGTCTTCCAATACCATGGTACCATTTATTTATTTATTTTGTTCATAATCCATGTTACCATTTATTGTTCATAAATATACTCAATATTTGTATTATTTTCAGCTACTAAAAAACCTCCAAATATTATCAAATTTGTGACACAGGTATAGGTTCAACACTCAAATTGAAGATGATAGCGAAGAAACAAAAGTTACCATATTTGGGCGAACTGCACAAATTTTAATTCAAAAACCCTATTATGTGCTCACTTTTGACAAAGGTTACACTAATCAAGCAACGCTTCCACCGGAAATCGACAAGCTGAAAGGAATGAGAAACATATTCCAAGTTTATTTTAAGACACATGGAGCGACAACATTTATCATTATTTCAAAAAATATTTGAAGACGAACTTCTTGAAACAGTTGGGCCATCTTCAACTCCTCCAACTCTGGTCCCCAAAACTCCAAAGCCAATACAAATGAATCTAAGGTATTCAAAACTCTAATAAAATATTCGGACCAGATTATAAATATGTGACATAGTAAAATCTTTTTCCTTGATACAATGCTCAGAAATCAGCAACAACATCTACGTCTGTGAAACGGAAACTCTGCAGGTATACAAATGGAATTCCATATATTATGTTGTAAACTTTTTTCACTCTAATATTAATGTTCAGTGGAGAAGAAGAAGAAACAAAAGATCCGAAGAAGATGAAGCGTTAATACCTTACGATATATGTATTCTACTTTTTTGGATAAGAAACACATCTGTAGATATGTCTACAACAGCTTGACAAATTTTGGCGCAAAACCAACCCGTTCATACACTCCACTCAGGTATTTTATATCGTTTTAAATATTCATATGTGTGTGTATATATATATATATATATATATATATATATATATATATATTTCTTTCTTTCTTTATAAAATCAACTTCATATAACATAAAAACTACTTACAACATGATGTTCTTCATTTGTTAACGTTAAAATTTCATTATTTGGTTTTAATTTCTAAAATTTAATTGCTTTAATTAAAAAAGAAGTGTATTAGGTTAGTAACATTAACACACAACATACAATGCATATACTCATCATAGACTGGGATTAATTTTTAGCACTCAGAATTTCTAATTCACTGTAATTCATTTATAAGTTTACATGATTTATCTTTATGATTTTATTTATTTATGTTGTTTATCGAATCATTATCTCATGTTATTTTAATGACATATTTTTTAAAATTTGATTCTATTTATGTCATCTTATGTATTTGCAGAACTACAAAAACCTGATGACACTAATATGAGGTATCAAATTGGATATCAACTTCATAACTGTGTTACAGAGTCATATATTCTATATGTATATACATGTATGAATTTATGTAAATATGAAAGCATAACTAAAAGCGTATGTTACCTACCTTTTGTTATACGTGAACTCTCACTAAATAATTACTTTAACTACTACTGACCATAGGTTTTGATGTCATCCGTGAGAGCTTTGTCTTTCATGGCAGTCCAACCTCCTTTGTTCATACTCTTCTTTGAACAACATAAATACTCTCTCTCCCTCTCTCTCGGTACAGATAGAGAGCTCAAAGTTTCAAGGATCTCTATGCTTCATAGGCACGATTACTAAAAGTTTTATAATTCTTTATGTTCATTAATTCTATAGGTATATTTTCACCCACACAAAATATAACTTTGAACATAATTTAAATTTCTAGCAGTTAAATATTTTGTACTACTAATCATTTGTGTTTACTTCTTATATGTTTATGATGGCTTATCATAGTCTTCCACATAGTGTAATACGTAACGATTTTTGGATACTTTTTGTTACCTATAACATATTTGCTTTTTAATATGTTACACCTGTATGTATATACTTCAACATCCCGTCTGTATATACATGATCATTTGTTCAGATATTGATATGTAACACAATAATACCTTATTCCTTCAAATAAAAAAAGTGACGCAAAAAAATGCACCTACCTTCTACTAAAGCATAAAATGTTCATAGACGATAACCCGCAGCAACACGTGGGTAACTAACTAGTGTATACTAAAGCTTGGTACACTATCACTGTAGCAAGCTTTAGTAACCAATCAAATAAATTGAATAAAATTGATAAAGTTTTGACTCCATCTCTCTTGATATATAACCATTTAGAAGTTAATATTAATTGAAATACTAGCTCTCAATATATAACCTTTGCACATCTAGGTTGTTGGTCCTACTTACATTTTTCTATTGGTTAAGCTAATTTTGCATGTTTCAACTTTCATGTTTATCCTTTATATATATATATATATATATATATATATATATATTACCATATAGAAAACTCTCTCTCTCTCTCTCTCTCGATTGGTGGATGCAACACGAAGGAATGCTTCCCATTTTAGCAAGTATGGCTCGTGATATTCTGGCGATTCATGTTTCAACCGGTTCCTCTGAATCTGCATTTAGTAGTTCGGGGCGTATTATTGACGATAGGCGTTGTAGTTTATCACCCGAAATGGTCGAGGGTTTAACGGTGGACAAAGATTGGGTTCTACATAGCCGACGAGCACAAGATACGTTTCACGAAATTGAAATCATTGATGATTTTGATACTCGATTCTCAAACATAAACCTTACCAACCTTTAGTATTTTATTTGTAATTTCCTTTTAATCTTTCTTTTAATTTTTTTTTTTTTGCTTTTTAATAACTTGTGTAACTACCGTATTCCTCCGCCACAAGCGAGGGGTTATTAATAAAATTACGTGGTACCGACCACGTTTCCCTTAAAAAAATATTAACACACAATTAAATAGAACAACACACTTATATGTCATGAAACAATTACACGCACACACAAGTAAATGACTTTGCATTTCAGTCTCTTCAATTTAAAACGCTACAAATAAAATAACATTAAAGAATATTAAATTTAAATAAAAAATATATTTAATTTCTTTTTTTAGGGGAAGAGAATTCTCCTTTAGGAGAAGAGAATTTCTCTTCTATTTTGTAAGAGAATTCCCTTACAAAAGGGAAGAGAAATTCTCTTCCTTTATTGTAGAGAATTCTCCACTAAAGAAGAAGAGAACAACTCTTCCTTCCTTTTGGTCCCGTTTACTCTCGAGTCAGTACTAAATAGATGGTGGATAAGGACTCTTTGCTTTTTAAATAGCCTGCTCATGATTTTCATTTTAAAACTAATTCCGTTTTTTTGTTTTTTTTTTTGTTTTTGTTTTTCGGTGTGTTTGGAATTGGAAAACTCCATTTATGGCCTAATATAACTTCTCAGTTTCATTATCTTTAATTGTTATATGAGATATGTTTGTTGTTAGGCTATTATATTAAGTGCATTTGTCTAGAATTAAAGGTGAATAAGAAAGAAGAAAAAAAAGTTTACAGGGAAATTTTATGTACTTAATAGTAATATAGTTTCTAAATTTAAAGTTACAATATGGTCTGTTTTTCCTATAATAAAAATCACCACAACTTTAACAAGGCACGCTAGCAAAAGAACAAAAAAAAAAAACCATAGTAATCTTACAAGTCATGTAAGGTAATCACAAATCCTAAAATCTCAAATTATGACCCTAAGTTTTAAAGCTAATTTTTTTAAAAAAACATTTATAATGTGTTTAGTAATTAAAAAATACAACTAAATTTTTTATATTTTTAGCTAATTAAGTAACCTAAATTTATTTTAAATACTATAATATATTGTGCCTAATGCAATAAAAAGTTAAGAAAGGTTTATTCCTTCGTATACAAATTACGAAAAACTATGAAGATCTCTCTCTCTCTCTCTCTTGGGATTTTTTTTTATAGTGGGTATTAAAAAAATCATTAGTAACGTTTGTATATATAGATAACTAAAATTGTACCAACTTAAAAGCCAGTTAAATATTAAAAGTAAACAAATATATTTTATTTACAAAAAATTAGTCAAATAAGCCACTGAAATTCTAAAAATTGCTAAATTTTTTTTTGTAAATAAACACTTCAATCTATTTACGATACTCAAAAAGACAAAAATACCAAAAAACATTCCCGATTATTTAGGATTTTTTTGTCTTTTTTAGTGCAGTAAATAAACTGATGTGTTTATATACAGAAAATTTATAAAAATTAGTTATACGTTGGTATAAGTCCAATGTCTATATGATCACAAATAATTGTTTAGGGCAAAGGCACAATATCAATCTTTAACATTTAAAAAAAAAAAATCCAACGTAACAATGTATCTTGTGCCGCACATTAAATTGTTGAAATCACAATTTGGCATACTAACATTAAACTGTTAAATTGTTGAAATCACAATCTGGCTTCGTGCAGGTATACGAAAACTCTAATTTTAAGGTAAAAAAACTTATTGAAGTTTCGAATAAGCTTCAGGCTAGAATGATGAGTGATTCATCGGATATGAGCACCGTCGATGATTGCTTCATCAAAACCGAGGTATGTATCGACTATTTATTAATCGATTTTTTCTCCTAAATGGTCTCTTTGTAGTAATTCCATGGGTGATTGATTGAATTTGAGAGTCTTAAGCTTTTTCAGATTCACAGAAAAACAATGGACAAACTGACTTCATTATATTTTACAGCGAAACTTACGAAGAAACTGCTTCGAAGCTCTGTATATTAGTATTAATTCAGTCCTCAAATGTTTCCGGTGATCAATTTGATAATCAGAGAGCTCTCGAGAACTCGTCCTTCTCTATCTTCGTCATCGACCAAGAAGCTTCACGCGCTGATCATAACCACCAATCTCTCCCGAGACCCGTTTTACGCAACCCATTTAGTGAGGCTGTACGGACTCCTCTGGAAAATCGGAGACGCCCGGAAGGTGTTCGACAAAAGTCCTAAGAGAAGCGTCTTTCTCTGGAACGCCGTTATAAGAGTCTATGCTCGAGCCCGTGAATTTCCCGCCGCGTTCTCTCTCTTCGCGAAGATGTCGAGGACCGATTTCGAGCCCGACGGTCACACTTACGCGTGTTTGGTGCGATCGTGCTCGGAAGGGCTCGATGTGCTCGGATTGAAGCTCGTCCATGGGAGAGCGATATTCGCCGGATTGGGAACGGACGCGATCCTCGGCAGCGCGGTCGTGATGGCTTACTCGAAGCTAGGCCTCGTGAGCGAAGCTTTTGACGCCTTTAACGCGATACGCGAACCGGATTTGGTTCTGTGGAACGTTGTGATCTCTGCTCACGGGAATCACGGGCTTTCCGAGAAAAGCTCGAGACTTTTCAACGAGATGCAAAGGAGGGGAAAGAAACCGGACGGGTACACGCTCGTCGCTCTGCTTCTGGGCTTAGAGGATTCGAGCACAGGGAAATGCGTCCACGGGTTTTCCTTAAAGACCGGGTTCGGGTCCGAACCCCACGTGGCGAGCGCATTGGTCAGCATGTACTCGAAATACGAATCAGCGGACTCTTCAATCAAAGTGTTCGGAGAAATATCTCGTCCCGATTTGGTGACGTGGACTAGCCTGATAACCGGGCTCGCCCGATCCGGAGAGCTCAGAAACGCGTTGCTTTACTTCAATAAGTTTGTTACCTTCTCCGGCAAGAAACCCGACTCGGTCCTGATCGCTTCGGTCCTCTCTCTCGCCTCTCGAACCGCGGACGCGAAGCTCGGCGCCGAGACCCACGCTTTCGCTCTCAGGCACGGCCTCGATTCCGATGTAAAGGTCGGATCTTCGCTCCTCGACATGTACTCGAAATCGGGTCTATTAGGGTCGGGGATCAGGGTCTTCGAGACGATGCCCGAGAGGAACATCGTCTCTTACAACTCCCTCATCTCGGGTTTCGGACTCCACGGGCTCGCCGGCCAAGCCTTCGAGACCTTCGCCGAGGTTCTGAGCGGTCCGAGGGACTATAGGGTCGTCCCAGACCACGGGACTTTCGCGGCTCTGCTCTGCGCTTGCTCTCACTCCGACCTCGTCGGAAAAGGCGTGTACATCTTCAAGAAGATGAGCGAATTCTCGGTCGAGGCCAGAGCCGATCACCACGTCCACTTGGTCAAGCTCCTCGGGAAAAACGGGAAGCTCAACGAGGCTTATCATCTCATTCTTTCTCTGCCACAGCCCGTCGACCTCGGAGTTTGGGGCGCGCTTTTGTCGTGTTGCGATGCTCGTCGAGACTTCGAGTTGGCCGAGATTGTTGCGCAGAGGCTCATGGAAAGTAATGACCCGGAAAGGGTCGATTCTTATAGAGTTATGATCTCCAACGTATATGCTTGTGATGGAAGGTTTGAGGAGGCAATGAGAGTGAGAGAAGGTAGATTGTTGAAGAAGAACAAGACTCCTGGGATTAGTTGGGTCCAAGGCAATAATAGTGGATACTCGTACTCTAAAGACAACCCTCAAGTCCTGGCTATAGCATGATAATTCTGTAGTAAGTCATTTAGTTGAGTTTATTTATTTATTTGTATATATAGAGAGAGAAAAAAAAATATACGTGAATTATGCTTCTTGGTTCTGATTATTATTTTTTTGAGGTTTCCAATATGAATCCAAATTCTGTGTATAAGCGTTTTGATGTTTTTTTTTAAATGACTTATACACGAACAAGGATTCAGTAACCTCATAACCTCCCCCTGATTTAATTTAATTTTTTTTTCCTTTGTTCTATTGTTCCTCGACAAATTACACAAGTACTACAAAGATTATAAATTGCAATATATGCTATATTCCAGTCTTTTGACGATCGAAATCATATTTTATGTTCTTTCAACACATATATTGCAAATTTTCGATTTAGTCAGAAATAGTTGATTATGTTGTGTGCAAATTTATGGTTATCCAATGTTTACTTTGTATTATAAAGACTGGTCCTATTAGTTCATTTTTACTGTGGTATAGAGTCCAGTAAGGGTTCTTGTTATAGAGTTATGTTCTGCAACGGATATGCTTGTGATGCAAGATTTGAAGGTGCGACGAGAGTCAGAGAAAGTGCAGTGGTGAAGAAAAAAGAAGACTCTTGGGATTAGTTGGGTCCAAGGCAATAATAGCATGAGAATTTCTTTGAAGTAAGTCGCGCGTTCAATTATTTATTTATTTATATCTCTTAGAATACCTATTAACTCTGATTGATTTTTTTTGTTTTTGTGTGATGTTATGTCCGGTTTCAATAGCAATACAAGCTGTGAAGCTGTGAAGCCCTGAATGTATCTTCCAAGAAAAAAAAAAATATATTCAGAAACTAAAGTGATACATTTATTTCTCTTAAAAAAAAAACAACAACTCAGATGAGTCAAGCCAAAGATGGCGGTTTTGCCTTTGGGAATTTGGCACTAAGCTCTTCATGACCTCTTTCTTCACTGAGTTTAACCTGAGACTCAGCTTTGGAATCTTGATCATCACTTTTTTTGGGGATGTTTTTGAAGAGATCAATGGGTTCAGAATCAGCGATCTTTCCTGCTTCTAATGGAGTGTCATGCTTGTAAGCCACTCTCAAACCTTCCTCCTCCGATACCCCTCCCTGTGACGTGGCATACTTTATGTCATCTTTGCTCTTTGCCATCTCTCTCTCTCTCTCTCTCTCTCTCTCTCTTTTTGAGACTCAAGAGTCAGATATAGAATCTCTTCCATTAAAAAGCCGTGCAACTACAACTCTTTGAGAAGTAAGAGTTGGCAGGTTGAGATTCTGACACTGTTCAAGCTTCAAAGGTTAACACGTGTGGTTTTTTCTATACGTGTCTTGTTCACTTCGCTCCAAGTGACATTGAAAAGTAAAAGCAATGAACACCGTTCCACGTGGATACAGAACAGAAAACAAACAATTTATTGGAAATTTTTTAGTCTATTAAGTTATTAACTATTATAAAAATTATAATTATGAGACTGTACTAAAATTATTAATTATTATGAATATTTTTTTAAAAGTTTGACAATGAATAATTTATTTTAGGATAAATTACAGTATTGCCCCCTCAACTCTATGGTGATTAACGATTTGCCCCCTGATAAATGAAAACGTACATCAGTGGACTTGAAATCCTACAATGTAACCATTAGCTCCTTCTGTTAACTCTTATCGACGGAACTCGTCTCTTGAAGAATATGTCATGGGTAGTTTTGTAATTTTACTGAATAATGAGTAATTAAGGATATAATAATGAATGAAAAAAAACCCCCGAAAATTTCTTCATTTTATCAGAACAAAAATTCAAATCCTGGAGATGAAATCCCCGGCGAAGAAGAAAACCCGAGCCCCGAAATCCAAGGCGAAAACGAAGCTTAAAACGGCGGTGAAGAAAAAAGTGGAGAGCGCGTCGACTGAAGAGAATGAAAGGAGAAGAGTCGATTATGGTAAGGTTTTATATGTAATGGTGGTCCCATGGTTATTGCTTTTGCCGATTTTGTATTTTATAATAGTTGTTGGTGGTCCCAAACTTTATGTTTTGTCTGGGTTTTGTCTGGGTTTTGTCTGGGTTTTGTGGTGGTTGTGGTCCCGAGTTAGGGTTTTTTTTGTGTGGTGGTAGTGGTCCCCGGTCGTAATCAATCTCTGAATGGAACATTAAATTATTATTCTCGAGACTATTAAATGGTTGTTCTTAAATGATTCTTGGAATCTTTGTCTTTCAGATCCTTCGTCGACCCTATTTACTTTTAAAGTTCATCACGGTGGCACTATGGATTCAGAGATGGTATATGTTGATGGGGAAGTCTCGTACTTTGAATACTGTGACTTGGATAGGATGTCAATTGTGATAATAAATGGCATGTTGAAGAAATACTTAGGATACGATACTGGAGCATTTTATTTCTTACCTGCAGAAGGTGAAAAAAAGATGGAGTACGTTGACACAGATGATGATTTGCTTAGAAGTATTGGGGTGTTAATGGAGACAACAAGAGTAATTGACCTCTACTGCGAGCACCCGGTACCAAAACCTACAGAAAATGAGCAGGCCCATGCTGAAGAAGCCCGTGAAGAGCAGGCTCATGCTGAAGAAGCCCGTGAAGAGCAGGCCCATGCTGAAGAAGTCCGTGAAGAGCAGGCCCATGCTGAAGAAGCCCGTGAAGAGCAGGCCCATGCTCAAGAAGCCCGTGAAGAGCAGGCCCATGCTGAAGAAGCCCGTCAAGAGCAGGCCCATGCTCAAGAAGATCGTGAAGAGCAAGTGAATGCTCAAGAAGACGATGAAGAGCAGGTTGATGAAGAGCAAATTGATTCTCAAGAAGACGATGAAGACCAGGTTGATGATGATGAAGGCCGTGAGCAAGAAAGTGGATACGAACGGAGTGACGATGATGTTGTTGTAGATGCTATTGACCTTGGCCTTGATGTATTGAAGCCGAATAAAGGGAAAGCTACAGAAGTTGGGGACGATGAAGAAAGTGAGTATGAAGACGAGTTTGGTGGGGGTAACGTTTCATCAAGTGAGGACGACGAGCAAAAGATGCCACGTGACTTTGTGAAGAAAAAGTTGCCAAAATTTCCTGAATTCAGACCCGACACTGACATGCAAAAACCAGAATTCAAGCTTGGTTTATTGTTCCCGAATGGTAAGGTATTTAAGGAAGCAATTAAAGAGTACTCAATTAGGAGTGGGAAAGAAGTGTTCTTCAAAAAGAATGACCCTAACAGAGTACGTGTAGAGTGTAGGGACCCTAAATGTAAGTGGGTCTGTTTTGCATCTGTGGTAGGGAAGTCATCAACATGGATGATCAAGACATACTGTGGTGAGCATACATGTGCCCGGACAAATAAGAACAGGTTTGCAACATCGGCTTGGTTGGCGAAGACATACTGTCAAGAGTTTCAAGATAATGAGACTTGGTCTGCCGCTAATTTCATGAGTCGCGTACAAAAAGATTTTGTATTGGAGTGCTCGAGAATGAAGGCGTATAGAACAAGAAAAGCTGCTGAGCTAGCTATTCAAGGGACTTATGAGCAGCAATACGCGGTTTTGTGGGATTATGGTGCAGAGATTAAGAGGTCAAACCCCGGATCCACAGTTGAATTTGAGACAGAAGTTGACTCTGAAGGTAAATTCTTGTTCAAGAGATTGTATATATGCTATGAGGCGTGCAAAGCTGGTTTCAGATCGTGTAGACCTATCATTGGTCTGGATGGGTGCCACATCAAAGGGCATCATACATGCCAACTACTTAGTGCAGTAGGGGTTGATGCTAATAATGGCATGTTCCCAATTGCATTCGCAGTTGTGGAATCCGAAGGGAAGGCAACATGGACTTGGTTTTTAAAGTGGCTACAGATTGACCTGAGCATAGAAAATGGGTACCACTGGACTTTTATTACCGACAAGCAGAAAGGTCTAAAAGAGGCTTTGACTGGAATATGGGAAGAAGGTTCAGTAATGGCAGAACATCGACATTGTGCCAAACATCTCCAAAGTAACTTTACCAAGGTATACTTAATTATTTCATCTGATTTAAAGACTTTATATTGTGTTTATGTGATACTAAAATGCCGGTTGTACATTCTATTTGTCATAGGTGTTCAAGGGTCAGTATTTGAAGACAAAGATGATGGCAGCGGCTATGGCTTACTCAGTAGACAGATTTAATGCCGAGATGGAGTTCATAAAAGCCGAGGATGTCAAGGCGTTTGAGTGGCTGGTTGATAAAGGTACAAGTCACTGGGCCAGAAGCGGGTTCAGAACCACACTGAAATGTGACATGTTACTGAATAACATGTGTGAATGCTTCAATGGGACAAGGTAAGGTTTAATTTTATACCTTGAATTTATTACCAATACATAAGAATGATTGACCATGTCTCTGTTAATGATTGACATTTATGTGATTTAGGGCTATTTTGATGGCAAGACAAAAACCAATACTATCAATGCTTGAAATCATAAGAATGTATCTCCTACAACGATTCACAAAGTAAAGATTGGCTGTGGCAAATTGGCATGGTTGTATAGGTCCCAGAATTTCTAAAATATTGGAAAAAAATAAAGAGAATTCATCTTCATACATTGCACAATGGTCCGGTGGACATGACTACCAAGTTAAAAACATGTATGGTGGGATGCACGCGGTTAACTTGAGAAACAAGACTTGTTCTTGTAAACGGTGGGATCTATCAGGTATTTCATCATTTACTTGTTCTTGTTGAGACTTCACGTATATGATAATGTTTTTGTTCATGTGTGTCATACAGGTATACCTTGCAGCCATGCAATTGCTTGCATATGGCATAAGCACGATGACCCTGTTGACTATGTCGCAGAATGTTACAAGAAGGAGACATTTCTGGCCACCTACAAGTACCAAATATTTCCAATGAATCCAATAGAGCAATGGCCAAAGACATGTAAAACACCCTTGTCAAGACCACCTGACAGAGCCGAGCCAGGAAGGCCAAAAAAGTTGAGGCGTGTGGAACATGATGAGGTTATCCCACGTGGTGCAACTAGAATTTCCAGAAAATACGTGACGATTTCATGTTCACAGTGCGGCAAGGGGGGGGCATAACACCTTAACTTGTTTCAGAAGAAAACAGGAAGAACTGGTGAGATTTATACCTTAACTTGTTTAATAAATGGTCTCTAATCCAAATGTTTATTACATGTTTTCACAGAGACGTCAAAAGAGTCAATCAAACAACCCAAGCCAAAGTCAGAGTCAACCACACCACCCTAGCCAAAGTCAGAGTCAACCACACCACCCTAGCCAAAGTCAGAGTCAACCCACACAGGCTTCAAGTCAGGGTCAACCCACACAGGCTCCAAGTCAACCGAGTCAGCCCTCCCAAACCCTTAGGGTAAGTTAACATTAACTTTTTCTGGACCATGTTATTATGTGGTGATTTGTATACATTATGTTTGTGCAGAGGAGCCCGAGAATTCGCACGACAATGGGGCCAAGACAAGGATCAGGAGTGCTGCCAAGAGTCTTATTCTAAAAGTCTGTTTTGGTGTGCAGATTTTGTGGTCTAGTAAACTTTTGATGACTATTTTGTGGTCTTGATGACTATTTTGTGGTCTTGATGACTATTTTATGTATGGTATATTTTGATACTTAATAGACCTTTTGAATATGTGTGAAAGGCTATTATGTTGATTTAATTAGGTACACTTAATGTCAATGTTTTCTCTAATTTGATCTTGTACTTCCCGTTTCAAATTGAGTGACCGATATCTTACTTGCCATTTCAGTATATTACACTTCAACAAACAAACCTATTACGTATGTAAACATATCTGCTTCAAATTTCCATTTCTGTTTCATTCAGCACCAAAAAAAAAAAAAACCATACAATATAAAACAGTTGTACAATTCCTAGGGGCAACATAGCCTTACTTAAACAGAATGACATACACCAGTAGTGCAACTATGATGAGTAACATAACTTTCATCTTCTTGATTTCGGCTTCTATTTTGCCCCAATTCGCCATTGATTCCCCCACATTGTTAAGTCCATCAGCAACATCAAATTCTTTCCCATTCCCGAGTTCCTGCTCTAATTTGTTTCTCTTCCTCAGTAATCCGGGAATCACTTGAACTGATCTCTTACACATCCGGGGATCGATCCACTCTAAAAACCCACACCCATTACATATCCCTTTCTGCGAAATTTAAAACTCCATGAATTGAGAAGATAAACACAAACCAATCCATGAATAGAGAAGATCAACACATTCATTCAACATAAATAACATACCTTATATCGAGAACACCCAAAAAATCGACGCCCGGGATTCTCATCGGTCCACGAAGTGCGTTGGATGCTTGGCAGTCCGCACGGACAACTAGGTTGTCGACGATCTTCGCCAGAGGACTGAGCTTCATCGTTTGTACCGGGCTGAGAACGATTCAACGTTTCGCTGCTCTAAGACTGACTCCCATCCATTTTCCTCGATTGAAATCGCGCCTCTTGATTGATTTTGGGAACCCTAGCACGCGAATTTATTTTGTCTGTTCTTTCCCTAATTTTGTTTCCCCAATTTTATATAAATCATTCGAATAAGGGTATTCTAATAAATTCACACATCACGTGCTTAAAACACGAGAAAAGTAACGATTTCCGTCGATAAGAGTTAACAGAAGGAGCTAATGGTTACATTGTAGGATTTCAAGTCCACTGATGTACGTTTTCATTTATCAGGTGGTCAATCGTTAATCACCATAGAGTTGAGGGGGCAATACTGTAATTTATCCTTTATTTTATTTTAAAGCTATGACTATTTATCGACAAGTTGGTAATAAATAATTATCTTTATTGACAAACATGTTAATAATAAACTGTATTTTATTGATAAATTTGATCATAATAATTTTGAAATTAGAAGCAATTAATGAATTTTAGTATAATTTTTTTTTAAATGGTCATTAGAATTATCAATGTAATTATATGATTCTCTTGCGGTTGGGCTTCACTTCCCTTCTGGGCTGTCATCTTCGGCCCATCATTTTTTATAATCAGTGCACACCATTTCTAGAAGGTCATTCACTCATTTATTATTATTATTATTAATGTGAAATGGAGTATCTTTGACAAGTCCATTCAACTACCACTATTATAAGCTATTCTACTTATAAAAACCTACTTTATAAGAAAGTACACCTATAAAATCGACCTTTATAAGCAACCGACTTATACAATGCCTTTATAAGTTATTCCACTTATAAGATCCATGCCCTTTTATTCTATATATATAACGTGAATATGAGTAGGCCTAAATATGAGATGAGATAATAACTTTGTCAAATAGATATTAAAAACAATGTCTTCCAAGAAGAAATCTTCTTCTTCTCCATTATTACCTTCTCCTCAACAATGTCTCGGAGTTGCATTTCCGGCGGGAATCACAACAAGTTCGAAGGCAAAAAGCTCAACTCATGATCATGATCAAGCTTCATCAAGCAAAATCCAGCCCCCCATTCAAGCTTGCCTTGCCGTAGATATTCAGAAATGCAAATCCAAGAATAAGAGTGCAAATTAATTAACATCTGTATGTTGTTTTGGTTCTCATGCTATTATGTGAGTCATGATTCCAAGGTGAAGGACCGAAAGTCCTGTCCCTATTTGAGTTTTTTTTCAGTCTATTTTAGATGGTGTTTCTCTATTAGGGATGTTTTTGTCTTTTTCATAGCTTGGTTTTAGGGATGTTGTTAGTTACGAGATATCAAGCTCTATCATGAAGTGCAATAAAGTCCTTTCTTTTCATGGGTGTATTCACACTCTCATTGGTCAATATATAAGACTACTTTCTTGATGCGTTACTTTGTAAACATAAGTGTACGTTCGTTTTAATATAATAATAACAATAATAATATTAAGATTTTTCAGCGCTTATATATATATTAAAATATTAAGATTTTTCAGCGCTTATATATATACAAAGGCGGAGCCAGGTGGGGGCCAGGGTGGGCCAATGCCCCCCCTCAATTTTTGAAAATTATTTTTTAGACTCAAATTTTTATATTTTTTTATAATTTTACCCCTAAATTTTACTAATAATTATGTTTTTGACCCAAATTTGTAAGTTTTTTTTCAATAATGCCCCTCCTCAAAAATATTTCTCAAATTTGCCCCCCCTTAATTGAAATCCTGGCTCCGCCACTGTATATATATATATATATATATATATATATATATATATATATATATATATATATATTGCACTAACTTCTTCTTCTTCGTGGTTATACATATTTGTTTTATCGTTTGGGTTTATTATTTATGAAAATGGGTCAAAGAAAGGAAACTGAGAGATGGGAAAATATGGTGTTCAAGTCACACAAAGAAAGTAGCTCTTTTACTTGACGGAAACGAAATCTCAAGAAGCACTTCTCACTGAAGTGCAATAAGAGTCCTTACTTTTATTTTGTCAATTCTGTTGTAGATACATTGTTGACCATCACATGCGTTCCATCATCGAGAATTCGAGATCTACATTGTTGCCAAACAACAACAACAACAACAACAACAATAATAATAATAATAATAATAATATAATCTATTTGCATATTATTCGGTATGTCGGTCGGTCGGGCTTTTTTTGACTATTACGTCAGAGATCACGTCATCCTATATCGTTTTGTTGACTAACTAATAACATAATTCAAACGTTGTGTCGTGGCTTCATAGGATGATGACTTCTTGGGCGTTGGATCCAACGGAGACTGGAAATCCAAGTACATTTGAAGATTGAATTGCAGTCAAATTAAATTCTCTCTTGGATAATACAAACAAATGTGTAACGCCAAAAAATAATGATTCGATATGGTAGTTGAACTTGAGATACCCGGACTGTCAGTTCGATTATTGAAGTGAAGGAACTCCTTTATTTTGTTTGGGACAAACAAATTTAATGTGGGTTCGTATTATATCATTTTTGTTTTTCATAGTAGATACCATCCCTGGATTTTGATTATTTTAAGTGGAAAATTATGACGAGTTTCACATTAATGTTCAGAAAATGTTAGTTACAGGCTCATCGATCCCGGAAAAACATCAGAAAATATAAATGTGTTATCTTCTCTTTATCAACGGGCTTTAATTTAATAGATTTAAAATAAAGAAGAGCACATATGGGTATTTTTGTAAAAACAGGTCATTCCTTTTAAAAAAATGTTAGGTTCATTTCATTTACTAATCCAATCATCTTCTTATAATTTTTCCATTCTAAAATTATAATCAAGAAAAAATTATTAGTGGCCTCAAGTCCTGGCAATAGCATGAGAATTCTTTTGAAGTAAGTCATTTAGTTGTGAGTTTATTTATTTATTTATTTGTATATATAGAAAAGAAAAAAGAAAAAACAATTTGATGAAAAACAAAATATATTATACGTGAATTATACTTCTTGGTTCTGATTAAATTATTTGTTTTTGATTGTTTCGAGGTTTTCAATATGAATTCGAATTCTTTCAATAAATGTTCTAATGTTTTTTTTAATATTATATTTCACTTTTTTTTTGGGGGGTTAAAAAATGACTTAAAATAGTGATGACCTGAGACACAAGAACAAGGATTTAGTAACCTCATAACATCTCCTACTTTTTTTTTTTCCTTGTCAAATTACACGGGTACTATATGGATTAAAATTTCAAAATTTGCTCTGTTCCTGTCTTGTGAAGATCCAAATCTAATTGTATGTTCATTCAACATATAAATTTCAATTCTTCCGATTAGCCAGAAATAATTGATTTTGTTGTGTGAAAATTCATAATAACCCATGTATTATCAAGAGTGTTCCTGTTAATTCATTTTTACTGTGATGAAGCCCGATAAGAGGTTCTTGTTATAGAGTTATGCTCTCCGGATATGCTTGTGATGCAAGATTTGAAAATGCATTGAGAGTCAGAGAAATTGCAGTATTACATGAGAATATATTTCTTTAAAAGTAAGTTGTTTGTTCATTTATTTATTTATTTATTTATATCTCTTGTTGATTCTGATTGATTTTTTTGTTTGTTTTTGTTTTTGTTTTTGTGTGATGGTATTTAGTATTTACATTGTTGCCAAACAAAAATAATAATAATAATAATAATAATAATAATAATAATAATAATATTATTATTATAATTAAATCTATATGCATATTATTCGGTATGTCGGTCGGTCGGCCTTTTGTTGAGTATTACGTCAGAGATCACGTCATCCTATATCGTTTTGTTGACTAACTAATAACAGAATTCAAACGTTGTGTCGTGGCTTCATAGGATGATGACTTCTTGGGCGTCGGATCCAAGTACGTTTGAAGATTAAATTGCAGACAAATTAAATTCCCTTCAATTTGGATAATACAAACAAATGTGTAACGCCAAAAGATAATGATTCGATTTAGTAGTTGAACTTGAGATACCCGGACTGTCAGTTTGATTATTGAAGTGAAGGAACTCCTTTATTTTGTCTGGGACAAACAAATATAATGTTCAAAATGGGGTCGTATTATATCATTTTTGTTTTTCATAGTAGATACCATCCCTGGATTTTGATTATTTTAAATGGAAAATTATGACGAGTTTCACATTGATGTTCAGAACATGTTAGTTACAGGTTCATGGATCCCGGAAAAACATCAGAAAATATAAATATGTTATCTTCTCTATATGAGAATCAATTTCTAAGTTCTTGAACATTTTCTTAGAAAGAATACAATTTAGCTTGGAAGCTTTTTTCTTCTTCCCTAAATGGTCTCTTTATAGTAATTCCACTACAACAATTACAACAATTATCGACGATTTTTTTCGTCGGTAATAACCCGATATTCGTCGCTAAATGTATTTAGCGACGATTTTAGCGACGATTCTTATCGTCGCTAAATGTCCGTGCCTAAATATATTTAGCGACGATTTAATCGTCGCTAAATATTTACCGACGATATTAGCGACGATAATGTCGTCCCTAAATGTTGTGACGAGAAGTTTTTTTTTCATTTTGAAACAGATAATTAGCGACGACTTTTTCGTCGCTAATTAGCGCGGGTAAATTTCCCGCGTGAATTAGCGACGACTTTATACCTTGTGTGTAATAATAATTAGCGACGACTTTGTCGTCGCTAATTATTATTATTTTATTTTTATTTTTTTCGTCGTTAATTATTTATTTTTTATGGTTTTTTGTTTATGAAATTCTAAAATGAAAAATCAAATAAAAACTAAATTATATTATCCAAATCAAGAAATATATAAAATCCAGTTACGTACGTTTTCGGTTATCGAGAAATATGTAAATAATAATCTACTATACACAAAATATCTAATAAAACACTAGTCGCGACGTTTGCTTTGTCGTCCCGCCGCTCGTTTTCCCCCTCCTCGACGTGAAACGCTCTTCTGCTGGCGCTGAAGTTCTGCAGGCTGCGGCGTCGGAGTGTGGACGCCGGCCGTCGGAGTCTGCTGGCTGTGGGATGACGGAGCGTGCTGCGAACTCTGCGGAAATTGAGGCATAAACGAGCTCAGGTTGAGGCCGGGCACCTGACTCTGTATTGCCTCGGCGAACGCGGTGAGGGTCGATGTCAACACCTCCTGCGAGATATATCCTGGTTGCGACGTCCCAGCCTCCAAACCGTAGACTTCGGCGACTTCAGCCGCCATCCGTGCTCCTTGTGGCACCAAACGTCCGACGCCGGTCAAGTGATCAGTCCGCGAACCCATAATATCGCGGATCGCCTGCTGCTCTAGGACGGAAATATCAGCGTCCGCTCCTTGTTGCTCAGCCTCCGCTCGCAACGTGTTGAACCTATCGACCAGTCGATTCTGATATAATTAACTAGTTAGTATATATTAATCGAAAATGAAGCTCCTTCTTGGTACAAATGAAGCTCGTGCCTTATGTTCCAGTCCGCCAAAGTCAACCGCGCCTTATCTGTGTCTTTCGTCTTCCCCTCGATGTTCAGCAAGGTACCCAGAAGATTGTCGCATACATTCTTTTCTATATGCATTACATCGAGGTTATGCTTCAACGTAAGACTCGACCAATACGGCAACTCGAAGAAAATACTTTTCTTTGTTCAATTCAGCTCACTCACATCGCGCTTTCGTTTCTTCCCGCTGAAGTCAGGGTGCTTCCCCGGGGTTGCATCTCCCACTAATCGCAATTGTCGAAGTATGTCGCTCGCTGATTTTCTCACTGGTGGTGGTCGTTTCTCATTTCGTACCTTGTACAGTTTGCTCTTCCTCATCGGGTGTAACAACGGCAAGAATCGACGATGATCGCAGTAAACAATCTTGTTTTGAGCCTTGAAAGATGGTGTGTCGTTGTTACACGTCGGACAAGCAAGGTACCCTTGACCACTCCATCCCGACAAATTGTTTCTCGCTGGAAAATCATTCACCGTCCATAGAAGTACGGAAAACAACCTGAATAGCTCACCGGTCGAACCATCTCTCAACACAACACCGGTTTCCCACAATTCCTTCAGCTCATCAATCAGCGGTTGTAAGAAAACATCCATGTCTTTTCCCGGTGCACTACGACCTGGTATAAACAATGTTAACATCAAGTACGATGTTTTCATGCACAACCACGGCGGTAAATTGTACGCAGTCAAGACTACCGGCCACATACTGTACGATAAACTCATGTCAGCAAACGGGTTGAAACCATCGGCGGCAAGTCCAAGCCGGACGTTCCTTGGTTCTGCCGCAAACATGGGATATTTTGCCAAGCCGGACGTTCCTCGGTTCTGCCGCAAACATGGGATATTTTCGGTCGATCTCTTTCCACGTTGCTCCGTCTGCAGGATGTCGCAGTTTACCATCCTCCTTAATGCGTTCATTCTCGTGCCACTGCATCTCTAGAGCTGTGTGCCGACTCGCGTACAGTTGCTTAAGTCGATCTTTCAGTGGAAAGTAGCGCAACACTTTATGCGCTACTTTTTTTCCACCGTCTTTCTTCAGCCACCGGCTCTCATTACAAGCTGGACACTCGTCTAGATTGGCGTTGTCCTTCCAAAACAACGCACAATCGTGTTTGCAGACGTGAATCGACTCGTAACCCATACCAAATCGACGCAATTTCGCCTTTGCTTCATAGTGTGACTCTGGAATCGTGTTGCCGATCAGATGAGACTTTTTCAGTACTTTCAGTAGCTGATCAAACGACTTATTCGTCCACTTGTTCATCACTTTCAAATGCATCAACGTGACAACAAATGAGAGTGACGAATACTCCGTACAACCCGGCCATAATTCTGTGTTCAGGTCGTTGAAAATGCCATCGAACTGTCCACTCTGGTATTCTGCATTCGGGTCAATACTGTCATCGTCACCGTCTACGTCGTTGTGATCTAAGATATCGTGTACAGCATCAAACATCCCGCCTCCTCCTCTGTAATCCGTCTGATACTGCATTACATCATCTTCTTCCTCCCCGTGAAAGTTCCACCTCGTGTAATTTCTCTTAAATCCTCTGATAAAGAGATGATTCTCTATATCAGGAATTTTTTGCATCAACACGTTATTACACCTCTTGCATGGACACTTAACTCGTCCTTCGACATTTACGTGTTGTCGGGCCATTGCCATGAACTCTGCCATGCCAGCCGCAAACTCAACGCTTAAACGTTGGTCCTCGATTATCCAATTCCTATTTGGATAACTCATTTTACCTATAGATTGAACATTTCAAAATTTAGTAGTTTTCGGATTTTATTTTATAATTTCACGATCGATCCTACCGAAATTTCGGCAGAACCTCCCCTATAAACTTAACAACCCGGCATCAAGCCTTTAACTTTAAAACCTGCATAGAAACATCCTAAAACTAACAATAAATCCAACCTCAGTGGTTCGATTATTAAAATTCATAATCCATATCAACTAATTGTTTTTACATGTTTTTACATAATTTACATAAACTAACTAATTGTTTTTACATAATTTTACCTAATATAAATATTTATAACTAATTTAAATATTTATACCTAATATTAAAATTTATAACGAATTTAAATATTTGTGTAAACAAAACTAATTTAAATATTTATAAAATTTATAACAAATATATAATTCATTTATAACTAATTAATTGATTTATAATTTATAAAATTTATAACAAATATATAATTCTATAAATATAAATTATGTAAATATAACTAATTAATTCATTTACATTTCTAACTAATTAATTCATTTACATTTCTAACTAATTAATTCATTTATATTTATAACTAATATATAAAAAAAGTTATATATATATAAATAACTAATATATTAATTCTATAAATAACTAATATATATATATATATATATATATATATATATATAAGTTATAAAAAAAAACTTACCGAGTGACGGAGCGTGCGGGTTCGCGGGGAAGAAGGGAAGCAAACGCGGGTTCGCGGGGAATACGGGAAGCAGACGGAGCGGCGGAGGAGCGGCGTCGGCGGCGGAGTAGTGGCGGCGCGGCGGAGGAGCTGCAACGGGAGAGAGAGAGGTAATGAGAGAGATGCAAGTGATGAGAGAGAGAGAAGTAAGGAGATAGAGAGAGACTTACCGGGTAGGCGTCGACGGCGTCGGCGGCACACGGCGGAGGAGGGCACGGCGACGGCGGGAGAGAGAAAAAGAGAGAGAATATCGATTTAGGTTAAAGAAAGAGAAATGGGGAAGCCAGGCATTTATCGACGAAAAAATCGTCGGTAAATGATTTAATTTCGTCGCTAAATCATTTCGGTTTAAATAAATTAGAGGGACTTTCCCCTCTTTAAAATTCGTTAAAATTTAAAATTTGGTCGAAATTATTAGCGACGATTATATCGTCGCTAAAGAAATTCCAAGTACTTTAGCTACGATTAAATCGTCGCTAAATATATTCCCGCAAACTTAGCGACGAGACTCAAGAATTAGCGACGATATTATCGTCGCTAATAATCTTTACCGCCAAACTTTAAGATTTTTCGCACCAACTTATTTGCGACGAGAAAGTCGTCGCTAAAGGCATTATTAGCGACGATATATTAGCGACGATTAAATCGTCGCTAATAGTTTCGTAGCTAAATGTCATATTTCTTGTAGTGTTCCATGGGTGATTGTTTGAGAGTCCTAAGCTTTTCCAGATTCACAGAAAAACAATGGACAAACTGACTTCATTATATTTAACAGCGAAACTTACGAAGAAACTGCTTCGAAGCTCTGAATATTAGTGTTAGTTCACTCCTCAAATGTTTCCGGTGATCAGTTTGATAATCAGAGAGCTCTCGAGAACTCATCCTTCTCTATCTTCGTCGTCGACCAAGAAGCTTCACGCGCTGATCATAACCACCAATCTTTCCCGAGACCCGTTTTACGCACCCCATATAGTGAGGCTGTACGGACTCCGCTGTAAAATCCGAGACGCCCGGAAGGTGTTCGACAAAAGTCCTAAGAGAAACGTCTTTCTCTGGAACGCCGTTATAAGAGTCTATGCTCGAGCCCGTGAGTTACCCGCCGCGTTCTCTCTCTTCGAGAAGATGTCGCGGACCGATTTCGAGCCCGACGGTCACACGTACGCGTGTTTGGTGCGATCGTGCTCGGAAGGGCTCGATGTGCTCGGATTGAAGCTCGTCCATGGGAGAGCGATATTCGCCGGATTGGGAACGGACGCGATCCTCGGCAGCGCGGTCGTGACGGCTTACTCGAAGCTAGGCCTCGTGAGCGAAGCTTTTGACGCCTTTAACGCGATACGCGAACCGGATTTGGTTCTGTGGAACGTTGTGATCTTTGCTCACGGGAATCACGGGCTTTCCGAGAAAAGCTCGAGAATTTTCAACGAGATGCAAAGGAGGGGAAAGAAACCGGACGGGTACACGCTCGTTGCTCTGCTTCTGGGCGCAGAGGATTCGAGCACAGGGAAATGCGTCCACGGGTTTTCCTTAAAGACCGGGTTCGGGTTCAAACCCCATGTGGCGAGCGCATTGGTCAGCATGTACTCGAAATGCGACTCGGCAGACTCTTCAATCAAAGTGTTCGGAGAAATATATCGTCCCGATTTGGTGACGTGGACTAGCCTGATAACCGGGCTCGCTCGATCCGGAGAGCTCAGAAACGCGTTGCTTTACTTCAATAAGTTTGTTACCTTCTCCGGCAAGAAACCCGACTCGGTCCTGATCGCTTCGGTCCTCTCTCTCGCCTCTCGAACCGCGGACGCGAAGCTCGGCGCCGAGACCCACGCTTTCGCTCTCAGGCACGGCCTCGATTCCGATGTAAAGGTCGGATCTTCGCTCCTCGACATGTACTCGAAATCGGGTCTATTAGGGTCGGGGATCCGGGTCTTCGAGACGATGCCCGAGAGGAACATCGTCTCTTACAACTCCCTCATCTCGGGTTTCGGACTCCACGGGCTCGCCGGCCAAGCCTTCGAGACCTTCGTCGAGGTTCTGAGCGGTCCGAGGGACTATAGGGTCGTCCCAGACCACGGGACTTTCGCGGCTCTACTCTGCGCTTGCTCTCACTCCGACCTCGTCGGAAAAGGCGTGTAAATCTTCAAGAAGATGAGCGAATTCTCGATCGAGGCCAGAGCCGATCACCACGTCCACTTGGTCAAGCTCCTCGGGAAAAACGGGAGGCTCGGCGAGGCTTATCGTCTCATTCTTTCTCTACCATAGCCCGTCGACCGCGGAGTTTGGGCCGCGCTTTGTCGTGTTGCGATGCACGTCGTGACTTCGAGTTGGCCGAGATTGTTGCGCAGAGGCTCATGGAAAGTAATGACCCGAAAAGGGTCGATTCTTATAGAGTTATGATCTCCAATGTATATGCTTGTGATGGAAGGTTTGAGGAGGCATGAGAGTGAGGGAAGGCAGATTGTTGAAGAAGAACAAGACTCCTGGGATTAGTTGGGTCCAAGGCAATAATAGTGGATACTCGTACTCTATTCACAACCCTCGAGTCCTGGCTACAGGGCCGGCCCGATAGTTAAGCAGGCTAAGCAGCCGCTTAAGACCTCTTAATTTTGTGAGAAAAAATAGGCCCAAATTTTGATGTTATTGGGTGGTAAATGGACCTCGAATTGCTGCTACTCTCCATCATGTAATTTTGCTATTGTTAATTTCTTTTGCTGTTGGACATTTATATTTAAGTACGGCCTAAAGTTGTTGTTATGGGTGTATGTGTATTTTTGCTGGCTAAACGTTGTTGTTGGCCCATTTGATTATTAAGTGATCATTAACTTAAAATCAAATAAGATCTATTTTCACTTCCGATTATGTCCACCCACAAAGGTTTTTAAATGAATTTGTTCAGTGACTTTTCATTAATTTTTTATGAGATTGCGTCTGAAAAAGAGCTAAATCTGTGTTTTTTATTTTGAAGCTTTGAAAACTAGTTTTTCAGGTACCAACCAGCATGAAGATGATAATAGCCGTTTAAAATTAAAGATGCATTAAGAGAGGTTCAAAAGAGTTAAGAGGCTTAACATGGGAGTTAAAATTTGATTAATTGAGCTCTATTTATTATATGCTATTTTTCATAATCAAATATATATATATATATATATATATATATATATATATATATATATAATGATAGACATTGTCTTTGATCTTATGATTACAATGTATATTTTAATTTTGATATATATATATATATATATATTTATTATATGCTATAGCATGATAATTCTGTAGTAAGTCATTTAGTGTGAATTTATTTATTTATTTGTGTACATATATATAGAGAGAAAAAAAAAAGAATATACGTGAATTATCTTCTTGGTTCTGTTTTTTTTTTTTTTGAGGTTTCCAATATGAATCCAAATTCTGTGTATAAGCGTTTTGATGTTTTTTTTAAATGACTTATACAAGAACAAGGATTCAGTAACCTGATAACGTCCCCCTGATTTAATTTAATTTTTTCCCTTTATTCTATCGTTCCCCTACAAATTACACAAGTACTACAAAGATTATAAATTGCAATATACGATATATTCCAGTCTTTTGACGATCGAAATCATATTTTATGTTCTTTCAACACATATATTGCAAATTTTCGATTTAGTCAGAAATAGTTGATTATGTTGTGTGCAAATTTATGGTTACCCAATGTTTACTTTGTATTATAAAGGCTGGTCCTATTAGTTCATTTTTACTGTGATATAGAGTCCAGTAAGGGTTCTTGTTATAGAGTTATCTTCTCCAACGGATATGCTTGTGATGCAAGATTTGAAGATGCGATGAGAGTCGGAGAAAGTGCAGTGGTGAAGAAAAAAGAAGACTCTTGGGATTAGCTGGGTCCAAGGCAATAATAGCATGAGAATTTCTTTGGAGTAAGTCAGCGCGTTCAATTATTTATTTATTTATATCTCTTATACCTATTAACTCTGATTGATTTTTTTGTTTCTGTGTGATGTTGTGTCCGGTTTCAATAGCAATACAAGCTGTGAAGCCCTGAATATATATTCCAAGAAAAAAAAACAAAAAAAAGATTCAGAAACTAAAGTGATACATTTATTTCTCTTAAGAAAAAAAAAAAAAAAAACTCAGATGAGTCAAGCCAAAGATGGTGGTTTTGCCTTTGGGAATTTGGCACTAAGCTCTTCATGACCTCTTTCTTCACCAAGTTTAACTTGAGACTCTGCTTAGGAATCTTGATCATCACTTTTTTTGGGGATGTTTTTGAAGAGATCAATGGGTTCAGAATCAGCGATCTTTCCTGCTTCTAATGGAGTGTCATGCTTGTAAGCCACTCTCAAACCTTCCTCCTCCGATACCCCTCCCTGTGACGTGGCATACTTTATGTCATCTTTGCTCTTTGCCATCTCTCTCTCTTTGAGACTCAAGAGTCGGGTATAGAATCTCTTCCATTAAAAAGCCGTGCAACTACTACTCTTTGAGAAGTAAGAGTTGGCAGGTTGAGATTCTGACACTGTTCAAGCTTCAAAGGTTAACACGTGTGATTTTTCTACACGTGTCTTGTTCACTTCGCCCCAAGTGACATTGGGAAGAAAGCAATGAACACCGTTCCACGCTGATACAGAACATAAAAGAAACAATTTATTGGTAATTTTCTAGTCTATTAAGTTATTAACTATTATAAAAATTATAATTATGTGACTATACTAAAATTATTAATTATTAAGAATATATTTTTTTAAAGTTTGACGATAAATAATTTCTTTTATTTTAAATCTATGACTATTTATCGACAAGTTGGTAATAAATAATTATCTTTATTGACAAACATGTTAATAATAAAGTGTATTTTATTGATAAATTTTATCATAATAATTTTGAAATTAGAAGCAATTAATGAATTTTAGTATAATTGTTTTTTAAATGGTCATTAGAATTATCAATGTAATTATATGATTCTCTTGCGGTTGGGCTTCACTTCCCTTCTGGGCTGTCATCTTCGGCCCATCATTTTTTATAATCAGTGCACACCATTTCTAGAAGGTCATTCACTCATTTATTATTATTATTATTACTGTGAAATGGAGTATCTTTGACAAGGCCATTCAACTACCACTATTATAAGCTAGTCTACTTATAAAAACCTACTTTATAAGAAAGTACACCTATAAAATCGACCTTTATAAGCAACCGACTTATACAATGCCTTTATAAGTTATTCCACTTATAAGATCCATGCCCTTTTATTCTATATATATAACGTGAATATGAGTAGGCCTAAATATGAGATGAGATAATAACTTTGTCAAATAGATATTAAAAACAATGTCTTCCAAGAAGAAATCTTCTTCTTCTCCATTATTACCTTCTCCTCAACAATGTCTCGGAGTTGCATTTCCGGCGGGAATCACAACAAGTTCGAAGGCAAAAAGCTCAACTCATGATCATGATCAAGCTTCATCAAGCAAAATCCAGCCCCCCATTCAAGCTTGCCTTGCCGTAGATATTCAGAAATGCAAATCCAAGAATAAGAGTGCAAATTAATTAACATCTGTATGTTGTTTTGGTTCTCATGCTATTATGTGAGTCATGATTCCAAGGTGAAGGACCGAAAGTCCTGTCCCTATTTGAGTTTTTTTTCAGTCTATTTTAGATGGTGTTTCTCTATTAGGGATGTTTTTGTCTTTTTCATAGCTTGGTTTTAGGGATGTTGTTAGTTACGAGATATCAAGCTCTATCATGAAGTGCAATAAAGTCCTTTCTTTTCATGGGTGTATTCACACTCTCATTGGTCAATATATAAGACTACTTTCTTGATGCGTTACTTTGTAAACATAAGTGTACGTTCGTTTTAATATAATAATAACAATAATAATATTAAGATTTTTCAGCGCTTATATATATATATATTAAAATATTAAGATTTTTCAGCGCTTATATATATATATATATATATATATATATATATATATATATATATTGCACTAACTTCTTCTTCTTCGTGGTTATACATATTTGTTTTATCGTTTGGGTTTATTATTTATGAAAATGGGTCAAAGAAAGGAAACTGAGAGATGGGAAAATATGGTGTTCAAGTCACACAAAGAAAGTAGCTCTTTTACTTGACGGAAACGAAATCTCAAGAAGCACTTCTCACTGAAGTGCAATAAGAGTCCTTACTTTTATTTTGTCAATTCTGTTGTAGATACATTGTTGACCATCACATGCGTTCCATCATCGAGAATTCGAGATATACATTGTTGCCAAACAACAACAACAACAAGTTACAACAACAACAACAATAATAATAATAATAATAATAATAATATAATCTATTTGCATATTATTCGGTATGTCGGTCGGTCGGGCTTTTTTTGACTATTACGTCAGAGATCACGTCATCCTATATCGTTTTGTTGACTAACTAATAACATAATTCAAACGTTGTGTCGTGGCTTCATAGGATGATGACTTCTTGGGCGTTGGATCCAACGGAGACTGGAAATCCAAGTACATTTGAAGATTGAATTGCAGTCAAATTAAATTCTCTCTTGGATAATACAAACAAATGTGTAACGCCAAAAAATAATGATTCGATATGGTAGTTGAACTTGAGATACCCGGACTGTCAGTTCGATTATTGAAGTGAAGGAACTCCTTTATTTTGTTTGGGACAAACAAATATAATGTGGGTTCGTATTATATCATTTTTGTTTTTCATAGTAGATACCATCCCTGGATTTTGATTATTTTAAGTGGAAAATTATGACGAGTTTCACATTAATGTTCAGAAAATGTTAGTTACAGGCTCATCGATCCCGGAAAAACATCAGAAAATATAAATGTGTTATCTTCTCTTATCAGCGGGTTTTAATTTTATAGATTTAAAATAAAGAAGAGCCCATATGGGTATTTTTGTAAAAACAGGTCATTCCTTTAAAAAAAAAATGTTAGGTTCATTCCATTTACTAATCCAATCATCTTCTTATAATTTTCCATTCTAAAATTATAATCAAGAAAAAATTATTAGTGGCCTCAAGTCCTGGCAATAGCATGAGAATTCTTTTGAAGTAAGTCATTTAGTTGTGAGTTTATTTATTTATTTATTTGTATATATAGAAAAGAAAAAAGAAAAAGAAAAAACAATTTGATGAAAAACAAAATCTATTATACGTGAATTATACTTCTTGGTTCTGATTAAATTATTTGTTTTTGATTGTTTCGAGGTTTTCAATATGAATTCGAATTCTTTCAATAAATGTTCTAATTTTTTTTTTAATATTATATTTCACTTTTTTTTTTGGGGGGTTAAAAAATGACTTAAAATAGTGATGACCAGAGACACAAGAGCAAGGATTTAGTAACCTCATAACATCTTCCAACTTTTTTTTTTCCTTGTCAAATTACACGGGTACTATATGGATTAAAATTTCAAAATTTGCTCTGTTCCTGTCTTGTGAAGATCCAAATCAAATTGTATGTTCATTCAACATATAAATTTCAATTCTTCCGATTAGCCAGAAATAAATGATTTTGTTGTGTGAAAATTCATAACCCATGTATTATCAAGAGTGTTCCTGTTAATTCAGTTTTACTGTGATGAAGCTCGATAAGGGGTTCTTGTTATAGAGTTATGCTCTCCGGATATGCTAGTGATGCAAGATTTGAAAATGCAATGAGAGTCAGAGAAATTGCAGTATTACATGAGAATATATTTCTTTAAAAGTAAGTTGTTTGTTCATTTATTTATATCTCTTGTTGATTCTGATTGAAATTTTATTTTATTTTATTTTATTTATTTATTTATTTTTTTTTTTGTGTGTGATGGTATGTACGGTTTCAATAGCAATACAAGCTGTGAAGCCCTGAATATATCTTCCAAGGAAAAAAAAAAAAACAAAAAAAAGATTCAGAAACTAAAGTGATACATTTATTTCTCTTTTTTAAAAAAAAAACTCAGGTATCAAGCCAAAGATGGAACCCCTCCCTTCACTGACTATTTATATGTCATGTTATATATATACATATGAGATGAGATAGCAACTTAACTTAGCAAAGAGATATTAAAAAAAATTGTCTTCGAAGACCAAAGCAGGTTCTTCTTCTTCTTTACCTTCTGTTCAGCAATGTCTCGGAGTTGCAACAAGTTATAATGCAAAAAGCTCAACTCATGATCATGATCAAGCTTCATCAAAGAAAATCCAGCCCACCACATTCAGGATTGCCTTGCCACAGATGTTCAAAAATACAAATCCAAGAATAAGAGTACTGCAAAATAATATATGTATGTTGTGTTGTTAGAGGAGATCATGATATTAATTGGATGTCAATAAGACTCCTTTCTTGATTCGCTACACTAAAAAGTACATATGCGTACGTTCGTTTTGATATAATATTAATAATATTATATATATATATATATATATATATATATATATATATATATATATATATATTGCACTCAGTTCTTCTTGTTCGTAGTTAGATATATTTGTTAGGTTTATTATTAATGAGATGGGTGAAAGAAACAAATGAGGGGGGAAAGAGGTGTTCAAGTCAGATAAAAAAAAAAAAGTCCTTCTCAAGAAGCACTTTTACTTGAGGGAAACGAAATCTCAAGAAGCTCTTCTAACTGAAGCGCAATAAATTCCTTACTTTTATTTTTTCAATTCTGGTGTAGATTACAACCATCACATCACATGCGTTCCATTATCGATATATATACATTGTTGCCCAAAAAAATAATATCTATATGCATATTATTCCGTTGGTCGGGCTTTAATTTGTTGACTATTTGAAATGAGAAATTTCATTTTCTAGAACCGAAAGTTATGAAAATATCTCAATTAGATTTATTATTTAAAAAATATCTAAAATTGAACTTTTGTATCAATTTTGGACGAAAATACTCTTGCAAGACCATATAACACTACTAAAAAAAATACATTATCTACTTATTGAAAATCTCTCATTCTCTCTCATTTTCTCATCATTTCGCGTATCCAATTAGTTGAATTCTTTCAAAATTGGTAAGTATGCTTCTCCATTCATCTTTTATAGCTTTAGTCATATAGTTTGTGTAGAATAAATAAAGATGGTAGATGTAGGTTAAACTTTCCGGAAATTGACGTTATTTCCGATGAAATCCGATCTTTTCGGATGAAATTCATGTACAAATTCCGATAAAATCCAAGCCGAAATTCCGACCAATTCCGAAAGATTCCGACCAGTCCGACCGTTCCGACAGTTTTCGACCGAATCTGATGGATTCCGACCTCTCCGACCAATTCTGACTGTTTCCGACCAATTCTGACCAATTCCCATGAGTTAGGAAAAATCGAAGTTTAATGTAATATAATGTATTTTTGTGATATTTCTTACAGTTTCATTGATGGTTAACGACACGTGTGAGAGAAATGGACACTTATACGTGTTAAAAAACGCGAGAACATTTCCGCTTGAAGTTTCGAAAGAGACAACGTACATGGAGTTAGTCAACAAGGTGTACAAGAGAGTCAATATAGACAGATCAAATTATGACTTAAAGTTTGAAGTTTCATTTGAGGCGGATAATATGCCGATTGAGCCTGCGTTGTTGAAGGACGATATTGACGTTAAGTATTATACGAAGAATAAAAGTCATAGAAGTTATGTACTTTGTGTAGCTTTGGTATCGAAAGAAGTCATAGTGTTAACTCCAAAAAGAGTAGATAAAGGGAAAAATGTGATGAATGAAGAATTGTCTCGCGTTGAACTCAACAAGAGACGACAAAATCTGATTACCAATGACCGAGATGATAATCATGTCTTCAACAGTCGAATAGATGACCGAGACGATGAAGTATACAAGCGTGACAAATATGACTACCACCACAACGATCGGGATGATGAACACAAAAGTGACGAGGTGATGAAGACAAGTTTGATGGACACAACAGTGACAAATGAACAAAATTTGAAGAGTTCGCGAACATTGAAGAATATGAAGATTTTGTAAAATATTTTACAGTACCATCGGGACAGGGTGAACCATCGGGACAAGGTGAACCATCACGTAATCCTCATAAAGTTGTATCACCAACGGATTGCGTGCCTTACTCATGGAGAGCCACCAACTTCACAACCAATGAATTTGTCAAGGAAGAACATAATGACGGTCCAAGTCAGTTGCCAAATTCTTCCACAGGTAATAAGAATGAGATGTACTTATATTCTTAAATGAAAAATGTTATGTTATATGTATTATAACCGTTGAATGCAATAGGTAGCACATAAGATATATACCTCGGGAATGAGTTTGAGTCCGAGAAACAGATGAAACAAGAGATTCATGTTTTTGCTCTAAAAAATAATTTCAAGTTTAGAGTGAAATCGTCTTCGAAAAAGAGATGGTATGTCATATGCAAAAATGAGATGTGCTCTTGGAAGCTGAGGGGTGTTGTGCAGTGGTCTGATATGTGGTAGATTACGTTGTACGAGAGTAGACATTCTTGCGCGCGTGTGGTTCGAATAGAAGGACATAGAGGAGCTACACCTTGGGTTATTGGGCACGTCTTTAAAGATAAGTACAGTATTAGCTCTATGCATGAGTATTCGGCACATAACGTAAGAGAGGAAGTCAAGACAAGATAGGGTGTTGACATCTCGTACTTGAAATCTTGGAGAACCAGGGAGAAAGCAATTTCATACGTAAAGGTTATGCCAGAAGAATCTTATAAGAAGTTACCATCTTGGCTATACATGTTGGAGCAGAAGAACCCTGGGACTCTGACTGCGTTTGTGAAAGATGGCGATAGATTCAAGTACGTGTTCTTTTCTATTGAGGCGTGTCATAGAGGATTCAAGTCTTGTCGACCGGTGATATCATTAGATGGTTCATTTTTTAAGACAAAATACGGTGGACAATTGCTATGCGCAATTACGATGGATGCTAATTCACAATTATATCCACTTGCATTCGGGGTAGTAGATAACGAGTGTCATGCTTTGTGGATTTGGTTTTTGATATCGGTGAAGACATTGAAGAGTTGGCGTTCATATCCGATCGACATGTCAGCATCATACATGGTCTCGAGGTGATATTCCATGGTATCCCTCACGGAGCATGCTACCATCATCTAAAACTAAATGTCCAACATAAGTTCAAGACCGATCATTGTGGCATTGAACTGAAAGCGCCGCTTATGCTTTCAATAAGACCGCTTTCGAAGCTCATTTTCGGCAATTGAGAAGGAAAGATGTCGAGATGGCTAAGTATCTCAAGGAAATCGGTTTTGATCAGTGGGCAAGAGCATTTTTCCCTGGGAAACGGTAAAACACAAACTCTTCATTTTGTCATTACAAGTGTTTTAACTAGATATAAAATGTCGCTAATATGTAACTGTTTGTATAGGTACGATATAATGACAAGTAATAATGTAGAAAGCTTCAACAATAAGACGATGAATGCTAGAACGTTTCCCATTACCACGTTGCTTGAGTTTATTAGATTCACACTTCAAACATGGTTTTTTGATCGAGAAGAAATGGCTAGGAAATGTGATACAAGACTGTCCCCGAAGTTTCAAGACAATCTCGCTGATCTAAACGGGAAGGCACAATTCGTCAATACCTATGGACTCGGTATGTATAAATGTCATGTTAAAGACGAGATAAGTGACTTTGATGTTGATTTGTTGAGAAAGACATGCACGTGCGGGCTACCACAACTACTTGGAATCCCGTGCAAGCATGCCATTGCATCTGCACAACACAGGAGTGTCGACATCTATTCTTTGTGCAGTCCTTTCTATTCGAATGAGACATGGATTGAGATGTACAAGGAATCCATATATCCTGTTGGGAATGAAGATCAGTGGAACGTTCCGGATGACATAAAGAACATGAAGGTGTCGGAACCAATT
This sequence comes from Urtica dioica subsp. dioica, assembly GCF_054948205.1. NCBI lineage: Eukaryota > Viridiplantae > Streptophyta > Magnoliopsida > Rosales > Urticaceae > Urtica > Urtica dioica. Next base: position 3,026,208 of record NC_142765.1, on the reverse strand, counting down.
GAAAAGAAACAAGCCGGTCGACCGAAGAAAAGTTAACAAGGAAGGCGGAGGGTCAATCGATACCCGTCGCAAGACGAAAAAGTTGTTATTCACCGCAAATGTGGTGGTATGGGCCATAACAGGAAGGCATGCACTTGGAGAGAGTGAAAACATTTATCTTTTATTTTGTTTGTTTTGAATTTATAACGTTTGTATTTTTATGTTGACAACTTTTATACGTGTGTTGTTGAATATTTGTAGTTTAATGTGAAGTTCATGTTTATGTATATGTTTATGTTTTTATTTATATTTACTATTTATTATTTAATTTCATAGCGAACATTAAAATAACTTTTTAAAATATTTAATGACATAAAAATATCCAAATATTTAATGTCAATACACATAAAAAACTTTAACATCAATACACATCATCGCGCTTCTAATGGGAAAAATAAGTCGGTCGACCATTTCTTCCTGAACGTCCTCATGTTCTCGCTTAGAAGTGTATCGAACCCCGCCTCAACAAGGATGTGCTCCACATACTTGATTGCGAACATCCCGCAATCACCACTGAAAGACAAAACCACCAAATTTATACACAAAAACTCTTAATCTTGTTGTTATTCAAATTGCGTACTTTGTCACACATTGTGGCACGGTTTGGTCGACTAGCCATAGGAACGGTGGAAGTCGAATTTGGCCGCCATCTAGCTCTCGCTCCGCCCTTGGATGCTCGCTGAACATCCCCGACTCGGTCATAACCGCCGGTAACGCTCGACTCTAATGCTACGTTAACATAATAATGTTATAATAATGTAAGATAATAAACATTAAGTTCAGTAGAGTATTTTAAATTGTACTAACCTCCATCATCGTGTTGAAATCAACTGAATTGTGTTGCATATGCACAATATCTTTCTGGAAATCCAAGACGGTTATGGTCCACTCTTAGAGATCGACCCGAAACGTGAACCAATGCATGTTCTTGAAGTTGACGACATACAAAATCTCTCACGCTCTAGTCCATGGAATGACTTGGGAATCTCTGCAGCCAGTCATCGGGTCCAACACGACTCTGTGATCCCATTCTACGAGCTCCACCTTTGTGCCTTGTTCAGCGGGTCAAGATGGACTCTTCTTTTGAGCAGATGAAATGAATGAGGGGCAAGTCAGACTTTTCCTGAAGTGGGACGAGAAGTACAATGGCGAAAATGTTGGTCAAAATATTTGGTAAATAATAAGAGAACTCTTCTTGGCGGATGACGTGGCAAAAGGAAATCTTGTCTCTAATTTTCACGTGCAATTCCATCAGGTGGAAAACGGAATTGAGCAAGTCTTGATTTGGGCTTGGTAATGCTTTTGTTGTGGGTCCCCTTTGATTTTCACTTGCAATTCCATCAGGCGGCAAACGAAATTGAGCAAGTCTTGATTTGGGCTTGGTAATGCTTTTGTTGTGGGTACCCTTTGATTTTCACTTGCAATTCCATCAGGCCGAAAAAGGCATTGAGCAAGTCTTGATTTGGGCTTGGTAATGCTTTTCTTGTGGGTCCCCTTTGATTTTCACTTGCAATTCCATCAGCCGTAAAACGACATTGAGCAAGTCTTGATTTGGGCTTGGTAATGCTTTTGTTGTGGATCCCCTTTGATTTTCACTTGCAATTCCATCGGGCGGAAAATGGCATTGAGCAAGTCTTGATTTGGGCTTGATAATGATTTTGTTGTGGGTCCCTTTTTGACGTGTGTTTCAAATTATTATTGCCTATTAACAATTTCTTGTGTTGTGGGAAATTAAATTATGACTCAAATATATGTATGGACACGAGATTGTAAGAAAAATCTATTTTAATGTTGTCCAACAAAACAATACACCTCTATTTGCATAGAATTAAAAATATTACACATAAAACCATTAGTTTCGGCAATACTATTATTTTATATGAACAATTCTACCATCTAACACAATTTTCAGGCTTCGTATATGAGAGAGAGAGAGAGAGAGTCGAGGATCTATGAGAGAGATAGAGTCGATAGATTTTTTTTTTTTATCGGGAACAGAAAATGGTGTTTTTTTTTTCTTCTGGAAAACAGAAGACGGTGTTTAAGTCAAAGGATAACATGGATGGAATGTTTTGGGATTAGGTACGGGTCAATATGTCTGTCGTACGAGATTATATATATAAATTTATATTTTTTATATATTTTTTTAAGGAACTTAGATAGATTTATTTTGTTGCTTCTTTTTTTATTTAAGAAGTTATATTTATTTTGTTGCTAAAACATAATGATAATATCTATCGGTATATAATTCGGCAATTGGTGGAGCTTCTCTGTTGAATTTATAAAATGCTATATTTATTGTGTCATCGGTATAGGCGTTAGATCCATGAGAAGAAAAAGAGTTCGTAGTTCGCATTTCTCATCAGAGATTTGAAACCCACACTTTAGAAGATTTGAAATATGAAAAACTTATGTACCGACTTATGGCAACAAAACTAAAGTGCGTAACGCCAAAAAAGATATTGATTATCTACCGACTTAGGGTTATGGTAACAAAACTAAAGTGCGTAACGCCAAAAAAGATATTGATTATCTACCGACTTAGGGTTATGGTAACAAAACTAAAGTGCGTAACGCCAAAAGATATTGATTAGTTTTTGTTGATGTCTAAAAATAGATTCAACAATTGTCTCGATGATTGTATAATCTATAACAAATTAAATACAAAAACCGGGTTTTTCTTATACTAAACGAATCTCAATACAAGAAGTTTTTCAATAAGAATCTTGTTTGTGTCTATAGAATGCCGACCCCATTGCTCTCTCCTCTCCTCTTTTTATATCTTCCCTATGTAGGTTGATCAGACCCACGTTCTATGTCAGTTATTTAGTAACTGCAAAATAACTTCCATTCAGTTATTTTGCGGTTTCTTTTGTGCTTACGTGGCCAAGTAAGCGTTATCTTGACGTCTGTTATTGTGCCGAGAAGCTTTGCTTTTATTAGACTTAATCGGCATTGAAGCTTAACTTATGCTTCATTGCGTTTCTCATGTTTAAAATAACTATGATCGATATTTTATTTTTCTGTTCGGCATTATTGATATTCCAATTATAACACTGCCCCCCCAGTTTCTTAGCGTTCTTGAATGATTGAGAAACTTTTATTCGGAATTTAATGAAACACAGAAACTGTGAAAATTTGAAGTTTTAAAATTTCAAAACATTTCAATTCGTTGGCGTTATGGATTGTCAGTTCAAAATTGACCGTTAGATCAATTAGTTTATTGATTTATGAACGATCCACGACGTTGGTTTTCGAAGCTTCTTGAAGACGTTTCACTTGCGTCGATTCAAATTCTGTCGATTCAAATTCACTGACTATATATAAGTAATTCACTCATTTTTTTACTTTTACATTTTTACGACGCTTTGACTCTCGTCATTTTTCTTTCAGAAGTCAGTCGGTCTTTTCGGGAGGATTCGGCATTATATCACTCGGTTAGTAACTTTATACGTGTAATTTCTTAAAATACCGACTCGCCTTAGAAAATCTTCCGAATGCGTGAGGATTTTAAAACTTAATTCGTCTTCTCGAATCCTGTAGGACAAATCATGTCAACTGGTTCTGATCCTTTTTTGGGTTCTGCGGCTTTGGATATTAATGAATTAAGCCGAGGGGAAGTTGTTTCATCTAAAATTTGAGAACAAATCCAAATTTCTAGCGGGGATTCCAGTTTGAATTCTAGTTCTTCGGACTCTTCGGATTTTTCAGTAGATAAAGTCGACCAAAACCCTTCCATTCCTATCGAACCTATTATTTCTTTCTCCGAGGACGATGAGGTGGACGACCAGACTTATGAGACTTATACCGAGGAAGTCTTGGAAAGGAAACCTTCAGAATTTTCCTCTAAATGGCTTTCTTCGGTCGCTTCCGAAAAATATCTTACTAGCTTTAGGAAGAAAGTATCAATTGATCCGAGAATAGAATTAATAGCCCCCCAGGAAAAAGAATTTCAACATGCTCCTCCCCAGGGACTTGTAGCTTTTAATCCGTCTATTCTGAGGGTAATATTCGGCCTTCCTCTTCACCATTTCATAGAAAAAGTTTTATGGGGTTCCAACTTAGCTCCGACACAGTTAAACCCAAATGTGTATATGATCATGATATGTGTGATAATACTGTGGAGAAAATATTTGGATCGGGATCCCTCACCAGCTGTTATAAAACATTTTTATAAGTTCAAGTTGAATCCCGGTTGTAATGGTTGGTACAACCTGACCACCAAAAATAGGAAATTTCAGTTGATTCCAGACCTGCCGAGTAGTTGCAAGAAATGGAAGGAGAAATTCTTTTTTGTTCGATTGTCCGATTTACCATATACTAGATATCCCATTCCTACCACATACTCGACTTTTGAGCGACTGTACTGAAGGTCTGATTTAGATGAAGTAGATTGTATTACGGATCTGCCGGCTTCTTCTCGCTCGTTTATTACATTATGGTCGGAAGATAATATTTCTAGATATTTATAGGCTTTTCATACTGCCAATCCTTGTTCATATTGTAATTTCTTTGTGGTTTCATGATGAACTCTTAGTCGATATAGACTTTACTTTTTTTTTATATTTTGTAGAAATGGGTAAGACTCCTGTGTTGCCTGTTAATTTCACTTTGCCAAAAGGTTTCAAGCCTCCGAGCATGCGGTCGAACAAGAGAAGTGCAGGCGCATCTTCGAGCAGCGAGACTTTACCAAAAAGGTCGAAGAAATATTGCGAGGTTCAGATGACTGATTCTCCTCAAGTCCAATCCCCTCGGTGAAAGAAACAGAAGTGCCGGAAGTTACAGCTCCAGACCATTTGACTTCAGTTTTTAATTTCATGATGAAGGCGCCGGCTATGAAAGATCCGGCTAACATAGACTCTCTTAGTAAAGTTGTCTGAGCAGCTCGCCTTACCGACTGCCTTTCTTTGGTAAGTACCTTAATTTGTTTTAATTTTAACTAAGTTATTTAGATACTAATAACGTTATTAAACAGGCCGTTGCCGATTTCTCTTATTTGTCATCGGAACTAATCAATGGCCTCTTAGACCGAGAGAAGTTGTCCGAGGACTTAAAGAAAGTTCAGGCTAGCCATGGGGATCTTTTGTCTAAAGTCAAAATTTTGGAGAAGAATGTCGAGGATGCGGAGGGTAAATTTAGGGTGGCCGAAGACAAGTTAAGGTGGCCGAAGACACGAGGGCCAAGATGAGAGGCTTGTGGAAAGATGCGAAGGTCCCTATGCATAAGAAAATTGACGAAACCGTTGATTCTTTTAAAGCATCCGAAGAATTTCAGGAGGAGGTTGACAAATATTATTATCTTGGTCGGGTGAAGACTGTGGAGCGCTTGAAGGCCAAAAATCCAAGTTTGGATGTATCCGACCTAGATGATGCCGAGACATCCCAAGAGACCGATTCTCATTCGTCCGACCCACAATCTCTTAAAGTTGAAAAGCCTGTGCTTTCTTTGGAACCAAATGAGGAGCAACCGGTTGAGAAAAAATGACTATGTATCTTTCGACTCTTTTTTTTTTGTTATTCCTTATCATTTTGGAACAAACATCCGTGGCTCGGATTTTAACAGCCTCTTGTACCTGAATCTTTTCTTTTTTGTTTTTGAGACAAATGTCCGTGGCTCGGATTTTAACAGCCTTTTATCGTATTTTTTGTTTAGTAAAACTGACAAAGTTCTTTTTCTTTTATTTTTTAAAAGATGGAACTTTTAAAGATAAATATCCCATTCTGCAACTAATAATTTCAGTGGGATATTAATTTCAAGAATAATGAATAATTCGAAATAGGTATAATCATGCGAGGTCTGCCTATCTTGGCGACTTCACATGACTTGGCTGTAAGCCTTGATTGAAATAAAATTATGTTTGGCACGTCGCCTACATACACAAATTAGCCTAATGGCTTTTAACTTAAAATAAGTCTTTACAGTAAACTTGGTCATATACCTTGATTGAAATAACACAAATTATGGGAAGAAACGGATGAGGTGCTCAGCATTCCAAGAATGTTTGTCTTCCTTTCCACCCCGACTTAGCCTATACGCGCCGTTGTTGAGCGTTGAGATGACCGTATATGGGCCTTCCCAATTTGGGCCGAGCACTCCATCTGTTGGGTTTTTTGTGTGCATAAATATTTTCTTCAGCACTTTGTCGCCTACGTTGAATCCCCTTGATCGGACAGACCTGTTAAAACAGCGCGCGATCCTAGCTTGATTAGACAAGTTGTGTTCTTTGGCCTTTTCTCTTTTTTATTCTAAGAAATCGAGATTAGCTCTAAGGTTAATGTTATTTACCTCTTCGGCATAATTTTCCCAAGCAGGAGTATTTATGCCGATGTCTACTGGGATCATTGCTTCAGTATCGAATGCCATCGAGAAGGGAGTTTCTCCTGTGGAAGAATGTTTTGAAGTTCTGTATCCCCACAAAACTCCTGGCAATTCGTCAACCCATGCGCCTTTGAAGTCTCCCAGCCTTGTTTTCAAACCGTGCTTGATGGATTTGTTCACAGCTTCTACTAGTCCATTAGCATGTGGTCTGATCGGCGTAGAAAACGCTTTGTTGATCCCATATTTCTCGCAGAATGATTTGAATGGCTTGCAATCAAATTGAGTCCCGTGATCAGAAATTATTTTCTTGGGAATTCCGAATCGGGTGATAATATTTTTCCATACAAATGATTCTAGCTTCTTTTTGGTGATACATGCGAGGGGTTTTGGCTTCCACCCATTTGGTGAAATAGTCGATGACTACGACTGCGTATTTACAGCTTCCTTTCCCCGTCGGCATTGGCCCGATTAAGTCGATTCCCCATTCTGCAAATGGTACTGAGCAAACAATGTTGATGAGGTTAGTAGGTGGCTTTCTTGGTATATTAGCAAATTTTTGACACGTTTCGCATTCGCGAACATACTTCTTAGCATCAGCCTTTACTGTATGCCAGTAAATACCTTGTCTCACTATTTTCTGAGCTAGAGCCATACCACCATTATGGTTTCCACATATCCCTTCATGTACTTCTTTCATCACATATTTGCCATCGTCACCATCGACGCATTTCATGAGGGGGGTGGAAAATCCTCTTTTGTAAAGTGAGTCTCCTTGCAAGATATAACGAGCAGACTTGTGTTTCAGATTTTTGGCTTCAGCTTTGTCTGTTGGAAGGATATTAAATTTGAGAAATTGAATGATGGGCGTCATCCAAGACTCATTTTCTTCAACTATGTAGACATCGGCATTGTCGATGCTTGGAAGAGTGATATTTATGATTCTCTGTTCTAGAGTATCATTGGCTGAACTTGCTCCCAATTTTGCTAGATCATCAGCTTTAGTGTTATTTTCTCTCGGAATTTGTTTGAATTCCACATTCTCAAAAAATTCGGCCAGTGTTCTTGCTTTGGTGGCATACTGAATCATGCTCGCCCCTCTAACCTGAAATTCATTCGTGATTTGGTTAATTACCAGTTGAGAGTCCAAGTAGACTATTATTTTTCGTACTCCGCAAAATTTTGCTAGTTCTAGCCCATGTATAACAGCTTTATATTCAGCCTCGTTATTTGAAGCTTTAAATTTAAAACGTAGTGAAAGTCTTACTTGAAAACCATCTTTGGTTGACAAGACAATCCCCGCGCCAGAACCCTGGATATTTGTTGCACCGTCGACATAAAATTCCCAGGTGGGAGTTTTTATTGGTCGGTATGTGAATTATGCCAAGAAGTCGGCAACTGCATGCCCTTTGATGGCCGGTATTGGTTCATAACTGACATCGTATTGTGTGAGTTCTATCGACCATTTCATTAATCGACCTGAAGTATCCGGCTTTTGGAGCACTTGGCGAAAGGGGAAATTGGTAAGTACTTTTATTGGATGCGCCATGAATTATTGCCGAAGTTTTCGGGAAGCTGTAACTAAAGCTAAAGCTAATTTTTCCAACTCCGGGTATCTTGTTTCTGCATCTTCCATGCGTTGGCTTGTGTAGTATACCGGCAATTGTACTGTTCCTTCATTCTTTATTAGGGCCGAACTTACAGCATGCTCGGACACTGCCAGGTAAATGTTGAGTAGTTCCCCTTGTTGGACTTTCACCACTTGAGGCGGCCATGCAAGATATTCTTTCAATTTTTTGAAGTCTTCGTTGCATTCTTCGGTCCATTCAAAATTTTTTAAGCCTCTGAGACGATCAAAAAATTTAACGCTTTTATCAGTAGCTCGTGAGATAAATCTTCCCAGCACCGTGATGGATCCAGTCAACTTCTGAACTTCTTTAACGCTTCTTGGTGGCTTCATGTCTATGAGAGCTCGGATTTTGGCCGGATTGGCTTCAATCCCCCTTTCATTAACTATATATCCGAGAAATTTTCCTGTAGAAACGCCAAAGATGCATTTTAGCGGATTAAGTTTCATACGAAAATTTCTTAAAATGTCGAATGCTTCTTTTAAGTTCGCAATATGGTTGGCTGCCTTTTCACTTTTTACTAGTAAATCATCTATATATGCTTTCATCGTTTTTACCAGTTGGTCATCAAACATTAAGTCGACTAGTCTTTGATAAGTAGCTCCTGCATTTTTTTGACCGAATGACATTACGGTATAACAATATAGACCCCGATCGGTTAAAAATGCAGTGTGGTCTTCATCTGGACCGTACATTGGGATTTGATTGTATCCCGAATAAGCGTCCATAAAGCTTAAAAGTTCATGTCCCGCCGTAGCGTCGACCAACTGGTCTATTCTGGGCATTGCGAACGAATCTTTTGGACATGCCTTATTTAAATCGGTGAAATCTACACAAGTTCTCCATTTCCCGTTTGGTTTTTTAACTAACACGGGATTGGAAAGCCAAATAGGATATTTAGTTTCTCTAATTGACCCGTTTGAAATAAGTTTCTCAACTTCTTCTTTTAATGTTGTGTATCTATCAACGTTCATTGGTCTTCTTTTTTGTCTAATTGGCCTTGCTTTTGGATCAATATTTAGTCTATGACAAGCGTGGATGAGATTTATCCCTATCATGTCTGACTGTTTCCAGGCAAACACATCTAAATTTTTTGCTAAAAGGGAGATCAGTTCAGTTTTAATACCTTTGTTTGAGAATTTGCCAATTTGCAGACTCTTCTCGGGTTGAGAATTGTCTGGAATGACCGACTCTACGTCGTCGCCAGGACCAACATAATTCTTATTCGGTAGACGTGGGTCCAAGTCGTTTTTTATCATCATTACTGGATGTCCACATTTATCATGACTATTTTTTAAGTAGTCCGAATAGCAACTTCTAGCGATCTTTTGATCTCCCCTTGCTACTCCAACGCCATGCTTCATTGGGAATGTGCAAGTTAAAAAATTTACCGGTGTTATGGAACCAAGCTCTTGCCAGGTTGGCCTTCCGATTACTGCATTAAAAGCCGATGAACCAGGCGCCACGACCCAACTAGCGCTGGCTGTAGCTGTATTGGCATTTTCCCCAATAGTAAGTGGAAGCGAGATTACGCTGTTTGGCATGACGGCGTCCCCGGTGAAACTGTAAAGTTGTGTTGGAGATGGAGCGAGTAGACTGGTTTTTAAACCCATTTTGTCAAAGGTATCCCCATACAAAATGTCGACCGAGCTACCGTTGTCTATTAGTATTCTGCCGACCACATGATTTCTGATTGTTGCTTTGATTACAATCGGATCGTTGTGTGGAAACTGAACCCATTTTCCATCCTCGTCAGAAAACTTAATTTCTTCCTTTTCAATTTTGGATAATTTGCCTGGTCTGGCATTTGATGTGAACATTACCCAGGAGGAATATGCGTCCGCTTCTCTGATGTAGCTTTTTTGTGCCCTTCGGGACGTGTCGGCTATATGTGGTCCTCCTGCTATTATGGCAATCTCGTTTTATGGTTTTTCATCTTTTTCTCCGCTTTGCCCAGGATCCTGTTTTCGGTATTTTTGCAACCTTCCTCTTCTAATCAAGGCTTCTATAGCCTCCTTCAAATTGAAGCAATCAGAAGTGTTGTGGCCGATATCCCGATGGAAAGCGCAATACTTAGTTCGATCTCTTTTTGCGATGTATTTCTTTATCCTTGCAGGCTTCGGGAATTCTTCTTGATGTTCGGTCAATGCGTAGACCTGATCAATTCCCATAGTCAGTGGCTGATAGCTACTATACTAACTCGCGAAAGGCTTGCTTGGGATTTGGTTTCGATTTGTCTTCGAGTGTCTGCCATCGTCCCTGCGTTTCGTGTCAATGTTTCGATCGTGCCTTTGCCGACCATCCTGCCCGGAATGATCACCTTTGTATTCATTGTTTGTGGAGCCTTTTGACTTCCCAAACGATTCCTCCACAAATTTGGCTTCTTCGGCATTAATATACTTTTGAGCTTTTAGGAGAAATTCGTTGTAATCTTTCGGACCTTTTTTCTGCGGAGACCACCAGAACGCCGAATCAGTACGCAGTCCTGATGTAATGCTCGATAGTTTAAAATCTTCATTCATGAGGTCGTCCACCAAGATTGCCTGTTCAGAATAACGGTTGATGTAATCTTTCAAAGATTCATCTGACCGGTACCGAATAGAAAAGAATCGCTCCTTGGGTGTCCTTCCTGCCCGAGATCCGACGAACTGATCCATAAAGATTTCGCACATCTGTTTCTACGACCCGATTGAGTTTGGTCTTAACTTTCGATACCACTTCTTAGCTTATTTGCGGGCTTGCGCCTTATAAGGCCATCCATGATTTGTATGTATCAAGGTGATCTCCTGGATCGGATCTGCCATCATAAGGTGGGATGCTTGGCATTTTAAAGCCATGATGTGGGAGATGTTCTAATACCTTCGAGGTGAAAGGGGAAGCGAAGTCTTCACCCTTAAATTGTCTTTTTTGTCCCAATGCAACTTTCTCTATTCGGCGTTCAAGCCTTTGGAAATTGGACTGGTCAGTATTCTTTGATTCCTCAGTGTCCGATTCTAATCGTGATGTCCGGGCATTTTTCGATTTAGCCTTCTTTGGCTGTGGATCTTCGTCAGACGGCTGGAACCTATCTTCGAAGTATCAAGCGGGTAAGTCGGAACTGCCAGTGTTTTCACTGCGCCTTTCCTTTTCGTATCTGCCCCTGACATGTTTTTTATTCTTCTTAGACTTTTCTTCAGCATATTCGACTTCTTTCCCTGCCCTATGGTGGGATCTGTCGTCCTATGGGGTCACAATTTCGCTTCGAATGGAGACCCTTTTGGATTTGAGTTGTTCTTCCAAAGCCTTATTTTTTTTTCTCTATGAGAGTGAGACGTTCTTGCATCTCACGAAAGATCTCATGAAGAGAGGATTGTGGAAGCATCTCTTCCATTTTTTCAGTCGTCAAAGGAAGCGTCCTGTTGTGGTGTTCGATTTGCTCTCGTTCGTCGCCCTGAGGATTGCCTTCCACATTTGACCCTGGTTGCGCCGACGAACTCGCCATTGGTTTGAAAACCTCCCCTCCTTCTAGCGCCAAACGTTTGATGTCTAAAAATAGATTCAACAATTGTATCGATGATTGTATAACCTGTAACAAATTAAATACAAAGACCGGATTTTTCTTATACTAGACGAATCTCAGTACAAGAAGTTTTTCAATAAGAATCTTGTTTGTGTCTATAGAATGCCGTCCCCATTGCTCTCTCCTCTCCTCTTTTTATATCTTCCCTATGTAGGTTGATCAGACCCACGTTCTATGTCAGTTATTTAGTAACTGCAAAATAACTTACATTCAGTTATTTTGCGGTTTCTTTTGTGCTTACGTGGCCAAGTAAGCGTTATCTTGACGTCTGTTATTGTGCCGAGAAGCTTTTATTAGACTTAATCGGCATTGAAGCTTAACTTATGCTTCATTGCGTTTCTCATGTTTAAAATACCTATGATCGGTATTTTATTTTTCTGTTTGGCATTATTGATATTCCGATTATAACAATTTTAGAGGTAGTCCAAATCTTTGAGAACTGACAGTTAGTAATATAACACGGTAACCTATATGGCATAACTTAGTTTAGGGTAATATAACCTAAAAATGGCATAGAAAATCTACTTCTAGTCTAAGTGTAGGCCATATGGTTGAAAAAGATTCCTATTAATAATGTTTATATATATATATATATATATATATATATATATATATATATATATATATATATTATGAAGAATTGACACTAATAATACTATCTCAATGCCACTTACCAAATTTAGCCCAAAACCAAAAAATTGACACATGTAGTACCTAGGCCATTATGTAAAGACTATTATACCCGCATAATTCTTTTAAAGGTATGCAAACTCATCTTCCTAGTTATTCTCCATCTTTTTCCAAAAAAAAAACCTTTCGTCTTTTCTCTCTCTCTCTCTCTCTCTCTCTCTCTCTCTCTCTCTCACGATCCCCCATTATTTCTCGCTCAAAAAAATCGCGCACGTTCTCTTCCAGTTCGCACCTCTTTGTTTCTCGCTCAAAAAAATTAGCCGCGACCACCTATCGCCCATTCTCTCTCGCACGTTCTCTTTCTTTCTCGTTCAAATAACTCGGCCGATCTCTTTGTTGGAATTTTGAAGTTTTCACGATAAATCGGTGAAGGAGAAGAAGAGACAACAGCCGTGTGTTAATCTTCATATCGAGGTAAAGGGAAAAACTCTATTTACTTCTCAAAATTGATTATTGAAAACTCTATTAAACCCTAAAATTGATTGAAAACTCTATTTAACCTCAGATTCATTGATTTAGGGTTTCGGGCTCAATTTTTTTTTGGGTGTTTGTGTGTATTTATGATTGGGCGAGTGTGTGTTTGTGTGTATGTGTGTATTTATCCTCAGATTCAGGCTCGTGTGTGTATTTGTGTCACTCTGTAGTGTTTGGCCGAGTATGTGTTGTATTTGGCCGAGTATGTGTTTGTGTCACTGTGTAGTGTTTGGCCGAGTATGTGTTTGGACGCGTATGTGTTTGTGTGTATTTGTGTTTTGGCGAGTGTGTGTTTGTGTGTATCTGTGTGTGTTTCGGGCTCGTTTGTATATTTGGTTGAACAATGTTTGTGTTTAGGCGAGTGTGTGTTTCGGGGTCTTTTGTATTTGTGTGTATTTGGTTGAACAATGTTTGTGTGTATTTGTGTGTTATTGCATGAATTATTCTTGCATGTTTGTGTGTGTTTGATTGAATTTCGGTAGGTTTTTGTGTTTGTTTGCATGTTTGTGTGTGTTTGATTGAATCTCGGTAGGGTTTTTGTGTTTGTTGCATGTTTGTGTGTGTTTGATTGAATCTCGGTAGGTTTTATCGTCACTTAGTCTACAAACCCATTTGGATCTTGGTTCGTGACATATTGGTAACGAACTGGTTGAGTTCGTGACCGATGTGTCACGAGCTCGCTGACTTCGTGACATATGTGTCACGGACTGACCCATTTCGTGACACTTCTGTCACGAAGTGGGTGACTTCGTGACACAACTGTCACGGAGTCAGCGAGTTCGTGACACATCGATCACGAACGCAACCATTGTCCGTGACAGATGTGTCACGGAGTGAATCACTTCGTGACACATTTGTCACGGAGTGTATTCATTCGTCAGCCGGCTTACTTTGTTATTTTGCTCATGGGTAAATATTTTAATTCTTAATTTTACATTCTTAATGACACATTTTAATTAAAGCATGCGTTTTTTGTTCCTTCAGAAATGATTGTGGCATGTTTATGATCAAGATTGCTGAGTTTTTGGCGCATGACATTCCATTGTCTAATTTGAAACAGGAGGACATGCTCATGTATCGACAGAAGATGACCACCGAATTATACCGACACAGAGCGCTAAAACTACACATGCGTGGAAATGTCAATGTTGAGGCTACTTATAATTATGTGTTTATGATTGTACGTATGTGTTTATAACTTTATATATGTGTGTTTAGAACTTTATGTATTGTCTTGACATTAATTTCTTAGTTTAGAATTTTATGTATTGTTTCAAAATTAATTTATGTGTCACAAAGTGACCTCATTTCGTGACAGTTGTGTTTTATAAACCATTCTTAACAATAAACTCAATATCACGGACTGAGATCACTTCGTGACACATGAGGTGAAATATCACAATTCCAATATCACATTACACAGGCGAGTCAAACAAAAGTCAAACCAAATCAAATGTAATTTCATTTTTTAAACCATTCAATACATCTTCGACTCATTTGAAAAATAACACAATACCTATGAATAAAACAACAACAACAGCATTTTAATCTTGAATAATTCAGATAGAATCAGTTGTTCCAATTCATTGGCTTCAGTTGGTTCTTCGTGTTTAAAGTCTTCATCGACAAAAGACGGTATCTGGTTTTCCAATGAATTTATCTTCCTTAGTAGCCCTGGAATGATTTGAATCGATCTTGGGCACATAGGTGGGTCAATCCATTCTAAAAAGCCGCATCCATTGAATTCCTTTATCTGTCACAACCCTAAATCAAAGAATATTTATTTACAAAATCTTAAAAAAAATAGAAACATTTCCTTATTTATAAGATTTCTAGACGGTTTCTAGGATAACGAGAAACATATTTAAACCTTATACTCGGGGCATCCATAGAATCGTCTTCCAGGGTTACCAGCAGTCCAGGAAGTTCGTTCAACTCCATTTAGACCACACGAACATGAAGGAGGAGGTCGTCGACGCTCGGTACCACCTCCTATATTTCCTGAAACGCGCGGCTTCCGACGTATTGACGAACTGCAATCACTCGACTCCATCGTGATTGTATCAACATTAATTGTTATTTAATTATGAAAGAATAGAATAAAAAACATCAACAACATGGTAAAATTGTTATTTCCAGTTAGTGACACTAGTGTCACGAACTGGATTCACTTCGTGACACCCTGGAAAAATCGGGAAGTGTCACGATCTGGATTCACTTTGTGACACTAGTGTCACAAACTGATTCACTTCGTGACACCCTGGAAAAATCGGGAATTCAACGAAAAACACCATTTTGACAAACAAATCACACTCAAACACAATGGAACCTATTTCAACATGAATCAAAACAATTAAACATGTTCTTGTATGTTAAAGATAGGAAGAACTTACCAAAATTTGTTTGAAGAATTTTGGATCTTTGATTTGAACGAAGATGAGCTTGGATCTTTAATATTGAACAACCACTTTTGATTTTCAGAAAACAAACTTCAAGCTTGGGTTTTAGATAAGTTTATCATTATTACATTGAGAGTTGAGTTTCAAATGGGTTTTAGAGGAAGAAGAAGAGATTCCGGCGACAACGTGTGCAACGTGTGCAGATTCCGGCGAGGAAGAAGAAGAAAAACGTTAGGTTTCAAATGAGTTTCAGAGGAAGAAGAAGAAAAACGTTGGGTTTCAAATTTTAGCGTGAGAAGTTCCTGAATAGGGGTTGAGTGTGTATTGAATAGGGTTGGAGGTAGTTGGGTCAACATTTATTTCTCTCACCAAATTTAGTATTAGTTTTGTCAATTTTTTTGTTTTGAGCTAAATATGGTAAATGACATGGAGATAGTATTATTTGTGTCAATTCCCTATATATATATATATATATATATATATATATATATATATATATATATATATCAGTAGTACTTTTTCAAAGAGTGATAGGTGCAGAAATTTTTAATTATTTTTAGATACACTTAATCTGTACTTAAATTAATTAAGAGAGTTAATATATCCTCACTCAGGGCACACTTTTTTTTTTTTTTTAGGGGACGGCACACTTGATATATCTTTTTTTTTACTAAAAAATTAAATAAATACTAAAAGAGCGAAGGTTTTCGCAAATCAAACTCTTTTGGTATTTTATCTCAAACGGTTAAGAGTGGTTGATTTCAGCCACGAAATCAAGAACAAATATGTGAATATCAACCATTGATAGTTTCCAAAATTGAAGAAATATAATTTTATGTCAACACTAAAATTAAAAAAAAAAAAAAAAAACACACACACACACACAAGCAGATGCTGCTTTTGTGCAACTTCAAAATAAAATGGGTATCTTTTGATTTTGTGCCTTGTGGGGATGAGGAAATAAATTTTTACGTGCCTTAATTGTTATGGGTATTTTGGGTGGACTTTTATTCATGAAGCCCGCGCATAGGCTTGTGTGTGCGTTGGTAAATTGTAGCTCACGTGTGTATTAGGCCCGTGCACGGTCCGGTCCGGTCCAAAACCGGCCAAAAAACCAGACCGGACCGCTCAAAACGGTCCAAGAAAATCCAAACTGGACCGAACAAAAAAACTGTAAAAACCGGATCGGACCGTTTTGAATCGTGTAGACCGGATCGGACCGTTTTGAACTGTTTAGACCGGACCAGACCGTTTTGAACCGTTTTACATAATTAAAATTAAAAAAACCATTAATTTTCCACCAAAACAAAAACATATAGTCATGTACGAGAGGGAAATACATGCACAAATGTCTAATTTGGCTAATTGGACATTAATTTATTTATTTTTATTTTTTTTTAAATAAACCGGTCCGGTTTAACGGTTTTTTTTTAAAAAAAAACCGGACCGGACCGTTTGAAGTGAGTAGACCGGACCGGGAAAAAAACCGTTTTAAACCGGACCGACGGTCTAAAAATCACCGGTTCGGTCCGGTGTACGGTTTTTTTGCGTCGCCCTAGTGTGTATATTATATTATGGGTTCAATATTAATAAAGATATATCATATTGGATAATTAAATAAAACGTAATTTATTAATAAAATAGATAGATCATGTTGGGTTTAATATGTGAATATCAATTGGGCCAAATCAGGTCGGTTTTTTATTTATTTATTTATTTTTTTTTTATCTCAAATCCGAGAGAGGTTCGGGTTGAAACTGTTAAATAGTTAACGTTTCAAATTTTTTTGTTTAAATAGTCAATTATGATGATGTGGCAATTAAATCAAATTTTTACTTCTAATTTTACCCTTTTATTTTTTTATTTTCGAAATTAAAAATATAATAAATGGAAAATCAAATTAATATATTTATTTTGGGATCTTCTTTCACTACTACAAATGTTGGATTACACAACGGATATTCCACAACGGAACACAGTACTGTTGTGGAATCTATATGCTTCCACAACGGTACAGTTGTACCGTTGTGGAATGTCCGGGATACGACAACGGGTCACTGTCCCGTTGTGAAAAGTCACTACAAGAAATATGACATTTAGCTACGAAACTATTAGCGACGACTTAATCGTCGCTAATATATCGTCGCTAATCATGCTTTTAGCGACGAAATTATCGTCGCTAATTATTTGGTGCCAAAACTTTTAATGTTTGGTGGCAAAGATAATTAGCGACGATAATTTCGTCGCTAATTATTTCTTGTCGTCGCTAAGTTCGCGGGAATATATTTAGCGACGATAATGTCGTCGCTAAATTGTTTTGAATTCATTTAGCGACGATAATATCGTTTCTAATAATTTCGAATTAATTTAGACTTTTAACGAATTTTAAAGAGGGAAAAATCCCTCCAATTTAATTAAAACGAAATGAATTAGTGACGATATTATCGTCGCTAAATCATTTTAAATTTTGACGAATTTTGAAGAGGGAAAAATCCCTCCAATTTAATTAAAACGAAATGATTTAGCGACGATTAAATCGTCGCTAAATATGTAGGAAAACTATTAGCGACGAGTTAATCGTCGCTAAATGCCTGGTTATGAACTGAAATGGTAAGTTCATTTAGCTACGAAAGTTAACCATTTAGCGACGATTTTATCGTCGGTAAATGCTTTAAATACCAGGCCGCGTATCAGTTTCCCCCATTTCATTTCGCGACCTAAATCCGATTTTCCTCATCTTCTCCGCCGAATTCTCGCCCATTTCCTCCTCTCCCGCCGTCCGCCGTGTGCCGTCCTCCGCCGTGTGCCGCCGACGCCGTCCTCGTCCTCACCGGTTAGTCTCTCTCTCCTCACTTATCTCTCTCCTCACATCTCTCTCTCCTCACTTTTCTCTCTCTCCTGCCTACAGCGTCTCCGCCGTTCCTCGGCCGCTCCGCCGTCCTCGTCCTCCCCGGTCCGGCTCTTCCTCCGCCTGCACGGTAAGTTTTATATATATATATATATATATATATATATATATATATATATATTAGTTATAAATATAAAGGAATTAGTTATATTTACATAATTTAGTATAAATTTTTATATTTACATAATAAGTTATATATTAGTTATAAATATTTATATATTAGGTATAAATATTTAAATTAGTTTTATTTACATAAATATTTAAATTAGTTATAAATTTTTATATTAGGTATAAATATTTAAATTAGTTATGAATATTTATATTAGGTATAAATATTTAAATTAGTTATAAATATTTGTATTAGGTATAAATATTTAAATTAGTTATAAATATTTGTATTAGGTATAAATATTTAAATTAGTTATAAATATTTATATTATGAAATTGAATTTTGTTTGTATTAGTAGATTAGAGATTATTAAATTAAGAAATGTAATTTTGTTAGGATTAGAGGATTTAAAATTGTTTATTTTTGTATAGTTGGCCTCGACGTGTCGGAGATAAAATACTGTTTGTCGCTCTGCATCGAATTTTGTCCGATTCTTTAAAGGTAACAAATTTAAATTAATGAATTAGTTTAACAAAAATTAATTAGTTTCCTAATTAAAATTGAGTAGGTGAAATTATGTAAAACCGATTAGGTAGTTTATGTGAAATTAAATAGAATCGTATTTAATTTTTATTACAAATGAATAAAAATGTGAAATTAATTAGTTGGTTATGGATTTAAAAATGATTAAAAATGTGAAATTAATTAGTTGGTATGGATTATGTATTTTAATAATCGAACCATTGAGGTTGGATTTATTGTTAGTTTTAGGATGTTTCTATGCAGGTTTTAAAGTTAAAGGCTTGATGCCGGGTTGATAAGGTTATAGGGGAGGTTCTGCCGAAATTTCGGTAGGATCGTGAAATTATAAAATAAAATCTGAAAACTACTAAATTTTAAAATGTTGAGTCTTTAGGTAAAATGAGTTATCCAAATAGGAATTGGATAATCGAGGACCAACGTCTAAGCGTTGAGTTTGTGGCTGGCATGACAGAGTTCATGGCAATGACCCGACAACACGTAAACATCGAAGGACGAGTTAAGTGTCCATGCAAGAGGTGTAACAACGTGTTGATGAAAAAAATTCCTAATATAGAGAATCATCTCTTTATCAGAGGATTTAAGAGGAATTACACGAGATGGATCTTTCACGGGGAGGAAGAAGATGACGTAATGCAATATCACTAGTACAAAAAACATCATTGGGTGCGACTTTTTTCGCACCTAAAAGTCAAAAGTCGCACCCAATGATACCTTTAGGTGCGACTTAGTCGCACCCGAAAGTTCGCACCTAAAGGTGATGGGTGCGAAAAGTCGCACCCGATGGTCATGACTTTTAGGTGCGGTTTTCCGCACCCAAATTCGCACCCATAAGTCAGAAAAGATGTGCGAAAAAGTCCGCGGGAAGGCTATTGGGTGCGACTTTCCGCACTCAAAGGCCTACCCGCCAAACCTTTGGGTGCGATTAGTCGCACCCATTGGCCTACCCGCCAAATGTTTGGGTGCGACAAGTCGCACCCAATAGCCTTCCCGCCATTATGTGACGGGGAATGTTGACCGTTGGGTGCGACTATTCGCACCCAAAGGTCTACCCGCCAAATTTTCGGGTGCGGATAGTCGCACCCGATAGTTTTTTTTTTCGTTTTTTTTTGGTTTATTATGCTTATAAATTCTATGATTATAATCAAATAATACTTACTAAATAGTTTATTAATTAGAAAATTCATTAATTAATATTCATAATAATAATAAAAACTAAACATTTGTTGTTCGATTACAATAATTATTATAATGTACGACAAATAATTAAAAAAAATGTTCATTCTTTTCCCTTTCCTTTTCCTCGGTTTGTAAACCACTCCTTGAATGTTTTACTCCCTCTTCCGCCAAATCTTCCTTCGGAACTGCTGCTACCTCCTCGTGCACTGCCGCTCGTACGCTCTCGCTGGAATTCTGCTGAAGCTGGCGGCGTCGTCTGAGCATCTGCCATTGAAACTGATGGCGGCGTTGCCTGAGGCGACGGGTGCATTTCAGGCGACGGCGTCGTCTGAGGCATCCGTGGCAACATGCCGGGCGACATCCGACGCATCTGTGGCATCGTGCCGGACGACATCTGAGGCAAGGGCGAAAACTGCTTCGTGAACGCGAACAGTTGTCGCTGCATCTCCTCCATCTGCTGTTGTTGGGCTCGCCGCATCTCATCCATAGCGAGTTGTTGTGCTGCCACCTGAGCTTGGAGCTCGCCAACCACTGGATCTGGAACGCGGCGCCGCGACGAGCCTGAGCCTGACGACGAGCGCTCGTCCTGAGCTTGAGCAATAGCCCAAGATGATCTCGGGACCGCTGGACCTATTCCAACGTACCAATCTTGACGGTTCCCGAGAATTTCTAGCATCGCGTGCTCCTCTGCGTCGTCCTGGTTAAAGACTACGCCTTGCTCTTCTGCTTGTCGCTGAAGATCCGCCAGTAGAGTAACTATCCGCGCCTTTACACATAAGAAAAGTTATTAAAAATTAATTATTATGTAAGTAACGTAATCGTAATTATCACATATGACTTACATGTGCTCGTCTCGCCCAATCTGTCGTCCATTCACCTTTTCTATTATGGTGTTTTTGCTCCCACGTCGTTAACGCGGAGCCCAAAGTCCCATCATCCTTACTCTGCAATTGTTATGAAAATATAAGTATTGAATTTATTTCAAATTAAGTATTTCAAAATTAGAATAACTTACGTTCAAATGACGATGAGCCAAGAAAGAAAGAGATCCTTGAGTCGACCTCGTCTTCTTCTTCTTCGAATTCTCCTTGTTGCGATTAGACTTTTTCTGCAAATAATTAATTTTGTCAATATTCAATCTGATAAAGATATTGTGATTTATTACAATCATACATTACGTACCTTCCAATCGTTAGTTGCGAACTCGTCTACCACCGCCTTAGCGTTTTCTTTGCTCCCACAAAACTCCAACCTGAACTTCTCTGATAGCTTGGACTTCTGGTTGCGTCGCCTGATCTTGGCATTCCGAATGATAGCCTGATCAATCGTATTCTGATAGCAATCCGCAGGCAGATCCTCGCTGGTGTCAGGATCTGTGTACACAAATCTGAACTCGGAATGAAGTGCGCTCAAAATAGCAGCCAACGTCTGGGGCGTCACTTCACTCCAATCGAGAGTCGTAGGCGGGATATGTGCTTTCACCAAAGCACCGAGGCGGTTGTTAAATAGTCCAACCTTTTTATTTTCTTTCCTTATCTCTTGATAGAATGTTTGGTTTATTGGGTCCCACTTGACCACCTTCGCACCCGGTACACCCTGTGTTGCGCGCGCCGACGTCGAGCCGGTTGTTGGTCCCCTTGATTTCTTAGGACCTTGGGAATCAGGTTCCTGTGGCGGACCTTGAGAATCCGGTCTCTGTGGCGAATCTCCACCAGAACCTGAAGCGGTCGACATCCTATAAAATGAAAACAACATTTGTAAATTGACATCGTATAAAATAAAACAACATTTGTGAACATACATCACAAAACAAAAGGGAACAACATCATACAAAAACGTGGGTGACACCACGGATATATTTTATTCAAGATCTTCGGCTCTTAATGTTCTCGAACTTATCAACTTGAAAAAGTTGCAAAGCTCAGTGATCGTATCATGTATTGGTTGTGGCACAAAAGGACGAATACCAACAGCCAACAATCTTTGCAAGATCACGTGGCAATCATGCGACTTCAAACTTGTGAGCTACCCATCAGTTGTCACATTTTTTCTAAATTCCCAGCGAGACCATCGAGAAATTTGACAGAGTTTAAGTATTCTGTAAATCGCTGTCTCTACTCAAGGCTCAAAACGTACGACGCTCGCGGTTTGTAATACCCACCCCTATTTGGTTCCAAGTGCAAAGCGGTCTTGATGCCCAAGTCCATCAAATCAAGCCTCGCCTTCTCGGTGTCATAGTTCTTCTTTTCCAAGCTGAGCATCGTCCCGAGAAGATTCTCACACACGTTCTTCTCTACGTGCATCACGTCCATGTTGTGTTTCAACTGCGACTCGGACCAGTACGGCAACTCGTAAAAGATGCTTTTCTTGGTCCAATTCAGTTCGCACGCAGCTCGCTTTCGTTTTCTGCCTACAGCGGCAGCGTGTTTGCCAGTAGTCGTGCAAGAAACACCAGCCAACTGAGCGAGTATGTCTTGCGAAGTCAACTTCTCGGGTTTATTTTGTTTCTCGTGCTTATCTTTGTAGTGATCGTTGCTTTTCCTCAATCGGTGACGCCTTTTTAAGAACCGACGATGGTCGTAGTAGACGATCCTGTTTCTGACTTTTAGGGACGGTGTGTCAAAGTTGCACATAGGGCAAGCGAGATACCCCTGGCCGCTCCATCCCGATAAATACGATCTAGCCGGAAAATCGTTTATCATCCAAAGTAACGTGGCACGCAACCGAAACACTTCATCTTTGGCTCCATCACGAACGCGGACTCCATTCTCCCACAGTTCTTTCAGCTCTTCAACCACAGGCTGCAAAAAAACGTCCATATCTTTTCCTGGTGAATGAGGCCCCGGGATCAGAAGCGTGAGCATCAGGTACTCTTTCTTCATGCACAACCAAGGCGGCAAGTTGTACGCTGTAAATACTACAGGCCACATGCTGTATGATAGGTTCATATCCCCAAACGGGTTGAATCCATCCGCAGCTAGCCCAAGCCGCACGTTCCGAGGCTCTGCAGCAAAACTCTGGTATCTCTCGTCCAAATTCTTCCACGCTGTACCATCCGCAGGATGTCGTAGAACGCCACCTTCCCTGGCGCGATCTCTTTCGTGCCACTGCATATGAAGCGCCGTGTGTCGAGATGCGTATAGTTGCTTCAATCGATCTTTCAAGGGAAAATATCGCAATATCTTTTGCGGTATCTTCTTACCAGTTGGCT
Organism: Urtica dioica subsp. dioica; assembly: GCF_054948205.1. NCBI lineage: Eukaryota > Viridiplantae > Streptophyta > Magnoliopsida > Rosales > Urticaceae > Urtica > Urtica dioica. The sequence goes on along the minus strand of NC_142765.1, from coordinate 3,003,157 downwards.
TCCATCTACTCTTGTTACATATCGGGCACACGTCGACGTTCGCGAAATGTTTTCGGAATAGGACACATTCATTAATGCACGCGTCGATCATCTCGTATCCCATGCCAAAACGCTTCAGCTTTGCTTTTGCCTCGTAGTGCTTCTCCGGTATTCGATTACCGGCTGGATGAGACTTCCTCAAAACCTGCAGCAGTTCTGTGAACGACTTGTTCGTCCAATGGTTCGTGACTTTAAGGTGCATCAACTTAACCAAGAATGACAACGACGAAAACTCCTTGCATCCAGGGTACAATTCCGCTTCCAACTCAGCGAACAAGTCTTCCACTTGCTCCTCCGCACGCACATCGCTCGGAGCCGGCTCCGTAACACCATCGAAATCCTCGTGATCTCTTATATCCTCAACAGCAGCATATATTCCTCCTACTCCTCTCTGGGCTGTTTCTCCGATGGGGACTTCTTCAAGATGACCGACGGAACGCACGACCTCGCCATGATGATACCATTCTGTGTAGCCCGGGGTAAACCCTTTGTTTAGCAGATGATGCCTTACAACCCCAATGTCGTGCCATCTCACGTTGTTGCAAGGCTTGCATGGACATCGATATTCGTAATTATCGTTCGGAAATCTTCTTGCAGTGCGGATAAATTCATTAACTCCGATTTTATACTGCAAGGACAACCGATTGTTCTCGGTGATCCAATCTCTACTTGGATTGGACATTGATTTCGCTAAACGAAGAAAGAGAAAATTAACAATTATTAAGAGTTATTGCTAAGGGACGAAGAACTATAAAGATGAAATTATGAATTTTATGTTATTTTAAGTCGAATTGAAAAAATTAGGGTTTTGAGAATAATTGGTTGGAAACTCTACCGAAATTTCGGCAGAATTTCCCCTATAATTCTAACAAACCAAAAACCTGCAAACTCATTTCAAAAGCATATGTAAATCATCCAAAACTATCTTCATAATCAACTAAACCCTAAATCGAACCTCCGTGGCTCGATTACAACAAAAATTCAATAATATCAACTCATTTATAAAAAATATGTAAACTAAAACTAAATTATACAATAAATCAACTAAATTCAATTTCATGATTAACAATTGAACAAATAACTTAAATTATATTATATTAACTTAAAAAATTACTAACTAAATTAATTTCAACTACATAAAACATTTTACCAATTTTACTAATTATATCAAATTAATTTCAATTACATGATTAACAATTTTAATAAGGGATTATATCAAATTAATTTAAATTAAATTAAAAATTTTACCAATTTTACTAATTATATCAAATTAATTTCAATTACATAATTAACAAATTTTATAATTATATCAAATTAATTTCAATTACATAATTAACAATTTTATCAAACTAACTACATTATTAATACATATATACATATAAAAAACTATTTAATTACCTAACTAATTAACAATTAGACTAATTATACTAATTACAATTAATCTAAATTAATTAAAAACACAATTAAAAAGGCTTCGAGAGGCTAACCTGTAGGCGGGACTTGAGCATGGCGAGGCTGCGAGAGGCACGACGGTGCTGCGACGGGGAGTTCGTGGGCGTCGTTGCCTCGGTTTCGCCAAACCAACTGAAACAAAAAGAAAAAAACACACATACACACTGAGTAACCCTGCAGACTAACAAAAACCAACAGAAAAAAAAACATTTCAAAATCATCCAATAATTCTCGGAATCAAAAAGCCCCAAATCAAACATCCAAAACCCTAATTTTTCCAATTTCGGCCAAAATCAAGAAATTTCCAAATAAACGACTTCAAATTCACAAATCCAGTTAATAATCAACATCAACCGAGCTCAATCAATATCGAAAGCAAATCAATTTCACGTAATTATCAAGGAAATAAAAAATCCTAAATTTTCCAATCTCAAACCCTAATTTTCAATTTTCATTTCGGGTAAGAGATTATCACCTTGTTTTCGTGAGATTGGTGTTGTCTCCGGTGCTCACTTTCTCTTTCTCTGGCGCTGATTCTCGGTCCGGCGTCCTCGGTGAGCTCGCGGCGGTCGTTTTTGTTGGTCGGAGTGCGCGGCGATGGCTGGGTCTCGAAGCTTGATGGCGCTCAAGGAAATAAAGAAGCGAGCCCGAGCACAGACAGCCGTCACACGGTGGTGGTCGCTCGCCGCGGGAGCAGAGGCCGGGCGGAGAGCCGTCGGTGGTGGTCGGAGAGAGCGACGGTGGACTGTGGTTGTAGGAGAGAACCCGGAGAGGAGATAGGGATTATGAGAGAGGGTCGGATTGAGAGAGACGGTTGGTTATGAAAGAAAATCGCATAGAAAATTTTATTTATATCCTGACTCATGGTGGCTTCACGGGATAGAACTTAACGGAAGGATGGAATTCCAGGTCATGCTTGTGCCTCACGGACTTCCGTGTTCCGCGTGACTGACGGGAGTGGCAGGGGCGGAAGATTGCTTAATGGAAGTGGAATTTCCGTTAAGCTTAATGGAATTCCATATTTCCATTTACTTCCACTAAGTAATTAAAAATAAATAAATAATCAAATTTAAATGGTAAATGAAAGGGACTAAACTGTTAAAAATTTAAAAGAAGGTACAAATATGTAAATTAATTTTTTCCTTTGCCATAAGTGAGGCCTATGAATAAAACCTCCGTGGTAATGTCCGCGTTTTAAAAAAAAACTACTTTAATATGTTTTTATTTTGATATGAAATTTGATATGTAAAGTTTTTATTTTGTTTGTAACAAATAAGTTATTAATAACCACGAAAAAACATTAGTTTATACAGTGACTAATGTAAGATTTTATAATTTATTTTGATATTTTAGTTTTTATTCCCTTTTGATGTGAGATTTCTAATACATTAGGAGAAAAAACACTTTTAGAGAAGAAAAAAAAACATTTCTAATATACTATATCTTTAAAAAGTTATTAATAAAGATGAAATTCAATTTACATATTAGTACATTCTTTTAAAATTTTAACAGTTTAGTCCCTTTCATTTACCAACTCTAAATTTGATTTTTTATTTTTTTTTATTCCTTATTGAAAATTAATGGAAATATGAATTTCCATTAAGCTTAACGGAAATTCCATTTCCAATAAGTAATGGAAGGCACCAAAATTGGAAATGGAAATACC